>NC_064645.1:389940856-390246064 GCF_023864345.2 Schistocerca serialis cubense
GGGAATTTGGTAAGCTAGACTGGATACCTGGTGAAACAGTTGCTCACTAATGCAATGTTAACTTCCCCAGACAACTCACAGCTTTTAACCCACTTTTATGGTCTTGAATGCCCAGCACCGCTTTCAGAAGAAATTAATGCAACAACATTACACATAACAACATTACAAGGTAACTTATTCATGTAGCGTACAGGTTATTCTTAGTCAGGGCCATTATTTTGTGATTTTTGAAAGTCAGATTGCGTTGCGCTAAAAGTATTGTGTGTCAGTTTAGTGATGATCAAAATAAGTAAAGGGAAAACTGTCTGAGTACGTTAAATTTTACTGAGTTGTTTCTGTATCAAATAACGTAGAAGTTCACCAGCCCAGTCAGTCATAATTTTTCGAAGGGCACGTTTCGGCATCACATTTAATACTGGATGCAATACTATGGCGTAACGGAATGCATTGAAGATTGGGAAGCTGTATGACTCTTGTTACTGATTTCAGCAGCGCTGTGCTTTAAAGAACGCATCGCCATGCCGGGTGGATGCCATATGTCGAACCACGTGCACGCTGGAGGCATATCGGATTTGAACCGTTGACCTCCAAAATGCGAGTCCAGTGTGCCAACCGCAGCGCCACATCGTGTACATATCTGGGATCTCTAATCAATGACACAGGGAAGTTTGGTAAGCAAACATAGCGACGATATTCCTTGGCTGAGGCACAGTGATTAAACTCACTACGATTTCGCAGAACAAGCCAATGTCCAAAACAACGAAGATGGAATTATTGGAGTTCTTGTGTCCTTAAACGGCTGCGAGACCTGGTACGTGAAAGATAGTGACAAGAGGCGAAGTCGTAACTTCCAGATGCGTTGTTAGCGGCAGATGTTACGCGCACCTTGGACACAAAGAAAAACCAATGTCTCCGTTACAGAAGAACTTAACAGCACAAGTGGTTTGTCTTCCCATATCAATCAAAGATCTTTTCAGTTTCATGGGCGCATTCTGTGAAGAGAAGCCGAAAATACAGATAAAATCTTCTAGCTACACAAAATCGAAGGTCGAAGGCACGAGGAAGAGCACCGTTAGAAGGCTGCTGCAAGCGAAGAAGATTACTGGGGTAACTCTTTACTTTATGTTAACATCAACATCTACAGGGCTACTCTGCCAATCACACCAACTTTCCTGGCAGAGGGTTCGTCGAACCACCTCCACAATAATTCTCTATTATTCCACTCTAGAACAAAGCGCGGAAAACGAACACCTATATCCTTCTGTGGGAGTTCTGATTTCCCTTATTTTATTATAACAATCTTTTCTCCCTATATAGGTCCCCATCAACAAAACATTTTCGCATTCGGAGGACAAAGATGATGATTGAAATTTCGTGTGAAGATCCCGCCGCAATGACAACGAGAAACGCCTTTGTTTTAATAATTCATCCTTGTGCTTGCAAAATCCTGTATCATCTCCGTGACACTCTGTCCCCTATTTTTCGATAGTAAAAAACTTGCTGCTCTTCTCCGAACTTACTCGATGTACTCCGTTAATCCTGTCTGGTAAGTATTCCACACTGCACAGCAGTACTTCGAAAGAGGACGGACAAGCATAACGTAGGCAGTCTGTTTGGTAGATTTGTTGCATTTTCTAAGTGTTGTGCCAATAAATGCCAGTCTTTCGTTCGCTTTCCCCACAAGATTTTCTATGTGCTCTTTCCAATTTAAGTTGTTCGTTACCGTACTTCCCAGGTATTTAGTCGAATTTACGGCCTTTAGATTTGTTTGATCTATCGTGCAACCGAAGTTCAACAGATTCATTTTAGCACTCGTGTGGGTGACCTCACACTTTTTATTAATTATGGTCAACTGCAAATTTTTACACCATACAGATATCATTTCTAAATCGTTTTGCAGTTTGTTTCGTTCTTCTGATGACTTTACTAGACGATAAACGGCAGTATCACCTTGAAACAACCTAAATCACTGCTGAGATTTTCTCCTCAATCGTTTGTGCAGATAAGGAACTGCAGAGGGCCTGTAACACTACAGTGGGGAACGCCAGAAATCACTTCTGTTTTTCTTCATGAGTTTCCGTCAATTACTATAAACTGTGACCTCTGGAAGGAAATCACAGATCCAGTCGCATAACTGAGACGATATTCCTTAAGGCGCTTGCTGTGACTGACAGTTTACAATGTTTCACAGACACAACTTTTATTGACGTAAGTTCACAAGGTTGATGACTGAACAACAAACGAAAGGTAAAAGTAACGATGACAATAAAAGTCTCCTAATACAGGCAAACAAAAGTTAACTTCTAATTTTCCATAAATGTTTGTGGTAACACACACACACACACACACACATACACACACATACACACACACGCACACACACACACACACACACACACACACACACACACTAGTAACAGTCAAATTAAGAGACGGTGATGTAATCTTCAACGGTCGCAGTACACGAGGTCGGCAACTGGCGTGAACTGAAATCAGGGCTTGTTCTAGCCCCTAAATAACTGTCTCCAGCCCATCAGGTTTTGGCGTAGTGATAGTTCCTGCAGGCCGTTTCTCGAGCTCCCACTGCAGGAAGTAGCGCTCGGAATGTTTGTTTCCATTATCTTGTACGTAAATAGCCGGTGTTTACGATGGTACGCCTTGGGCATAGACAACCTCGTCCTCTGTGGTGTAATATGGGTTGCCGCCCCTCAGGGGCTACCTTGGCTCCAGTACAACAGCGCTTGTGACGTACAGTGTAAAAAGCCTTCCGCAAATCTGAACATCGTTGTGCATAGAGGCGACTATTGGAAGATTTAGTTGCTTAAGAAATGAATGAAGAAGTGATGTCACGACACTCAGTAATGAGTAAAGTGACTAAGAAAATGAAGTAATCGAAATAGTGATAGCTGTAGCGGAAAAAGACAATGTTTATGTTTATTCATTTCTCAAGAAAAGGAAAACAACAAAGACAGATTACAGGTTGGTGTCTTTAAACTTGAAATGCTGGAAGTAGTTTACAGAGGATGGACAAAAATATGGAAACGCCAGAATTACAATACGTTACCACACCTAATACGGTGGAAGAAAACCATAGGCGTTCAAAAGAGCTTCCAGTCGTTTCGGAGTAGATGAATACAGGTCCTGTATGGCTTCAACGGAATCTTATGCCATTCTTCCTGCAAAATAAGTGTGCGTTCAGATAACGATGATGGAGGTAGATAGCGACACACACCCTTCCCTCCAAGGCAGACCACAAAGGTACAAGATCTGGTGACTGTGGTGTCCAAGCGAGATGCAAAAATTCATCCTCATGCTCACAAAACCAGTCCTGAGTGATGCGAGCTGTGTGAAGAGTGGCCCTGTCTTCTTGAAACACAGCATGACCATTGGAGAACAAACATTCTACCACGGGATTATCTTGATGAGCTAAAATAACTGTGTAGTCCTTGGTAGTAATGCGACGTTGCAGCATAGATATGAGGCTCATGAAGTACCACGATGTGGCTGCCAAAATCACTATCGAACCTTCGGAACGTCTCACTGTTGGGACTTAAACTCGGAATTACGTTTCCTTTTACGAACGTTTCAGTCACTGATGAGGTCCATGGTTTACTACGATACGGTTGCACAAATCATTAGCGAACTTCAACCCTGTTACACTCTTGGGACGTAAACTAGACCAGGTGATGGAAACAGTGTGAACAAGACGCATTCGACCAAGGGTTTTATGAATTCTGCACCACGTTTTCCTGTTACGGGTGTTTGAGTCACTGATGAGTAGTTTTGGAGTTCCAGAGTCCCTGTACATACTTTGCTTAACGGACTCCATTCCTCTTGTTTTGGTGCCGGCAGGGTCCGCGAGAGTGACTTTCAGGGCTGGAGTGACTTTGGCAACTTTGGCATCTGTCGTCCTCTTATTTTTCGTCACAGTCCCGTACAGTGACGTCCCCAACGACAACTCAACACACAGTTTCGTGAGCGTTGTAACTTAGCGAAGACCTTGTTCTGCTTCCCCTATACGTGCCGCAGATTTTTGGTACGGTGCCTCTGGAAATATTAAACACTCCGGTGGTCTTGGGTACGGAAGCACCCACCATAAGCGCACCAGCAATTTTCCCATTTTCGAATTCATTTAGATCAGGCATAAAGCACTCGCAACTACACAGAACACTCTTCTGACCACGGCTGACAGTTGCAGCGTGTAGAGGGCGTTACACAGGTCCCGTTCGTGATGAAATACAGCAGCGCAACCTACAGGCATTGTTAGCTCTATGCTGAAGCATGAATTTCTCGCAGTATCTCCGTATCTCTGTCCAAGCCATGTACGTGAGAGAGGGTCGGAGAGAGAGAGAGAAAGAGGATCGAATAAAAAGCAATCAAAAGTTATACCAAAATATTTTATCAATTGACTGATTCAAAAAGTGACTCATTGATCAGATAGCCGTAGGATACTCCGTTTTTGTGGATTGTGAAATGCAAAATTTTACACTCAGGAATATTTGCCGCGCGGGATTAGCGGAGCGGTCTGAGGCGCTGCAGTCATGGACTGTGCGGCTGGTCCTGGCAGAGGTTCGAGTCCTCCCTCGGGCATGGGCGTGTGTGTTTGTCCTTAGGATAATTTAGGTTAACTAGTGTGTAAGCATAGGGACTGATGACCTTAGCAGTTAAGACCCATAAGATTTCACACACATTTCAACTATCTTAATATTTGTCTATCTACAAAAGCGTGCTGATAATTTATGCATCCGAATTTTTTGTGTGAAATAAATAAAACAAACGTCGTTAACATTGCACGTCATTATTCTTCTTGTTTATATATTCATTTCTCAATATAGTCATCCTGGCGACGAAAGCATTTCTCACAAGGAGAGACCAGTTTGTTGATAATGTCAGTGAAGAGTGTCTGACTTTGTTGACGGAGCCACAACCTTGCCACTGTTTGCACCGCTTCTTCACTATCAAACTGAAGTGTTCTATGGAGTTCTTTAACTTTCGGACACATACAGCAGTCGCATGTATGGACGATTATCGATGAAAGCGAACCCTAGTCATAGGAATGTTGCAGGAGTCGTAGTGTCCGCTCGTGTGTGGCCTCACATTGCCGTTTTGAAGAAGAGGATACTCAGTGTGTAAGCGAACTGTTCGAATTCGGAATTCGATTACAACACGCTGTCACAAGCAACGACGTAGATACGTTAAGCATCGTCACGTTTCACTCTACATTTCGGAGCGCTTTAACGGCAGAGGGCCGCAGAAATTTAGACATGAAGAACACAAACATAGAATGTTTTTTTTCCAAGGGTTTAAGAGTTTTCACATAAAAAAGTCGGACGCATTACTTTTCAGCACGCCCCCGTATTTTAGGACACCACTCAGTTACAGATAACTGCATCACCTGCAAAAGGCTGCGACTGCTATTGAGTGCTGTCCCAGATACACTACTGGCCATTAAAATTGCTACACCAAGAAGAAATGCAGATGATAAACGGGTATTCATTGGACAAATGTAGAACTGACATGTGATTACATTTCCACACAATTTGGGTGCATAGATCCTGAGAAATCAGTAACCAGAACAATCACCTCTGGCCGTAATAACGGCCTTGATACACCTGGGCATTGACTCAAACAGAGCTTGGATGGCGTGTGCAGGTACAGCTTCATCACGATACCACAGTTCATGAAGAGTAGTGGCTGGCGTATTGTGACGAGCCAGTTGCTCGGCCACCACTGACCAGACGTTTTCAGTTGGTGAGAGATCTGGAGAATGTGCTGGCCAGGGCAGCAGGCGAACATTTTCTATATCCAGAAAGGCTCGTACAGGACCTCCAACATGCGGTCGTGCATTATCCAGCGGAAATGTAGGGTTTCGCAGGAATCGAATGAAGGGTGGAGATTCTAGGCGCTACAGTCTGGAACCGCGCGACCGCTACGGTTCCAGGTTCGAATCCTGCCTCGGGCATGGATGTTTGTGATGTCCTTAGGTTAGTTAGGTTTAAGTAGTTCTAAGTTCTAGGGGGCTGATGACCTCAGAAGTTAAGTCCCATAGTGCTCAGAGCCATTTGAACCATCTTGAAGGGTAGAGCCACAGTTTGTAACATATCTGGAGCGTCCACTGTTCAAAGTGCCGTCAATGCGAACAAGAGGAGATCGAGACGTGTAACCAGTGGCACCCCGTACCATCACGCCGGGTGATACGCCAGTATGGCGATGACGAATACACGCTTCTAATGTGCGTTCACCGCGATGTCGCTAAGCACGGATGCGACCATCATGATGCTGTAAACAGAACGTTTTGCCATTCGTGCACCCAGGTTCGTCGTTGAGTACACCATCGCAGGCGCTCCTGTCTGTGATGCAGCGTCAAGGGTAACCGCAGCCATGGTCTCCGAGTTTATAGTCCATGCTGCTGCAAACGTCGTCGAACTGTTCGTGCAGATGATTGTTGTCTTGGAAACGTCCCCATTTGTGGTCTCAGGGATCGAGACGTGGCTGTACGATCCGTTACAGCCATGCGGATAAAATGGCTGTCGTCTCGGCTGCTATTGATACGATGCCGTTGGTATCCAGCACGGTGTTCCATATTGCCCTCCTGAAGTCACCTATTCCATATTCTGCTAACAGTCATTGGATCTCGACTAACGCGAGCAGTAATGTCGCGATACGATAAACCGCAATCGCGATAGGCTACAATCCGACCTTTATCAAAGCAGGAAACGTGATGGTACGCATTTCTTCTCCTTACGCGAGGCATCACAACAACGTTTCACCAGGCAACGCCGGTCAACTGCTGTTTGTGTATGAGAAATTGGTTGGGAGCTTTCCTCATGTCAGCACGTTTAGGTGTCGCCACCGGCGCCAGCCCTGTGTGAATGCTCTGAAAAGCTAATCATTTGCATATCACAGCATCTTCTTCCTGTCGGTTAAATTTCGCATCTGTAGTACGTCATCTTCGTGGTGTAGCAATTTTAATGGCCAGTAGTGTAATTAATATACAACATAAGGAGAAAGGGTTCCAACACACTTCCTTGGATTACGGCAGAACTTACTTTTCCATCTGTCAATGACTCTCCTTCCAAGGTAACATAATGCGTCCTTACTAACAAGAAATCCTCAGTCAGTTCACAAATTTCGTTCGATACCCCCCGTGATCATACATTTGTCAGTTACCGCGCTCAGCAGCTGTGGTGACTCCAGAGTCCTTCCAGCACTCCGCCCCACTACTCCCCTCCCCGTCCTAGTCCAGAGAGGGCGCCGTACACTTGCAGCTCTGAGGGGCACGCCGAGCGGCCTCGGTGTCACAGAATAAATCATTTAGCAGTCTCGCCGTGAATGGCGGCGATAAAGCGGCTTTTGTGGCTCCTTGCGGGACGCGTGTGTGTCGTGCGCGTGTTTGTGTGTGCGCCTGTGTGGCCGTGCGAGCGCTGGAGACAATCGCGTCGCGGCGTGCGCCTGCCGAGAGGCGTTCATTATCTGGCGCCCTGCAGGGCTCACTCGGGGACAAACGGGTGCGTGAGAAATGAAACACTTCCCGGAAAACCGCGCAAGCAGATGCTAATGCCGGGTGACACTCACTGTCGTTCTTCCTCGGCGATAAAACGAAAGAAGGAAAAAAACACACAGAAAAGGAGAAAGAGGGAAGCAGAGTGGGGAGTCTAATTTTGTTTCGAAATTCTCCGAAAGTCTTTGTGTTCGATTTCACTTGCAAATCGCCTTGTAATAAATTACGCGTACTTGTCTACCGCGGCAGAATCGATACATTTTTTAAAGGTAAGTTACGGTTTGTATACTACTTGTAGATCGATTGCTCTTTGAATATTATGTCTAAAGAGAAAACGGAATATAACGAAGTGAAAAAACTTATATAAAAAATTAAAGTAGTAAATTCTGTTTTTAGGGAACTGGAACTTTACCACAAACTCTTCCTTCCTATACCTGTATAAGTTTTCAGACAGCTGATACCACGATTGCGTTTTTAATAAATTACATATTACGTCGCTTGTATCCCATCCGGTACGGAGAAAGGTCACAACTTTCTTCTGCTGGTTGATTTAGAATTGTTGTTGTTTTATACGTAAGTTGTTTCGTCCATGGTCATTCTGAAACAAAATGGTGTTTTGCAGCAGCGAAGTTTGCAACAGTAAAGCGACAGTTACGAATTGGTCGATGGTTAATTGGGACTGCCAGCTTTTATTTGTGATTAATCGTTTGCAGGTGTTGCGTGAAGTCTTCTGCCTCTGTACAATATACGCATGTAATTCAATCCCTTCCGGCGGTGTGGTAGTAGCACTTTCAATTCAAAACCTGGCGCATACAGAAATATATAGGGGTGACAAGATAAACCCAAACTCCACCGTCAAAATTGCGAATATGCTCCAAGGAATTGGGTTGTTAAAAAAATACCTATGTCATGAAAATGTTCTCTCTCTCATTTACTCAATGACTCTCACACTCACACATACTCACTCACTCACATGCACACACACCCACACCCACCCACTCACGCTCCCCCCCCCCCCTCCCCCACCACACACACAGACGGTACAAATGTCACTGTGTGATCAACACTATGTGGAAACACGACAGCTCCATAGTGTGTAACGTTTTCATATGGTTTCTGCGATTTTAAATCATTCACATTTACTGTACTGGGACTACGATGAATCAGCGCGCTGTACGGGTAGTAGATAAGATCCCTGACTCTGTGTTTATCTGTGGTTCCTTTGCTCGCCTATCACTTGTGCAGCGCAGGGCCATTCTTATTTTAGGCGCAGTAGCGAGCAGTTGAGTTTTTAGAGAACGATACTTTATATTTGTGAATCTGAGATAAACTATCTAAAATATGTTATTATGGGTATGAAAACTTGTGTGTAAGAACAATTAATGGAAGGAAATCTTTGTCCTTTAGATAACTAATAATATTCATGATTAGCATTAATTTGATCTCCTTGTTTCCACTGTGTCGCAAAAAAGCAGGTAGTTTAATGTCTGTAATTGTTGTACTGAGAGAATTCCATAATCATTACGGTTTTTTTATGTTCTACAGTCTTTTTGTCAATAAACAGTTTAATTTTTCAAGAATGATTTTCTCTTACGCAAAACCCACCTCCATCATTCTTAGTTAAGTTTTCAATATGTTTATCGTTTGTGCATTCAAACTTACGTTACACGAAGCCACAGATTGTTTCTGACAATCATAAATAAATTTTGTAGTGAGTAGTTTATTTTTCCTTAGCTGTTGAATCTATTGATTTCCATTTTCTTTCGGGAACGTCAGTATATCGGACACAAAACAACATAGTGAGCATGAGGTAAGTAACTTTTATTTCAGGGAGGATCTCATTTTTCATTTTTATGAGGAAACAGTATAGTCACAATTTCTAGGTGTTACGCTAAACAAATAAATTAATTTACTGTGAATGCTTTAGGTAATCTGCAACACTTTTTTCTTCTGAGTAGAGCAGTATGTCATTTTTATGGTATTTCAAGTCATACTTCATGTCACATAACTTTCATAATGTACTCCAGTACTTTTAGTTAAATATTTTTCACTGAGCACACAATAAATTTCTTTTGACATCTAATTACATCCATTTATATTATTTCAAATTTTGTATTTCATTATGATTAAAGTTTTGATACTCGGCACTGTTTAAATGCGCAAGACAGGCCCAACGAGCAGTCAATATTGATCAGCAGTTGAACGCGAATCTAAAAATACGTCATACGAAGACAAAGTTTAAAAAAATATATTCAGTATTTTCATTTATAAATAAGTTTTTATAGAAAGCTTACAAAGGTTATTCTCTTACATTTCCGCGTAGACCCATCTTGCTGCTTTGATTACTTGCAACCGACTGGCGCGCGCGTGAACACACACACACTCACACACACACACACGCACACACACACACACACACTCACACACACATCCTGCAATGTTGCCGCCATTCATTGTTTGTCCTACGGAAATAATTTACACTCAGCTTACGGCGAATCTCTTCTCTGCTTCAGAGTAAACATGCCTGACCTGTTGGAAAATGCATAACGTTCGTCAGCTAGAGAAAGCTGTAGCGGGAACTAGCCACACTACACGTCTCTAAAAGTTGAGTCAAATGTTTTTGGGTATCAGATTAAATAATCTATTAAACTTTAGATGGTCTGTGAATGAAAACTTCAATATATTGGGAAGAGGAATTCCGCCTTCCCATTTCGTAGCAAGCACGGACGTAAGAAGAAAAACTGCAACACCGCAAGATGGTTACTTTAATATACTGTCACTTGTTTGATACAGAGTCACTGCCAAGCCCATGCAAGTCTTATTCAACACTCACATGCGAGAAGAGTCGTTCGTAATAGCCCGCTTATGGCGTCTAACCGAACCATTTCCCAAAAAGTTTGCAAAACGGATTGTCTGTGACAGAATGCTTGCTCTAACACTATACAAATTGATCACTCCGGACATTCAGTTCTTAGTCCCGACCTGCACAATGCACCGCACACATTTTTGCTAACTCAGGATTCACAGTTTACAAATAGAAATCAAAATTCTGCGGGTTCGTCTTTAGAACCTGTTCGCAATTACTCCATCGTCCATGGTAACTTATAATTCCGCAAAATTATCACATCTATTCAGAGCTCCTGACACGTTTGTCTGAATATGATGAAGGCAGATCTTCAGACTGAACCTAGACTTCAGAAAGTAATTCTTTAGCTCTCAACATACGCGTGGACGTACCGTCCTCTAATTGGCAGATATTCATCATATACAATCCGATATCAGTATTAAATCACGCAATCCAGTGTCTTTTACCTTTGAACAATCGCAACATAATGGCTTATATGTGCAGCACAAATTTGGCAATGGAGGGCAGCGTGGAGGGTAAAAATCGTAGAGGGAGACCAAGAGATGAATACACTGAGCAGATTCAGAAGGATGTAGGCTGCTGTACGTACTGGGAGATGAAGAAGCTTGCACAGGATAGGGTAGCATGGAGAGCTGCATCAAACCAGTCTCAGGACTGAAGACCACAACAACAATGAGCAGTTTATTAAAACAACAAATTTATAAAATCCATCACGCAATCCAGCGTCTTTTACCTTTGAACAATCACAACATAGTGGCTTATTTGAGCAGTTTATTAAAAGAGCAGATTTATAAAATCCATCACGCAGTCCAGCGTCTTTTACCTTTGAAAAATCACAACATAATGGCTTATTTGAGCAGTTTATGAAAAGAGCAGATTTGTAAATCAACAAGTTTCAAAATAATCCCTTCTTTAAATAACTAAATTATCGTAAAATGTTATTTGTTTTGCCAACATAATATTTTCCTCGGAGACTATGATTCACTCTCTTTGGAGTGAAACAATTCCCATTTACTAAGCTAGTAGACATAACAATACTAATTTATTATATTACTTTGCACTTATACTATCACTCACACTAAGAATTAATCACAGTAAAGGAGCAATGATTAGTAAGTTATAATATTCAAAGGAGAGTAGCATGGAGAGCTGTATCAAACCAGTCTCTGGACTGAAGACCACAACAACAACCGCAATATTCAAAGAAGAGAAAGTTTTGTTTCCAAAATATGTT
Organism: Schistocerca serialis cubense; assembly: GCF_023864345.2. Taxonomy (NCBI): domain Eukaryota; kingdom Metazoa; phylum Arthropoda; class Insecta; order Orthoptera; family Acrididae; genus Schistocerca; species Schistocerca serialis. The sequence goes on from NC_064645.1 coordinate 389,952,458, forward strand.
ATTTTGATTACAAAAATAGTTCAAATGGCTCTAAGCACTATGGAACTTAACATTTGAGGTCATCAGTCCCATAGACTTAGAACTACTTAAACCTAAGTAACCTAAGGACATCACACACAGCCGTGCCCGAGGCAGGTTTCGAACCTGCGACCGTAGCAGCCGCACGGTTCCGGACTGAAGCGCCTAGAACCGCTAGGCCACAGCAGCCGGTCTATTCTGACTACCTGTGACTTAAGTCCTTAAAATTCTGACACTTTTCGGCCATAGTTGTAACTATACCAAAGGAAAAAATTCGTGACACCAAAAAGTAATTATGGCTCTGAGCACTATGGGACTTAACATCTGAGGTCATCAGTCCCCTAGAACTCAGAACTACTTAAACCTAAATATTGACATCACACACATCCATGCCCGAGGCAGGATTCGAACCTGCGACCGTAGCAGTCGTTCGTTTCCGGACTGAAGCGCCTAGAACCGAAAAAGTAATTAATGTAGAGAAATGAAATTTTGGGAATTCAATTGTCTGTCTAACATATTTAAGTGATTAACGTTGCAATATTGCAGGTTAATGTAAGTGCTAGATAATACATTGCAGATGTGAAATGCTGACACATTAATAACCGGTGTACCAGCCAAATGTTAAATGCAAACATGTAAAAGTGCATACACTGTGTTGTACAGGTGCCGGGTATCAGTTTGTTGTACTTGGACTATCAATACGGGATGGTTAAAGGCGCTGCAGTCTGGAACCGCAAGACCGCTACGGTCGCAGGTTCGAATCCTGCCTCGGGCATGGATGTCTGTGATGTCCTTAGGTTTAACTAGTTCTAAGTTCTAGGGGACTAATGACCTCAGAAGTTGAGTCCCATAGTGCTCAGAGCCATTTGAGCCAACCAGGATGGTTATGTTGCTTGTGGATGACACTAGAGTTGTCGTCTCACATGTGCTGGATTGGAGACAGATCTGATGATTGAGCAGGCCAAGGCAACATTTCGACGTTCTGTGGAGCATGCTGAGCTACAACAGCAGTGTGTGAGCAAACGTTATCCTGTTGGAAGGCACACTGCAGACTGCTGCTCATGAATGGCAGCACAACTGGTAGTATCGCCAGACTGACGTACACATTTGCAGTCTGGCTGTGTGGGATAACCAAGAGAAAGCGGCCGCTGTCATACCAAATTGCACCCCGGACCATAATTCCAGATGTAGGTACAGTGTGTCTAGATGCAGATAGGTTGGTTGCAAGTCCTTAACTAGCCTCTTCCTAATCAGTACACGTCCATAAATGGCACAGAGGCAGAACCACGTTTCATCAGAAAACACAACTTACCAAGCACGAGTCCGCCAATGAGCTCCTGCTTGACAACACGGAAGTCGTGAATGGCGGTGGTTTGGGGTCACTAGGACGCACGCTATAGGACGCCGTGTTCGGAGCTGTCCACGAAGTGACCGATTTGTGAACGCTTCATGGTGGCACTACGGCGTCAGCTGCTGCTCAGATAATCACTGGAAATACAGTACGAGGAACCAGAGCCATACGCCGAACACCATCGTTTTCCCTCGCCCTGGTGCAACTTAGTTGTCCAGTGCCCAGTCCTCTTAAGACCACACATTCTCGTGACCACCGCTGACAGCAATCATTCACAGTGGCTACGTTGAATGGTTACCTTCCCCATTGTTATCTTTTTTTCTCTCTCCCAATCTATGTTAGAGCGTGCCGGCTGTGTGTGTGTGCCAAGGCATATCATATACAGGGTGTTACAAAAAGGTACGGCCAAACTTTCAGGAAACATTCCTCACACACAAATAAAGAAAAGATATTATGTGGACATGTGTCCGGAAACGCTTAATTTCCATCTTAGAGCTCATTTTAGTTTCGTCACTATGTACTGTACTTCCTAGATTCACCGCCAGTTGGCCCAATTGAAGGAAGATAATGTTGACTTCGGTGCTTGTGTTGACATGCGACTCATTGCTCTACAGTACTAGCATCAAGCACATCAGTACGTAGCATCAACAGGTTAGTGTTCATCACGAACGTGGTTTTGCAGTCAGTGCAATGTTTACAAATGCGGAGTTGGCAAATGCCCATTTGATGTATGGATTAGCACGGGGCAATAGCCGTGGCGCGGTACGTTTGTATCGAGACAGATTTCCAGAACGAAGGGGTCCCGACAGGAAGACGTTCGAAGCAATTGATGGGCGTCTTAGGGAGCACGGAACATTCCAGCCTACGACTCGCGACTGGGGAAGACCTAGAAAGACGAGGACACCTGCAATGGACGAGGCAATTCTTCGTGCAGTTGACGATATCCCTAATGTCAGCGACAGAGAAGTTGCTGCTGTACAAGGTGACGTTGACCACGTCACTGTATGGAGAGTGCTACGGGAGAACCAGTTGTTTCCGTACCATGTACAGCGTCTGCAGGCACTATCAGCAGCTGATTGGCCTCCACGGGTACACTTCTGCGAATGGTTCATCCAACAATGTGTCAATTCTCATTTCAGTGCAAATGTTCTCTTTACAGATGAGGCTTCATTCCAACGTGATCAAATTGTAAATTTTCACAATCAACATGTGTTGTCTGACGAGAATCCACACGCACTTGTGCAATCACGTCATCAACACAGATTATCTGTGAACGTTTGGGCAGGCATTGTTGGTGATGTCTTGATTGGGCCCAATGTTCTTCCACCTACGCTCAATGGAGCACGTTATCATGATTTCGTACGGGATACTCTACCTGTGCTGCTAGAACATGTGCCTTTACAAGTACGACACAACATGTGGTTCACGCACGATGAAGCTCCTGCAGATTTCAGTCGAAGTGTTCGTGCGCTTCGCAACAACAGATTCGGTGACCGATGGATTGGTAGAGGGAGACCAATTCCATGGCCTCCACGTCTCCTGACCTCAACCCTCTTGACTTTCATTTATGGGGGCATCTGAAAGCTCTTGTCTACGCAACCCCGGTACCAAATGTAGAGAGTCTTCGTCTCGTATTGTGGACGGCTGTGATACAACACGCCATTCTCCAGGGCTGCATCAGCGCATCAGGGATTCCATGCGACTGAGGGTGGATGCATGTATCCTCGCTAACGGAGGACATTTTGAACATTTCCTGTAACAAAGTGTTTGAAGTTACGCTGGAACTTTCTGTTGCTGTGTGTTTCCATTCCACGATTAATGTGATTTGAAGAGAAGTAATAGAATGAGCTCTAACATGGAAAGTAAGCGTTTCCGGACACATGTCTACATAACATCTTTTCTTTATTTGTGTGTGAGGAATGTTTCCTGAAAGTTTGGCCGTACCTTTTTGTAGCACCCTGTATACGCTGCTTACCCTCTCGGTTCAGTGCTCGCAAGGAGTCATTGAAAGGGGATGGTCCCGAAGTTAGTATTTGATTGATTAGATGATTATCATACCCAGATTTCGCAACGGTTGACGCGGGGGAGGGCTCAAGCAAGTGGACAAGTATCTAATTACCGCGCTCTAAAATTTTCATTCCCGCCAGATTATGGCTTCCATTTAGTGCTAACATTGTTCTCTACACAGGATGGGGGTGTTGTGATCAGTCACTGAATCCATGAAATTAAATTTATATGACATTTTTATTATTTACCCAGAAACTTTACAAATGTTATAACCATTTTTTTACTCGCTACTCAAGTGATCCGATAATTGCAATTAACAAAGCAAAGACGAGTAAATTCTATCTTAACTGGCACTGAAGGTACCGATATTATCAGCTGTCCCCTCTCAACGTTCCTGGCAAGGCTTTTGGCAATATCACAGAAGAAATTTCGAGCTTCTCGTAGGCGTGTTACACGATCTTGTTCAAACTCAATGGGATTTTGATAGTGGCGTCCGTCGTCGTAAAAGTAATCTTGACTAACATCAACTCACCGGGTCCAGCGCCTAAAGTAACTAAGGCTCACGACCATTAGAGCGTGTGTTTAAAGCAAACCTGATTTGTATCCTTATAGTTCGACGCTCAAGTCGCTGAGGTGACGTCAAATAGAAAGACTTGCACCCGGCGGACGGTCTACCCGACGGAAGGACCCACTCACATGACATTTATTTATTATCCTTATAGTGGCGCTATTAGCGCCATTCTTATGTTATTAGTGCATAGACATCATTTTTCTGAAGTAGAAACGCGCCCGTCAACTTTCGTTTATGGTGCACAAATTCTCCTTGGTGTGGAGAGATTTTTTTTCGCCTGTGTTAGTAACTGTTTCATCATAGGAGCATGACTCATGTATGAAGCTACCCGCCCATTACTGTCTGACGTATCCACATATACATCTACATTCATACTCCGGAAGCCACCAGACGATGTATGGCGGAGGGTACTTTGAGTACCTCTATCGGTTCTCTCTTTTATTCCAGTCTCGTATTGTTCGTGGAAAGAAAGATTGTCGGTATGCCTCTTTGTGGGCTCTAATCTTGCTGATTTTATCCTCATGGTCTCTTCGCGAGATATACGTAGGAGGGCGCATATACTGTTTGACTCCTCGGTGAAGGTATGTTCTGGGAACTTCAACAAAAGCCCATACCGAGCTTCTGAGTGTCTCTCTTGCACAGTCTTTCACTGGAGTTTCTCTATCATCTGCGTAACGCGTTAGCGATTACTAAATGATCTTGTAACGAAGCACGCTCCTCTCAGTTGGACCTTCTCTATCTCTTCTGTCAACCCTATCTGGTACGGATCCCACACCGATGAGCAGTATTCAAGCAGTGGGCGAACAAGTGTACTGTAACCTACTTCCTTTGTTATCGGATTGCATTTCCTTAGGATTCTTCCAATAAATCTCAGTCTGGCATCTGCTGTACCGACGATTAATTTCATATCGTTATTCCATTTTAAATCACTCCTAATGCATACTCCCAGATAAGTTGTGGAATTAACTGCTTCCAGTTGCTGACCTGCTATATTGTAGCTAAATGATAAGGGACCTTTCTTTCTATGTATTCGCAGCACATTACACTTGTCTACAGTGAGGTTCAATTGCCATTCCCTGCACCATGCGGGGGGCGGCGGGAGTGGCCGAGTGGTTCTAGGCGCTATAGTCTGGAACCGCGCGACCATTACGGTCGCAGGTCCGAATCCTGCCTCGGGCATGGATGTGTGTGATGTGCTTATGTTAGTTAGGTTTAAGTAGTTCTATGTTCTAGGGGACTGATGACTTCAGAAGTTAAGTCCAATAGTGCTCAGAGCCATTTGAACCTTTTTTTTGCGCCATGCATCAGTTCGTTGCAGTTCCTCCTGCATTTCAGTACAATTTTCCATTGTTACAACCTCTCGATATACTACAGCATCATCCGCAAAAAGCCACAGTGAACTTCCAATGTTATCCACAAGGTCATTTATATATCTTGAGAATAGCAACGGTCCTACGACACCCCCCTGCAGCACACCTGAAATCACTCTTACTTCGGAAGATTTCTCTCTATTGAGAACGTCATGCTGCGTTCTGTTATCTAGGAACTCTCCAATCAAATCACACAATTGATCTGATAGTCCATATGCTCTTACTTCGTTCATTAAAAGACTGTGGGGAACTGTATCAAACGCCTTGCGGAAGTCAAGAAACACGGCATCTACCTGGGAACCCGTGTTGCGGCCCTCTGAGTCTCGTGGACGAAAAGCGCTAGCTGGGTTTCACACGATCGTCTTTTTCGAAACCCATGCTGATGCCTACAGAGTAGATTTCTAGTCTCCAGAAAAGTCATTAAACTCTAATATAATACGTGTTCCTAAATTATATAAATGATCGACGTTAGAGATATAGGTACATACACCGTACAGTGAGCTTTTTTTTATACGGTCTGTCTGTAAACTCAAGAGCGAGCAGCGCTTTTGGTGGGGGAAGTGGCCTTCCCCGGAAGAATGCTACCACCGGCCTACAGGGCCACTCAAAATCTGTTGCCCGTTACCTGTCTAGCGGCGTAGATCGGCGTGCAGTGATATACGTCGTTTCTGTTCGTGGGACCCTAGTTGCCAGTGTCAGTCGGTTAACTTCGTATACCTACTGATATACTTTGATATCGGGAAGTGATCGATAGTCGTCTAGAATTGCAAGAAAATGTGCAGAATACGAAGAAGAGGAGGTATTTGCGGAGTAACGAGCGTTCGATCGTCTCTAATGTTATTACAGCGTGTATGAAAGAGGCGACCCATAAAGAACTGTTGGCTAATATTACCAGTCCCAATTAAAGGGCTGTAATTTATGCAAACGTCAGCCTCGCCAAATACGACGCATAAGGAAGGAAGGCGAAAATAAGCCACATGGTTTACTGGAATCGCCACGAAGGAAAACTAATAATTTTGGGAAGAAACCCAACGTTATAGACAGTTTCAAAATCACGTAAAACCTTTGATACTTATGGAACACTAAATCTCTTTCTAGATTGCTCTTCACCTGATTCTAAGACATATTGCTTAAAACATGGGCGCAATAGCTATTCTAAACACTGCTAAAATTTCTTTCGAAACATGTACACCAATGCTGGACTTCTAAGCAAAAAGCTTCACATACGAGGTGCGTTCACATATTAATTTTTATTTTTTGGTAAGAAGTTATCCTCTTCAAAATATTCCCAATTACATACTATACACTTATGCCAGTGCTTTTCCCAATGCCCGAAACACTTTAGGAACTGTTTCTTCGGGATAGTTTCTAGGTCTCATAACTGTGCATTTTTATCTCATCCATGCTTGTAAAACCGCTGTCCTTTAAGACCTGCTTTGAAATGTTTATACCACTTGTATGCCCTTGGTTTACTCATAACAGGCTCACAAAAAGCAATATTTAACATTTCTAAAAATTTCATACACTTTATTTCATTCTTGTAACAAAATTCAATACAGATTCTCTAATCTACTTTTATACAAAACAAATAATCGTTGATGCTAGCAAAACACTACAAAAATTTTTGACGGCTGACAACAGAGTAAATACCCAATATGCGTAACACTGTACACATATTTTTGAGACATATTTACGAAGACAGTGCCAAAAAAGTAGTGCAAATCGGACTAATACACCACACAAAATTCTATATTTCTGCTTACTTTTTAAGCACTCTTCGTGTTGCAAGAATTGTAAAGTTTCAATACAGTCCTTCAAAGAAAACTTCTACCTTTTAGTAGAAACACGAAGTAAGAACAAGTCTTAAATTCTACAGACTGATCGCATTATATTGGGTTGGTTTTACGAATAGCAATAGAGGAACATACATTCACATGAATAGGGTGGGTTGGGTTATTTGGGAGAGGAGACCAGACAGCGAGGTCATCGGTCTCATCGGGTAAGGGAAGGACGGAGAAGGAAATCGGCCGTGTCCTTTCAAAGAAACCATCCCCGCACTTTCCTGGAGCGATTTAGGAAAATCACGGAAAACCTAAATCATGATGGCCGGACGCGTGATTGAACCTTCGTTCTCCCGCATGCAAGTCCAATGTGCTAGCCACTGCGCCACCTCGCTCACATGAACAGGCATTTGGTTCTATGTTTGTAGTAGAATCCTGACATCCGTTCTTATGTTAATATTACTTACTCTACAATGTTGTGTTTCGGAAGATGCTATCGTCTTTTGTACTGTCTTAATGCGTTTGTCTAAAAATAAACGCAGCCCAGACGTATCTATACACGCGTTCGCCACAGATTTGAAGCGAGCGCCGCAGCAGGACCGGTACTATATTGTGAAACAGCCTGTAGAAGCGCCTCGGACGTAGCTCGGTTGGCAGAGTGGGGACTCGCTCGCTCGCTCTTCAGTTAACCGACAGACTATATATTACAGCATCATCCGCAAAAAGCCTCAGTGAACTTCCAATGTTATCCACAAGGCACACCTGAAAGCACTCTTTCTTCGGAACACTTCTCTCCATTGAGAATGACATGCTGCGTTCTGTTATCTAGGAACTCTTCAATCGAATCATACAATTGCTCTGAGAATCCATATGCTGTTACTTTGTTCATTAAACGACTGCGGGGAACTGTATCAAACGCTTTGCGGAAGTCAAAAAACACGGCATCTACCTGGGAACCCGTGTGTATGGCCCCCCGAGTCTCTTGGACGAATAGCGCGAGCTTGGTTTCACACGATCGTCTTTTTCGAAACCCATGCTGATTCCTACAGAGTAGATTTCTAGTTTCCACAAAAGTCATTATACTCGAACACAATACGTGCTGTGGCCTTCTCCACCAGACATCACGGCGCCTAGAGTATCAACAACCAAACTGACAGCCTGCAGCCGCGGGTTGACCGCATCGCAGGCACACCGAAGCACTACACAACCGACAGGCAATACTGATGAACAGCCACAGCAACAACCACAACAGCAACACCACAGCAAAGACACCAGCGGCCACCAGGGGCCACTACCGGCCCACATAAACATAAGGAAGAGGTCGCTGCAGATCCCGCAACTATTTTCACACATCAAACCATGTGATAGAAAATAGTTCCGAGGTACTCATCCACCGAAGCGCTATAAATTATACCTCACCATTTATGGTCGTCCTATCCACCTCACTCCTACCCTCAAATACCTTGGCCTCACACTCGACCGCCACCTCACCTTGACTCCACATCTCCTTACCATCCAAAACAAAGCTCACAACCGCCTCCGCCTCCGCCTCCTGAACTCCTGTCCGGCCGGACGTGGGATCTGCATCCTTCCACCATCCTTCACACCTACAAATCCTTGATCCGCCCCATCCTCTGTTATGCCAGCGTAGCTTGGATTTCCGCCCCTCCCCGTTTCTACAAAGCCCTCCAAATCCTTGAACGCCATGCGCTCCGCCTCGCCTTCCGCATCCGCCTTCCATCCCCCATGCACATCTTCTACGACCTCATACCCTTCCCCCACCTTCTCCTTTTCCTTGAACACATGCGCACACTATATATTGCCCGCCACCTTGATCCCCCTCACCCCCTGGTGTCTCCCTTCCTCTCCAACTGCAGTCCATTGCCACGCCTTTACCATTGTGTCCCGCCCTCTCTCCATCTCCACACCCTCCATCTCCTTTCCCAAGACAACTTCCACCGTCCACCCGTCCCAGATGATGAGCTTCGCCCTGACATCTACCCTTCCTACGAACTCTAACCCCATCTTCCTGCCTCCTCCTCAGGGCTTCCTCTCCTCCCCCTCCCTCCTCCTGAGTGGCTTCCCCCTCCTACTCCCCCTCCATCTCTTGTGCCTCCTTTCAGTGTCTCTGCACTCTTCCTGCCCTGTCTTCCCTCTTCCTCTCCTGCTCCACGTATCTCCTGCCTCTTCGTGTACCCGCTGATGCCCCTCCTCTCTTCATCCCGCCGCTCCCCCTGCTGCCTCTTGCTCTCCCCTCCTTTTCCATCCTCTCTGACCTTTCCCTCGGCAGGTCCCATCTGGCAGTTTTATTCTTCGTCGTGTGTGCTACAAGTGGGTTTTAAGTGTGTTGTTCTGGAGTGTTTTTTAATACTGCGGCCGACTTTTAGCCTGTGCATGTCCATTCAGTGTCTTCTCTGTGTTTTAAGAATCACCAACTGTGTTTTTTATCTTCCTGGTGACTTTTTTAACTGTCCCCCATGAACGTCTCCATGTCGGTCTATTTTTACCTCCATTTTCTCCCATTACTCTGTTTTATGTTCCCCTTTTTTATCGCCTTACGTATATAACATTTTATTTCTATTTTAGTTGTCATGTCACTCGTCTGAAGAGCGGCGGATTGTGCCGTTGACAGCCCTTCCCTGCCCATATGGGGCAGGGGAATGAAATCACAATAAAGAAAGAAAAAACGCTATAATGGTCGGCGCTCGACCGCACATCGGCCGTTCATCGACCGCCAGCAGACTTGGATAGCTGCCGCCCTGGCACCCCGGCTAGGATCTTCTCGCTGATCTGCGGATTAGGCTCGGTATATCGGATAAGTCTCTGGCAGAGACTAGCAGGAAATTATTTCAGTTGTTTTCTATCTTATTCTTGAATGTAGTTGTGATTCGAAGATGGATCGCTGTTTTGTGTTGGTGTCATACTTGGAGAATTTGTTTTGGTTAATTGAACAGTCCAATAAATTGTGTTACGACTTTGATCGTTAGTTTTTTCTGCTTACGCAGACATATCAATACGCGTTCCAAAATTCTACAACTGATCGACGCTGGAGATATAGGTACATACTCCGTACAGTGAGTTCAGATGTAGCAGCGGCAGTCGCAGTCCAGTGGCCCCGGCGCGGCCTGCGCAGCGATACTCCGACGTGCTCAGAGCTCAGCGAATGCCGCCAGCTGGCGATGGGTCCGCCCACCGCCCTCGCCGCCGCAGCAGCGGCTACTGCGCGGCCGGCCGGGGTCCATCTGCGGCGGCGCAGGGCAGGCAAGTTGCCGGGGCGACAGCTGGCCCCCGCCGCTAATTCCGGGCTTGTGTCTGCGGCCGCAGCCTCTGGCGGCGCAGCGCGGCGTAATGGCGCGGAAGCGACCGGCGGCGAGACAGATGCGCCGGCCTTAGGCGCGCCCCTTGCCCGGATTAAACAACAACAGCCGCGGCGCGCCTAAGCCGGCAGGCCTTAGCCCGCCGCAAGTTATTCGCCCGCGGAGGGACCGCCGCCGGGCTGCGCCCTCCGTCTTCAGCAGACCGCCCCACTGGTAAAGGCTGCGCACTAGAGATGGGCAAACTCGTTCATCCTTGGGAACTAGTTCACTGCTGATCGTTCTTTTTTGGGAACCGTTCATTCTTTCTCGTTCACCGTTCATTTGTGTTTGGTATGTGGCTCTTACGAAAAACCGAAAACTAGCAGTGTGGGTGACTGAAGGATGGAGAGCACCAAGATGGGGCACTTGCCTCCCCCCTGGAGTATAGAGTTTTTATTCATTACAGAATTCTTACACACTTTCAGAAGTAATTTCCGTGTTTCTGCAGAACCTCTCGTTTAGCCAACTGTAGCGTTGTGTGGCTGATCGGAGGGAAATAATATAGGGTGACGCAAGGAAAACCGGCCCCGAGTACAGACTGCTCGCCAATTACGGACAATGTGTTGCCCATTACGAGCAGATACAACAAACAGACAAACATGTAATAATTAGGCAGTGAAGAAATAACAAGCTAATGCAAGCAGCAATTGCGAAACAATTGATGACGATGTGTAGAGAACTGGAGAAGAGAACATGAAAATCTCACGCGACGCGCCTGGGCTAAAGCTCATGTAGTCTCGTAAACCTGTTGGTGGCTGCATCCCAACTTAATAGACCACACGTGTCTTGTATAAAATTCTTCGTTTCGACTTCCATTACATAGCTATGATAAGTTGTAAACAATAATCGTTTACACCCTATATATACTTCACGTTGTCTCTGAGTTCGTAGGCGAAGTACAGACTTTATAGAAGCATAAACGACCGCAGCTCGTGGTCGAGCGGTAGCGTTCTCGCTTGCCGCGCACGGGTTCCCGGGTTCGATTCCAGGCGGGGTCAAGAATTTTCTCTGCCTCGTGATGACTGGGTGTTGTGTGATGTCCTTAGGTTAGTTAGGTTTAAGTAGTTCTAAATTCTAGGGGATTGATGACCATAGATGTTAAGTCCCACAGTGCTCAGAGCCTCTTGAACCATTTTGTGGAAGCATAATATAAAATGTGGTTTTCTCATCATACTTGTTTCACGCACTTAGTAAATATTAGGTTTTTATGTTCCATTATTAAAGTTAATGCAGCAATAATAATAATAATTAAGTTCGCAGTAATAAAGTTTTTAGTTTGGAAGCTCCTTCTGAACAAATGTTTTTGAGATAATAAGTAAATACGATTTTATGGCAATCTATGTCTTTTCAAATGGAGAGGCACCGCTTCTCCTACTGAGCCAAAATGACCCACAACCGACTGTTTTTTTAAAAAAAAACTTAACTAGCAGGTTATGCAAATTGGAAACAACCAAACTTAAAAATAATTAGAGCCTTCCTAAATGCAATGTTTTGTATATGAAAGACACACAAAAATCGTTTTATATGAATTTTCTTACACTAAAAATTAAGCAAATTATTGAAAGTTAGCTGCTAAATTAAGTCGATGAAACCAAAATATATATGAATAAAAAAAAAACTTGCCTTTTCATAAGTATGTCATCCGCTGTTCATTGATATAATCAAGTGAGCTGATATGCCCTTTTGTTACCTGAAAATACGTACATATTAGATACAACGTAATGTTTATGTAGTTTATGTAACTATAAAATAGTTTTTTTGATTACCGGTCGTGGACGCTGAATAGCCAGAACCAAGGGCAAGAACAGTTTGGAACACATGAAAAATGGGCGAACGCAGTGAACGAAACGAACAACTGGATACTGAACAACTAGGAGCAGTTGCCAGTGGAACTGAGACAGGTGGTCATGCGAAGAACGACGAGTGCGGGCGAGGGAGACCGAGACTGAGACGAGCACGCGACCGAGGCTGGAACGAGAACTGCCGAAGTGACCGCCACGACCGAAGTTAACTAGTGAACTATGAACCGATCGTTCCTCGTCCTCAGGAACTATAAGTAGATTGCCGCGACTGAAGTGAACTATGAACCGATCGTTCCTTGGAATTCGTTCCTCGGTCCTTTCGTTCATCTTGGTGAACCGTTCCTTTGCACCCGTTCGATCGCGAACTACCAACCTCTACTACGCACAGCCGCGGATTGTGCAGCGCAGAGCTCGCTCCCGCCAAACGTAAAAAAGGCGTCCTCAAACGAACGAGCGCTCCGTAACCGTCGCAGCGCAAGGCATCTCGCGCGTAACAAAATGGTGCGGCCAAATTTTCATGAAACATTCCTCACACGGAGCGGAACCAGAGTGAAGAATGCTCCTATCATAGCACAAAAAAAGGGGAATATTTCTTGGACAGAGTTAGGGATGATACAGAAGGAAACTAGGAATTTGACCTATCTGGCAGCTTCAAAGACATTTACATCTGCAACTTCGTGCTTACTCTGCTATTCACAATAAAGTGCCTGGCAGAGGGTTCAATGAAACTCCTTCATGCTGTCTCTCTACCGTTCCACCCTCGAAAATTTCTGTTCCGACACTGACAATGTTTATGGAAAAAGTTCAAGGCAGTCGTAAAATGCGTTTTAGACAGGTACGTGCCGAGTAAAACTGCGAGGGACGGGAAAAACCGACTGTGGTTCAACAACAAAGTTAGGAAACTACTGCGAAAGCAAAGAGAGCTTCACTGCAAGTTTAAACGCAGCCACAACCTCTCAGACAAACAGAAGCTAAACGATGTCAAAGTTAGCGAAAGGAGGGCTATGCGTGAAGCGTTCAGTGAATTCTAAAGTAAAATTCTATGTACCGACTTGACAGAAAATCCTAGGAAATTCTGGTCTTACGTTAAATCAGTAAGTGGATCGAAACAGCATATCAAGACACTCTGCGATGATGATGGAATTGAAACAGGGGATGACAAGCGTAAAGCTGAAATACTAAACACCTTTCTCCAAAGCTGTTTCATGGAGGAAGACCGCACTGCAGTTCCTTCTGTAAATCCACGCACGAACGAAAAAATGGCTTACATCGAAATAAGTGTCCAAGGAATAGAAAAGCAACTGAAATCACTCAACAGACGAAAGTCCACTGGACCTGACGGGATACCAATTCGATTCTATACAGAGTACGCGAAAGAACTAGCCCCTCTTCTAACAGCCGTGTACCGCAAGTCTCTAGAGGAACGGAAGGTTCCAAATGATTGGAAGAGAGCATAGGTAGTTCCAGTTTTCAAGAAGAGTCGTCGAGCAGATACGCAAAACTATAGACCTATATCTCTGACATCGATCTGTTGTAGAATTTTAGAACATGTATTTTGCTCGCGGATCATGTCATTTCTGGAAACCCAGAGTCTACTCTGTAGGAATCAACATGGATTCCGGAAACAGCGATCGTTGGAGACCCAACTCGCTTTATTTGTTCATGAGATCCAGAAAATATTAGATACAGGCTCCCAGCTAGATTCCATTTTCCTTGACTTCCGGAAGGCGTTCGATACAGTTCCGCAATGTCGCCTGATAAACAAAGTAAGAGCTTACGGAATATCAGACCAGCTGTGTGGCTGGAATGAAGAGTTTTTAGCAAACAGAACACAGCATGTTGTTCTCAATGGAGAGACGTCTACAGACGTTAAAGTAACATCTGGCGTACCACAGGGGAGTGTTATGGGACCATTGCTTTTCACAATATATATAAATGACCCAGCAGATAGTGTCGGAAGTTCCATGCGGCCTTTCGCGGATGATGCTGTAGTATACAGAGAAGTTGCAGCATTAGAAAATTGCACCGAAATGTAAGAAGATTTGAAGCGGATAGGCAATTGGTGCAGGGAGTGGCAACTGACCCTTAACATAGACAAATGTAATGTATTGCGAATACATAGAAAGAAGGAGCCTTTATTGTATGATTATATGATAGCGGAACAGACCCTGGTAGCAATTACTTCTGTAAAATATCTGGGAGTATGCGTACGAAACGATTTGAAGTGGAATGATCATATAAAATTAGTTGTTGGTAAGGCGGGTACCAGGTAGAGATTCATTGGGAGAGTCCTTAGAAAATGCAGTCCATCAACAAAGGAGGTGGCTTACAAAACACTCGTTCGATCTATACTGGAGTATTGCTCATCAGTGTGGGATCTGTACCAGATCGGGTTGACGGAGGAGATAGAGAAGATCCAAAGAAGAGCGGCGCGTTTCGTCACAGGGTTATTTGGTAAGCGTGATAGCGTTACGGAGATGTTTAGCAAACTCAAGTGGCAGACTCTGCAAGAGGGGCGCTCTGCTTCGCGGTGTAGCTTGCTGTCCAGGTTTCGAGAGGGTGCGTTTATGGATGAGGTATCGAATATATTGCTTCCCCCTACTTATACCTCCAGAGGAGATCACGAATATAAAATTAGAGAGATTCGAGCGCGCACGGAGGCTTTCCGGCAGTCGTTCTTCCAGAGAACCATACGCGAGTGGAACAGGAAAGGGAGGTAATAACAGTGGCACGTAAAGTGCCCTACGTCACACACCGTTGGGTGGCTTGCGGACTATAAATGTAGATGTAGATGAACGGCACGCGGGAAAAACGAGCACTTAAATTTTTCCGTGTGAGCCCTGATTTTTCTTATTTTATCGTGATGATCATTTGTTTCTATGTAGGTGGGCGCCAACAGAATGTTTTCGCAATCGGAGGAGAAAACTGGTGGTTGAAATTTCATGAGAAGATCCCGTTGCAACGAAAAACACCTTTGTTTTAATGATTGCCACTCCAATTCACGTATCATGTCTGTGATACTATCTCCCCCATTTCGCGATAATACAAAACGAGCTTCCCTTCTCTGTACTTTTTCGACGTCATTCGTCAGTCCAACCTGATGCGGATACCACACCGCACAGCAGTACTCCTGAATAGGGCGGACAAGCGTGGTGTATGCAGTCTCTTTGGTAGACCTGTTGCACCTTCTACGTGTTCTGCCAATGAATCGCAGTCTTTGGTTTGCTCTACCCACAATTTTATCTATGTGATCGTTCCAATTTAGGTTATTTGTAATTGTAATCCCTAAGTATTCGCCTTCAGATTTGTGTGACTTATCGCGTAATCGAAATTTAGGTGATTTCTTTTAGTACTCATGTGAATAACTTCGCACTTTTCTTTATTCAGGGTCAACTGCCACTTTTCGCACCATACAGATAGCTTATCTAAATCATTTTGCAAGTCGTTTTGATCATCTGATGACTTTACAAGACGGTAAATGACAGCATCATCCGCAAACAATCTAAGACGGCTACTCAGATTGTCTCTTATGTCGTTAATATAGATCAAGAACAATAGGGGGCCTATAATACTTCCTTGGGGAACGCCGCATATTACTTCTGTTTTACTCGATGACTTTCCTTCTATTACTACAAACTGTGACCTTTCTGACAGGATATCACGAATCCAGTCGCACAACTGAGGCGATACTCCGTAGGCACGCAGTTTCATTATAAGACACTTGTGAGAAACGGTGTTGAAAGCCTTCTGGAAATCAAAAAATATGGAATCAATTTGACATCCCCTGTCGATAGCACTTATTTCTTCATGAGTGTTAAGAGCTAGTTGTGTTTCACAAGAACGATATTTTCTGAATCCGTGCTGACTATATGTCAATAAATCGTTTTCTTCGAGGTAATGTTCAAATGCAGTATGTGTTCTAAAACCCTACTGCAAATTTACGTTAGTGATATTAAATCAAACCATCTCGACGTATTCGCAAATTTTTACTTGTTAGTATTAATACCTATGTAACATAATGCATCGTGTCGGATAAAGTAAGATAACACATGATGTCATATCACACAACATTACACATACTTTTATGTCATCAAACTTGGTATTTTTCATGTGCAGTGTAATAGAACTCATCATTAAAGTTTAGGATACATGGTTCCCCGCTCTGCGATGCTTCCTATTACAGATGCACCCTACTCTCACATACCTATTATTGTGAGGAACTACTTTCAAATGCCCCTACAAGTAAAACTCTATTAGGTTTAGGTAGGGAGAGTGTCGAGGACAAGGAATTAGTGGGTATTCTTCTACCTATCTATCTGTCATGGGGCATTTTACTTTTAAGCCTATGAACATCAACACTGAAATAAGGAGGAGTACTATCGTGCATGAAGTACATGTTACGACGCACTTGTAAAAGCAGATGATGTAGACGAAGAGGTTTCTACAAGCACATAATTTCGTGTCAGTTTGTTCTTACACCCCTCATGGGTTAAGGTGTAAAAAAGCGCGAATGTATCAAGATGTCTATATCTAAATGCCTTTAAACCTGCCAGGTAAGCTGAAAAGCTGCACCCAGGACATATTCACCTTTTTTTGTTATGATTGGAGCATTTCCCTCTCTCCTTCCCAACTTTTACTCCACAATAGATTTGACTTTCGACTGCCATAGTTTGGCAAACTGAAACAGGTGAGCCGGCCGGAGTTGTCGAGCGGTTCTAGGCGCTACAGTCTGGAACTGCGCGACCGCTACGGTCGCACGTTCGAATCCTGCCACGGGCATAGATGTGTGTGATGTCCCATAGTGCTCAGAGCCATTTGAACCATTTTCAAACAGGTGACTACTGATCCGGTACAGGTTTTTTTATCGGACATATTGCTTACATCGTGGCAACGAGTAAAACTTCCACAAAACGACAGAACAACAAATAACGAAATTTGTTTGCCTACCTTCTTACAAAATTTGACCTGATTGACCCAAGCTAGAAACATAGTTGCACATGTAAAAAAACTAGCAAAAAAAGAGGTTTTTGGACGTAAAGTGCGAATGAAACTAGATTTTTAAAAGTGGGTTTTCAATTTGATCGTAAGAATGCATTTATTATTTATTTCACTGACTTTAAACTGTTTTCAATGAGCGATGTGGCGCAGAGGACTCCCGTTCGGGAGGACGACGGTTCAAACCCGTGTCCGGCCACACTGATTTAGGTTTTCAGTGATTTCCCTAAATCACTTCAGGCAAATGCCGGGATACTTACCTTGAAGGAGCACGGCCGACTTCCTGCCCCATACTTCCCCAATCCGATGGGACCGATGACGTCGCTGTTTGGGCCCCTCCCCAATACCAACCAACAAATCGTTTCCGCACATTCACTTCACGTAAGAATGAATTTTGCGAGTTACATTTAGCTCGACTGTAAACTATCGTCTCTCTATAACGGATGAGACTGTTGGGTTAAACAAATGCGTATTTATCTAACTTCTTCCAAAGTTTAAACCAATACATACAGTTTAAAATACAGAAATTCAAATAAATTAACTTTTTAAAACGGTTAGAAGTTACCTGAGATCGAGGAACCAATTCGCCGGTGGAATAAATTCGAAGCACAACCCGATCGAGTCCGGAGGTATTTCAGAGTGACCGTTTTTGCCCATCAAATTCGA
The DNA here is from genome assembly GCF_023864345.2 of Schistocerca serialis cubense. Lineage (NCBI taxonomy): Eukaryota > Metazoa > Arthropoda > Insecta > Orthoptera > Acrididae > Schistocerca > Schistocerca serialis. The sequence continues at coordinate 389,970,375 of NC_064645.1, forward strand.
ACGAGGGTGACTGTTCTTGACCGTAAAATCCTAACAACGCACTTACAAATGACATCATTAACTAAACATTAATTTCAGCCGAATTAAAATCTTTTGCAAAACGAATTAATCGATTCCCATAATTTGCTTGGGCGCCAGCTTCTGTTCGTCGTTCAAACCTTGCTTAATATATGGAATATAGCTACCGTAAGACTGGTTATAGAAATGACTGATGGTCTAGGCTAAACCAAAAACTTTTGACCCCATGTTCCAAGCTCTAACAGGAACAGAAAACCAAGACACCCCCCTCCCCCCTCCCCCCCTAATAACCGCGATTCTCTGCGCGGCCTTTTCACACATGTTTGTTACGGCTCTTCCGTACTCTAACGTAAACATGTTATATGGACACGTGTCTGGAAATGCATTATTGCCATGTTAGAGCTCATTTTCTAATTCTCTTCATAAACACATTTATCATGGAAAACACACAGAAACAGCACTTACTAACATTACATGAAACGTTTCCTTCCGTGAAATGTTCAAAATACTCTCTTGGTTACGTTCGGTTACAATGTACAGTAAGTTACTCGTATGCCACCTCCAGTGTTTGGTGTCCCCATGGAACGAAAGGACCGAAGGAAGCGAGCTCCGTCAACCGGTGCCCAACACATTGGCAACTGGGAGGGTGGAAGTGCTGGGTGAACTGGCTGCGCTGGTACTACACAGTCATGTGCTTTGGGGTTCAGTACAGCAGGGCACGACAGTCACTTCGTAACGGCTACTGCACACGCACGCACTGTGTTCTTACGTCGCCAATGTTGGCACCGGACGAAAACAAACCATTCCTGGCCCAAATTCATCTGACTTCCACTGGCTTCAGCTGATCCACGACTTGGGAGCCATCACTGAAGACGTTGCGAAGCAATTGTTCTTGAGTTTCTGTTCAGGCTTCTAGATGATAATCCTTCTCATCTGTCGGTTTAAATTGTTCTTTTTTTCCACAACATCCATAAAATGCTGGTTAAATAAAGATATATTAAGGGCGAGATCGTTAAATGCAATAGGACATTGGAGTAATATTTCTTCCACAGTGTTTTCAGGTTTATCGATGTACCGACTTTGTGACGAAGGTTAAATCCTTTGTTCGAAACGTCAGGATTTGTTCCATGTCCAAGGATCAGGTATTTCATTTAATTATCCGTGAAGGTATGTCATGGTAGACATTATAATCCCGCTTATTTGATATTATTAAAGGAATTTAACTTTGTACAGGGTTCCTTTATGTTATAATTCAAATACATTGTGGAACTGTACTCCACATGACTGTTAGCGGACAAATGTAATCTTGCTATGGAATTTATCATTTCTTTATGGTATAATAATACCAAATTATTGTAAATTTTCCTTCAATTATTTTAATCCCGCGCTCATTTCGGAAAATGGGTACTAATCTAGAATTTTTTGTCTGTTCAGAGATAACCATGACACATTGTTCAGTTACAGGCCACATGGTCTGTGGATACGCTATAAGTGTCTTTACTGTAGTGGTTTCCGTTATCCCACTGTTCTATCAGTTCTCACCATCCTAGGAACAAAGAGAAGATAACGTTCATCTAATGAATATTATGTAGGAAGTGAGTGAACTACATCGATATGGAACTTCAACGAACAGTATCTACATACCTTCGAACCATAGCTTGCAACAAAATGAGTATGATGATCTCCTAATGAATAACAGGCATTTACAGATCCGCGATTCTGACGTAAACAGCCATAGCTCTCAAACAGCGGGCAATACATTCTGAAATAAGGATAGCAAGAACCACAAAGGCAAACGATCGCCAATGCTATGCTATAACCTCCTGCATAGGCTACTGCAATCTTCTGTTACCCCCTCCCGCCTCTCCCCCTAGCACAATATGGGTTTAGCATTCTATAATGTACTTAAAACCTTTCGACGTTGTCAGGTCTTTTACACGCACCCAGCCGCCTTTCATGCTTATTAAAGCAAGTTGCAGCAACGATTACATTGAGCTCCGTGTGAAATTTTACTAGGCGGTTTCGCACTTCATTATGTTTCCCTAGTGTGTGTTCCAATGACACTTTTTTCTTCTCTTCCTATTTCTATCAATAATTCCAGTCGCGATTCACAATTAAATTTTCGCCTCCCTTACTAAACTGAATAAATTATTTTATCTCCTCATTCATTCTTTCAATTTCTTTCAACTTGCGGAGATAGCTGGCATGTACGAGGTGTCTCAGGAAGGATGAGAAATATTCATTCCCCACAAAAAAGCGCAGGGCTCTAAACTGCCTTAAGAGCCGTGAGCACGTCATCCTCAATACTGTGAAAGAAATATTTCGTACTGCAAGCTCTTCGCTGTCCATATTCTGAGAGGTAGTAGTATGGATCAAAACAAGAACAAGATGTCCGGTAAACATTAGCTCTAAAGCGCATACCTTAATAGATATGAGCAGTTGTTCGTCTTCTCTACTGTGAAATACATCTCTTCTACCGAACAAGTGCTCTTAGATCCCAAAGTATTTTAGAGTCCATTTTTTCTTGTTTTGGTCCATAATACCTCCACCAAAAATATGGAAGGCAAAAGCTTGCAGTAGAGCAGATATTTTTTTCACAGTATCGAAGGTGAAGATGACCTCACAGCCCTTAAGGTATGCCTTTTAGAGCCCATGTGTCCCATACTTTTTTTCGAATGATTGTTACTGCCGTATCACTGCGTAATGATTGTTCCTCCTGTGACACCCTGTATTATACTCTAAATTTCGAACTACTGTGCTGGGTCTCAGCTACGAATCTATGTTGACTACATAATGGGCTCTCTATGTTGTTTTGTACCTGTATGTGCGTGTGTGTGTGTGTGTGTGTGTGTGTGTGTGTGTGTGTGTGTGTGTGTGTGTGTGTGCGAGTTTGTGTGTATTTTAGTTACGATAAACTTTTTATAATGTGGTGATTTTTATCCACTTGAGAAACTTGGCACAAGGTCCAACGTAAAATGAAACGTCTCATAATAAGAAGATTTCTTAGGACCTGAAGATGACAGTGAAGTCTGCCGAAAACGGTTGTCTGAAATATTTATGTGATCTAGGCTGTTGAATGTCTTTAGCTGTAATTTCCAACATACTCCAATCTATGTTGACTACATAATGTGCTCTCTATGTTGTTTTGTACCTGTGTGTGTGTGTATGTGTGTGCGTGCGTGCGTGCGTGCGTGCGTGTGTGTGTGTGTGTGTGTGTGTGTGTGTGTGTGTGTGTGTGTGTGTGTGCGTGTGCGAGTTTGTGTGTGTATTTGCGGTTTATTGGCGTACATATTCTGCTGCAGCACGCTGTGCCGTTCGTAGTATTTCATCTGCACTCCAGTTTCCCATTCATTATTTGACCTGTGTTGATAATTCTGTACTCACATCAGAAAAAATTCTTTTTTTCTGTCCTCGTTTCATTACCACTACATCTAACTATTCATGTCTCATTTCTAATCTACTGGGCAAGAAGTCACACTCTAAAACCACTCCACAGGATTTAATTTTGAAATATTGTTCCAGTTTTTTCTTCCGCCGGGACAGTCAGTGTTTTTAGAAGCAATCAGTCTCGTGTGCCTCGGCAAGGCGAGTAGGTCGTCTTCGTTGTGGTTACTGAAAGTATTCTGTGTTAATCTCCGATGTTGCTTGCTGAGGGCCTTTGTGAACTCGAAATGGATGACCGTGTGCGGGGTACTAGTTTGAAGACTGATCTTGGATTTGATCAACCTCGCCATAAAGTTGCTGACTCTGACTTTCCGGCGAAATCAGAGTTGGACAGAACAGAATCTGTGAACTTCAGCATGAGTTTGTTACCAACACTTTGTACGTGAATCTACCTTCCTACACAGCAACAACGAGGTGAGTACCGTGCAGCTAAGCTACGCTGGTTTCAGCTGACGACTTTTCAGGTATATAATTTGCCTTTAGAACTTGATTACTATGTCTTGCGTTAGGCCTTATCTTCCTATGGAAATTTCTCCAGCGTCAAAAATGGTAAGTTGGACGGTGGTATGCACTTCAGAGTACTCGATAACAGTGTTCGCATTATGAGAATTGATTTACAGAAACATATGCCGTTAGTTTTGTATGTCAAGGGATTCCGGACATTGGCAGCCTATGACGGTTGACCTAGAACTTGTTCTCTTTGTAACTATACAGAACACTCGCGAGCGGAATGCACCCGCCGCCGACTAGCGAAGTCGGCCCTGAGGGCTAGACTAGTGGCAAATACGGCGCACAGCGCGGCTATCCGCCCCTTACTCTGACGTCATGCGAAAAGCGGAGTTCCCGCTCTGACTCGCGCTGAGATTTCACCGGGAGACCAGGCCTTTAGACCAACTGCTCTTGAGGCGATAATTTGAATCAAGGTCGAAAAGACGAGTCATCTAAAGCTCTAGTAGCGCTAACAGCAATGACGCACCTTGTAAGTAGGCTGTTTAGGTTTTTATGGTAGTAACGTCGACGTAGCGCTCTGTATGAAAATCACTGGCTGTGCTGTGTGCAGTCTGTGGCTGGTTTGCATTGTTGTTGCCTATTGTAGTGTTGGGCAGTTGGCTGTTAACAGCGCGTAGCCCTGCGCAGTTGGAGGTGAGCCGCCAGCAGTGGTGGATGTGGGGCAGTGAGATGGCAGATTTTTGAGAGCGGATGATCTGGACGTGTGTCCATCAGAGAGAGTACATTTATAAGACTGGATGTCATGAACTGATATATATAATATGACTTTTGAACAATATTAAGGTAAATACATTGTTTGTTTTCTATCAAAATCTTTCTTTTGCTAACTGTCCCTATCAGTAGTTAGTGCCTTCAGTAGTTTGAATCTTTAATTTAGCTGGCGGTAGTGGCGCTCGCTGTATTGCAGTAGTTCGAGTAACGAATATTTTTGTGAGGAAAGTGATTTGTGAAAGGTATAGGTTAATGTTAGTCAGGGCCATTATTTTGTAGGGATTATTGAAAGTCAGACTGCGTTGCGCTAAAAAATATTGTGTGTCAGTTTAAGTACAGTCATGTATAATTGTTCAAAGGGGACGTTTCATATTCAACCTGTTTCGCCGCTTTCCAGCATAAGCAGTCACTGACTTCCGAACTGCATAAGAAGCACGAAGGACGAGAAACAGCTCTTGGAGATCGCAGTACCATATGAGAAGAGTCTTCAAAACAAACTCCGAAACAGACTCCAAAACATTTAGAAAAGGAGCATCTTGATTTTCCAGTTCTAGAAGGGCCATCACAGAAAGGAAACCTCTTGACGAAGGTAACAATAATAAAATTCGTATCACGCGGCAGACAGCAGACGTGACAGAGAAGCTACAGGCAATAATGAACACATTAGAATGAAATGAATATTCTTAGCTGCATTCAGGCGTTGAAATAACTCAACGGGGACAGTTGAAAATGCGTGCCCCGACCGGGACTCGAACCCGTGATCTCCTGCTTACATGGTAGACGCCCTATCCATCTGAGACGCCGAGGACACAGACAATAGTGCCACTGCAGGGACTTATCTCTGGTACGCCTCCCGTGAGACCCACATTTCCAACTTATTGTCCCGCACCATATTCATGGTGCCCCTGCCCATTATACTCATTACTCGCGGCTTCTGCCGATTCCCGTAAGAGTTCGGGCACTGTTTATGCACATGCACAGAAGAAGATGGTCAAATGGCCGGTGAGCCTTAACTATGTATATATGAAGATGGTGTCTCATCTTTCGGACATGTCCGAAAGAACAGATACCATCTCTATATATAAACAATGAAAACTACAATCATTCTAGCCTAAGACGCAAATGTTACAAAAAAAAAAAAAAAAAAAAAAAAAAAAGAAAGGCCGACTACTCGGATGAGGAAATGCGTACTGATGAGAATGAGATTAAGGACTTCAATAGCGGCGACTGGCGGAAAGATCAAGATTGGGGTTTGTTGGAAATTACAGCTAAAGCCTTTCAACAGCCTAAATCACATAAGTATTTAAGACAACCGTTTTCGACACTCTTTACTCTCATCTTTAGGTCCTAAGAAATATTCTTATTATGAAATGTTTTATTTTACGTCGGACCTCGTGCCAAGTTGTCATGTGGATAAAAATCAGCATATTATAAAAAAGTTTATGATAAGTAATACTCTATAGATGTAGCAGTCAGGGCGAACAGGCTTAGATGGTGGGGTCATGTTACACGCATGGGAGAAGCAAGGTTACCCAAGAGACTCATGGATTCAGCAGTAGAGGGTAGGAGGAGTCGGGGCAGACCGAGGAGAAGGTACCTGGATTCGGTTAGGAATGAGTTTGAAGTAATAGGTTTAACATCAGAAGAGGCACCAATGTTAGCACTGAATAGAGGATTATGGAGGAATTTTATAAGGGGGGCTATGCTCCAGACTGAACGCTGAAAGGCATAATCAGTCTTAAATGATGATGATGATGATGATGATGATGATAAGTAATATACTTGAAAACATATAGCACCTTGCGCAAACGGCCATGTACATATCCATGCCGCTTACATATGCTTGGTACATCACAAAAACGCAGTACACAGTCTGTACTGTGTACCATGTGCTGTGTTTTTGTGGTGTAACTCGCATCTGCGAGCGATATATATATGAACATGGGTATTTGCACAAGGTGCTTTATGTTTTTAAATGTTTTTGTTATGACAAACATTTTATAATGTGCTGGTTTTTATCAACATGACAACTTGGCAAGAGGTCCGACCTAAAATGAACACGTTTCATAATAAAAAAAAGATTTTTAAGACCTGAATACGACAGAAAAGTCTATCGGAACCGCTTGTCTTAAGTAAAGAAATATTTATGAAATCTAGTCTGTTGAATGTTTTTAGCAGGTTAACAGATCGCTCCTTCGGTCTTCTCAAAATGCGAAAATTCAGTCGGAAATCACAGCAGTGACTCGTAATGATATCAACAATCGTAATCGGGATACTAAGTGAAAGAAAATTTAGTTACCTTAGAGATTTCTTGTATTGAACCGATGTAGAACTGCCACTTCTTGAAGTTGTCTTGATGAAAGATTTTTACGTACCTAGGAACAAACATATACTTCATTTCCATAAAGAGGATGTAACGAACACTTTAATTAGTGGTTGTGTTCTACATATGGTGTTCAACATCGCAATCTTCGACGTCCTTTAAATGACAGAGGCATCACTGCGAATATTAACGGCGTTGAGGTTTGAAATCTCTGTGTATCATCCGGAAGGCAATACCGTCAACGCCGAGCCGTTTATTTTCACACCAATTTTCTAGAATAACTTGCGAACTGCCCTCACGGTGTAATTAGCGACGAAATTTATGACGAATCCGGACAACTATTACCTACATCCGTGATCTTTATCACCAAACACAACGAAATCTTTCGAAAGTAGAGAACAACTTCACGTCGGAGAACAGAATCTTTCTAGATGAGTGCTTTACGGACGAGGAAATCGAACTAGCGGCTTTCAAGAAACAGAATGGAAAACCACTAGGGCCTGTCGAGGTTTTCGTTGAATTTATGCAACATTTTTGGCACATTACTGGAGCATCTCTGCTGGAATTGGTAAATGACGTATAGCATGCTGACCGAATATTCAAGGAACTGAAAGGGAGAATCATAGCTGCAATATCGAAAGAAGAAAGCGTCAAGAGGACGGTGCAAATGAGGACTATCACACTCTGCATTGCTGCCTTCGAGGAGGATGGAAACTGTTTTGGGTAAAAGCCTTGGGATGTGTAAGCTACGTGCCGTAGCTGGGCAAAGGGTTGTAACTGCAGCATGCAAACTCAGAGGCGTTATCTGTACAGCTGCAGAAAGTAAAATAAAAGGTCGCTTACTATTCATCGACTTTGAGAAAGTTTTCGATCGCACGTAGCACCGATACCTACTACAGACGCTCCAGAAAATCGTTTAATCAACTGCATGAGGGAGTTTTTCGTGAATGCTAGCTTCAAGACCATACTCGAAGGACACTGAAGAAATATGTTTGTATTGGCCAGTCCTAGATACATGGGTATCCGTTGTCAATGGTGACTTATGCCACCATAGTCAACCCTTTGTTGGTTAACATAGCATCGCGGTACAAAGTCATCTAAATGTCTTGCGCAATTAACGCCGACGACATCTGTATAACACTCTCGTCAGCTGTATACTTCACGAAGTCACCACATATTTTCAGAGACGTCACAGCGGCGGTAGGTGCCAACCTCTAAACAAAGAAAACGGTTATGCGAAACATCTGAAATGGCATCAATATTGCTGAGATCACAGACTGGTGAAAAACTATGACATCGCATAAATCACTTGGCCTCTAACTAAACGCAGTTCCAGCTCAGATGGAATCCTGCAATGGAGCGAAATACTAAACAAAATGAGAGTCGTTTTGAAAATTCTCTCTGGCGGGTAACTAAACTCACTTCCAACTTCGAAGACTATAGACGTACCAGTAGCAAGTACGCATCGCAAATATCGCCTATCCCAGACCCATTGGCTAACGGCATCCAACGAGCCTTCAGGTGGTTCTTATAGAGAGGCAATGTGTTTAAAATACAATTCGACACGCCGACTCTACCATTTGCACGGGCAGGCCTGACTCTTGTAAGCATGAGTCATTATGCACCGAGCACTTTTAATTACTCACATAAAAAAGCCTTGTAGAGAATCTAGTACTGAAACAAAAGCACGAAAATACCACGCCGCTGACACAACGTAGCTGAAATTGCTTGTATAAGTACATCTGACAACATTATCTTGCGTTTAATTATATAAACAGCAAAGCGATCAAATTAGAATTACTTACCAAAGAAGATATTTACAATGTCCTGTAATCAAAAGCAAAATGTAACCGAATCGAAGCCAAATACCCTCTATCGAAATGGTGCATCATCTGGAGAAACGTACCTAGCGTTCACCTCACGTCGGCTGTGAACTCTAAATGGTACATAGTCGTCAATGGAAAATTCCCGACCAACTGAAAAACTCCACAAAATGCAACTCAGTCAGGTCGACAACTGCGTTATGTCTAGACACGTTGATACATTAATTCACAGATTTACTTGTGGACACCTAGACATTGCATCTACATCTACATCTACATCCATACTCCGCAAGCCACCTGACGGTGTGTTTCGGAGGGTACTTTGAGTACCTCTATCACTTCCCCCTTCTATTCCAGTCTCGTATTGTTCGTGGAAAGAAAGAGTGTCGGTATGCCTCTGTGTGGGCTCTAATCTCTGATTTTATCCTCATGGTCTCTTCGCGAGATATACGTAGGAGGGAGCAATATACTGCTTGATTCCTCGGTGAAGGTATGTTCTCGAAACTTCAACATAAGCCCGTACCGACATACTGAGCGTCTCTCTTGCAGAGTCTTCCACTGGAGTTTATCTATCATCTCCGTAACGCTTTCGCGATTACTAAATGATCCTGTAACGAAGTGCGCTGCTCTCCGTTGGATATTCTCTCTCTCTTCTATCAACCCTATCTGGTACGGATCCCACACCGGTGAGCAGTATTCAAGCAGTGGGCGAACAAGTGTACTGTAACCTACTTCCTTTATTTGCGGATTGCATTTCTTTAGGATTCTTCCAATAAATCTCAGTCTGGCATCTGCTTTACAGACGATTAATTTTATATGGTCATTCCATTTTAAATCACTGCTAATGCCTACTCCCAGGTAATTTATGGACTTAACTGATTCCAGTTGCTGACCTCCTATATTATAGCTAAATGATAAAGGATCTTTCTTTATATGTATTCGAAGCACATTACACTTGTCTACATTGAGATTCAATTGCCATTCCCTGCACCATGCGTCAATTCGTTGCAGATCGTCCTGCATTCCAGTACAATTTTCCATTGTTACAAACTCTCGATATACTACAGCATCATCCGTAAAAAGCCTCAGTGAACTTCCGATGTTATCCACTAGGTCATTTATGTATAATGTGAATAGCAATGATCCTACGACACTCCCCTACGGCACACATGAAATCACTCTCACTTCGGAAGATTTCTCTCCATTGAGAATGACATGTTGTCACGTTTGCTAGAAAGAAAAATCTTTCTACCTTTTTTAATATTTGTATTTACGGCTGAAATCATCTATGCAGTATGATTGCTGATTCCCTGTTCTGCGTTAACTGTTTCAAATAGTTCAGGTAATTTCTTACAGCAGACAGAGCGAGGTGACTCAGTGGTTAGCACACTGAACTCACATTCTGGAGGACGACGGTTCAATCCTTCGTCTGGCCATCCTGATTTAGGTTTTCCGTGATTTCCCCAAATCGCTCCAGGCAAATCCCGGGATGGTTCCTTTGAAAGGGCACTGCCGACTCCCTCGACGCAGAATGTGAGTTCAGTGTGCTAACCACTGCGTCACCTCCCTCTGTCTGGTGTAAGAAATTACCTGAACTATTTGAAACAGTTAACGCAGAACAGGGAATCAGCAATCATACTGCATAGATGATTTCAGCCGTAAATTCGCAGCTCGACGAAACTTGGAGGATCCATAGAAGGTACTGCTACAGAATAGTATCAAAGGTAACTTAAAGAAATACGCAAGGAGACGAACAGAAAAGATACTTTTATTCAAAGACAATAACTGGACTGAACTCACCACGATTCACGACATTACAAAAGGCGGGACAAGGCCCTTAATAGGATGTGTCACCACTACGAATGGCAATCCATACTCCGCAACGTGCTCTCACGCTGGTCATAAGATTGTTTAGGATTTCTTGTGGAAGGGCGTTCCATTCCTACACCAGCGGGCTGATGTTTGCTGGTGATCGTTGGGTCATGTGGACGTGCCGCAACACGCCGCGCACGTGCTTAATGGAATTTAAGACAGAGGACGAGCACGCAACTCCATTCCCTGAATATCCTCTCGTTCCAGGAGCTTCTCTGTTCCGTGGGGTCGCATACTGTCATCCATTGAAATAAAGTCAGGAAGAAATTCATCCCCGAAAAAGAAGTAAATGGTGTCGAGGTACAGTGTCACAATAACGTGAATGTACTGCGTTCAAAGATTTGGAGTTCATTACTCCTAGCCCGCATCTCGTGGTCGTGCGGTAGCGTTCTCGCTTCCCACGCCCGGGTTCCCGGGTTCGATTCCCGGCGGGGTCAGGGATTTTCTCTGCCTCGTGATGGCTGGGTGTTGTGTGCTGTCCTTAGGTTAGTTAGGTTTAAATAGTTCTAAGTTCTAGGGGACTTATGACCACAGCAGTTGAGTCCCATAGTGCTCAGAGCCATTTGAACCATTTTTTCATTACTCCTACACAACGCTATGCCTCTCCACAACAAAACACCTCGACCACCAAAACGGTCATGTTCGATAATGCCAGACGTATCCCCGTATGACGAGAGGTGAGAACGCGTAATTCACCGATGAACATTGTCGAACACGTTTATATGTGTGCTCAATGTGTTATTGTGTGGGGCGGTGTATTGTTGTAGGGGCTTACTGACCACCAACTGTTTCAGGCCTGTAGGCTCACTGATCAGCGTTACTGTGACACTGTACCCCACTACAATGTACATCTTTTCAGGACTGCAGTCGGTCCTGACCTCATTTTTATGAATGGAAATGCCCGAACGGAACGAGCAGCGCAGGTGGGGAGCTTTTGGAACGAGAGGATCTTCGGCGAATGGATTGGCTTGCCCATTCCCCTGACACATACTGTGGAAGGTGATTGCAGATAACAGAGGCTGCTGGAGTGGTAGGAGTAAGCCCAACTGAGGATGCAAAATGTATTTAAACTTTTTTTTTAAAATCGCAGCACTGAACACATACATTAGTGACATGTATATACGCTCAAGAGCCGAAGAAACTGCTACACTTGACTAATATCGCGTATGGCCCTAGGGAGCATGCAGAAGTGCAGCAACACGACGTGGCATGGACTCGACTAATGTGTGGAGTAGTGCTGGAGGAAACTGACACCATGAATTCTACAGGGCTGTCCACAAATCCGTGCGAGTACGAGAGGGTGGAGGTCTCTTCTGGACAACATGTTGCAATATATCCCACATATGCTCAATAACGTTCATATCTGGGGAATTTGGTGGCCCGCGGAATTGTTTAAGGTCAGAAGAGTGTTCCTAGAGCCACTCTGTACCAATTCTGGACCTGTGGGGTGTCACATTGTCTTGCTGGAATAGCCCATCAGAATGCACAACGGACATGAATGGATGCAGGTGATCAGACAGGATGATTAATTACGTCTCGCCTGTCAGAGTCGTACCTGGACACATCAGTGGTCCCTCATCCCTCCAACTCCCACCACCTTGAACAGTCTCTGCTGACATGCAGGATCCATGAAATCATGAGGTTGTCTCCATAGCTGTACACGTCCATCTGCTCGACACAATTTGAAACGAAACTCGTCCGACCAGGCAATATGCTTCCAGTCAACAGTTCAATTTCGGTGTTGATAGGCCAAGGTCGTGCAGTCATCAAGGGTACACGAGTGGACCTTCGGCTCCGAAAGCCCATATCGATGATGTTTCGCACGCTGACAGTTGCTGATGGCCCAGCATTGAAATTTGCAGCAATTTTCGGAAGGGGTTGCACGTTTGTCGCGTTGAACGATTCACTTCAGTCGTAGTTGGTCCCGTTCTTGCAGGATCTTTTCCCGGCCCCAGCGATGTCGGAGATTTGATGTTTTACCGGATTCCTGATATTCACGGTACTTCATCGCCACCTCGGAGGTGTTGCGTCCCATCACTCCTGCGCCGACCACTTTCAAACTCACTTAAATCTTGATAACCTGCCACTGTAACAGCAGTAACCGATCTAACAACTGCGCCGGACACTTGTTGTCTTATATAGGCGTTGCTGACCGTAGCGCCGTATTCTGCCTGTTTACGTATCTCTGTATTTGAATACGCATGCCTATACCAGTTTCTTTGGCGCTTCAGTGTATTTCATTAAGATAAATTCCTTATAACCAGAAATTGCTCAAGAATTGTGCCCTCAAAAAATTTATCGTTAAGATAAATAGACTGAAAATTTGCAATATGGCAAAATATTGGATAGACCGTTCAAAGAATGTCAACCAAACTGACAGTAAGTTGCTGCACCAAAATCCTTCACAAATGAAGCATAAACTCAAATTAATTGCAGCAAGGTAATCAACAAGCAACTGTTTGATTTAACTACACACATTAAAAAAAGTTTTGCATCACCTCGGTCCCGAAAGTTTCGGAACCTGTACAGAAAATTAAAATAGAGATCAACATAAACACCATTTCCACCCTTTTTATTGCTCATGAAAACCACACATTGAATGTTGTACCACCATACAGGGAGACCTCCAGAGGTAGTGGGCCAGACTGCTACACACCGGTATCTCTAATAACCAGTAGCACATCCTCTTGCTTTGATGCACGCCTGTATTCGTCGTGGCATACTATCCATACGTTCATCAAGGCACTGTTGGTCCAGATTGTCCCACTCCTCAACGGCCATTAGGCGTCCGCCCCTCATAGTGGTTGGCCACATCGTCCATACACAGCCCTCTTCAATCTATGCCAGGCAAGTTCGATGGCTTTCATGTCTGGAGAACTTGCTGGTCACTCAAGTCGAGCAATGTCATTATCCTGAAGGAAGTCATTCACAAGACGTGCACGATTGGGGCGCGAATTGTCGTCCATGAAGACGAATGCCTCGCCAATATGCTGCAGATATGGCTGCACTATAGGTCGGAGGATGGCATTCACGTATAGTACAGCCGTTACGGCGTCTTCCATGAGCACCAGCGGCGTACGTCGTCCCCACATAATGCCACCTCACAACATCATGGAACCTCCACCTTGCTGTACTCGCTGGACAGTGTGTCTAAGGCGTTCTGCCTGACCGGGTTGCCTCCAAACACGTCTCCGACGATTGTGTGGTTGAAGGCATATGCGACACTCATAGGTGAATAGAACGTGACGGCAATTCTGAGCGGTCCATTCGGCATGTTGTTGGGCCCATCTCTATCGCGCTGCATGGTGTCGTGGTTGCAAAGATGGACCTCACCAAGTATGTCGGGAGTGAAGTTGCGCATCATGCAGCCTATTGCGCACAGTTTGAGTCGTAGCACGACGTCCTGTAGCTGCACGAAAAGCATTATTCAGCATGGTGGCGTTGGTGTCAGGATCCCTGCGAGGCATAATCCGTAGGTAGAGGTCATCCGCTGGAGTAGTAGCCCTTGGGCGGCCTGATCGAGGCATGTCATCGACAGTTCCTATCTCTCTGTATCTCCTCCGTGTCCGAACAACATCGCTTTGGTTCACTCCGAGACGCCTGGACACTTCCCTTGTTGAGAGCCCTTTCTGGCACAAAGTAACAATGCTGACGCGATCGAACCGCGGTATTAACCTTCTAGGCATGGTTGAACTACAGGCAATACGAGCCGCGTACCTCCTTCCTGGTGGAATAACTGGAACTAATCGGCTGTCGGACCCCCAACGCTAATAGGCGTTGCTGATGCATGGTTGTTTACATCTTTGGTTGGGTTTAGTGACATCTCTGAACAGTCAAAGGGACTGTGTCATTGATACAGTATCTACAGTCAACGTCTATCTTAAGGAGTTCTGGGAAGCGGGGTGATGCAAAACGTTTTTTGGCATGTGTACGACAGCCAGCCAGAAGGGCCACTACTCAGTAATATGCTTCAAATATGCTACTAAATGAGAGAAATTACCACAAGAATTTAGATCAACTTAGTAAGTCACCAGGTTTAATTTAATTGGCTCAAAGAACAGTTCCTTTCGTCGGTCTGAAGGGCCAGGAAAAAAAAAAAAAGAAAATTGGTAATTTCTAAGAGAAAGTAACACAGTATCTTTACAGTTATTAATAAAAACACAAATGAAGTAACACTAACAAAACACTACAGATTTTATGATGGTGCACTGCATGCAGTGCAGCTTTCAACAGCAAGGAGGCCCTCACGATTATCCTGATGACAACAGAACCAGCCACAGTATCATACACAAGCCGAATTAGATGAACTCTATAACATGAATAATCAATATTAATTAGAAGGCTAAAGATGGAATACTGTTAAGGCATTACAGTTGAAAAAGCACTCCGTGTTCAGGCCATGTTGGCCTGCTGGGACCATCCGACCGCCGCGTCATCCTGAGTGGAGGATGCGTATAGGAGGGGCGTAGGGTCAGCACACCGCTCTCCCGGTCGTTATGGCGGTATACAGTTGAGAAGGAGAAGGAAATAATGTTACGCCTGATTGTCTAGGCGGAATGCAGCTCTAGCTGCTTAACAGTGACAGTTAGTTTAACTGACGACATGACCATAAAAGAGAGGCTTCTTTGAATCTCCAAGCCAGTAACTGGTTCAAATGGCTCTGAGCACTATGGGACTTAACATCTGTGGTCATCAGTCCCCTAGAACTGAGAACTACTTAAACCTAACTAACCTAAGGACATCACACACGTCCATGCCCGAGGCAGGATTCGAACCTGCGACCGTAGCAGTCGCGCGGTTCCGGACTGAACGCCTAGAACCGCGAGACCACCGCGGCCGGCAAGCCAGTAACTACTCGTGATGTTAAAAAAGGGTAACTAAGTTTATAAACGAAAGACGTTGGTTTTACAAATGTAGATACATAAATTCATTTAGACAATTATGCTAAATGAACACACACACACACACACACACACACACACACACACACACACACACACATACAGAGAGAGAGAGAGAATAGTATGAGGGTTTGGATTTGAAGACACCTGAGCCAAATCACACACAGCTTGCAAATACTGACACCGTGAATAAGCAGTCACCGACGCCTAACACAATTTTGCAGCCTGAGAGTTGCACTACAAGCTCGAGTGCTCGCCGTTCGGATAGTCCCGAAGACCACAGTTGCTGCGATGGTGCCATACACGGTGTGCGGTTGCAGGCCTCGTATCTTCGTGTACCAGCACCAGTGGCCCGTGGACAGCGGTCACTGTTAAATCTACTTCCGCAGTAACAGGGAGGCCCCTTGCGTCCGCCGTCCGAACAGCTGAGCTCCAGGCTATAGTGTGATTTTCCAGCCCGCCCTAAGCTACCAGCCCTCTCGCGGATAGTACGCGATTCTCCCCGTAAACAGCAACTTCCTCCTTAAATAGCGAGTGTCCGCCAATCGCGGACCGTCAAAGATGGCTTGGCCGGAAAGACCGGTCACGCAGCCAGCACCAGGGATCTTTTACGGTGCCACGGCTCGTATCACAGCACGTTCACATGCACCAGCAACCGTCCATCAGTTGTGAACCGCAGTGCTGGAGGAATGGAGCGCCCTACCATAAGAACTTTTACCAAATCAGTGACCAGCATGGGGGCACGTCGGAGAAAATGTATTGCTGTTCGTAGTTGTCACACATTCTGTTAAGGGCCATATCCAGGCTTTCCTAATGTCCTGGGTCCACCTCGAATCACGGTGATTTCAGTCCAATTTTTGTTCGTCATTGCGCATTTCTTTCAGTTGCCTTCTGTATTGTAGTGTAGCAGTTCTTTCTGTGTATGGTCCCAGTTTCATCAAGCCATGTTACTTGGCTATGACACGTGATGCGAAAGCTACATTCGTCCTTAATGTTCGGACACCAGGACTACAGAACAGCAACATACTGTGGCTGTTTATCATACATTCAAAATTAACGCTGGAAAATAACGAAATATGCCAAATACACAGAAAGCTTTGGCAACGTTCTAAAAGTAATGACCGCGCCATAAATAAAGCAGATGAAGGACAAGAAGAAGATCACGATAAACTGATCTCAGCGGTGACACTGTAGGTCTATCCTATGAAGGAAAGCAATGTTCGTTACTGTGATAAAAACTTGAAACTTTTATAATGGGCGGAGTAATGAAGACGTTTTCGAATGCTTCTTGATGTAAATATGACTACGCCTTTCTTATTCGGAAAAATTGTATAGTAACCACTAATAAATCATTTTTGGAAAACAGAAAGAGAGATAGATAGAGAGAGAGAGGTATAAATACCACGCTATGACCGGTACAACGCCAGATTCGCTTTTTCTAAAGACAACATCCTCCTGAGTAGTCCTTGCCTGGAGAACCCAAGGAGGACTATTTTGCTCCCTGAATGTTTTACCCAAGTGGATACCACCCTAATTAAGCATGCGAATGCATGTCCTCAGGACTGTGGCTCCCTTGCTTCGAGCCGTCTGCAGTACCAGCGTGGCTGATGTCAGCTTTGTAGACTGTTGCCTTTCGCACAACTGAAACGCTACTGCTCTCTGCAGGAATCATACATAGTCTACAATCCATGTGCCGAAAATTCTCCGTTTTGCACAAGCGCCTCTCCGTGGTTACCGTCTGATAGTTCGACCACAGCTGCCTCTGTTTGCAGTGTTACCGCTTTTACGTCATTAATTGACTTTCTATCAAGCCGTGTTTTTCGGCTGTCAAACAAGGTAATAGTGTTTACGCAGAGGCCGCGTCGAATCGCCCGTCGCGCGTTCTGCAGCCTACGCGGAATTCGCCGCAGCTTTGAAAAGCTCTCCTCCGCTTACTTATGTTTGCTGCGGGCTTCTCTTTGAGAGTGCCGCTGTTTGGCGCGGAACCTAATTACGATCAGCACCTGCCGCTGTAGCCTTTGCGAACTGAGAAAAAAGTCGAAGTTCCTCTTCGACAACAACGGTGCAATTAAAGTAGCTGGTGAAGGTGTTCAGTTGTAATAAACAATCTGCCATCAGTAAGAAATTTATTTTTGCGAAATTAGAAGGTATTTAAGATGTTGTGACTAACCAGGTGATGCTTGCTACCAATGCAACTGAACAAAAGTACGCTGATTAATAAAAGACACAGCGCAAGACTAGTTGTCAATACTGACTTCCTGAACACACTATCCAAATGTGACCACGTGCTAGTAGCCTGAATAACCATCTTCTGCACCGCGGGCCACAGTGGGACGTGCAGGAAGCGAGTCAGTATGTTGTGGAATGTACCGACAGTGATGTGGAGCAGCCGGCCTGGGTGGCCGAGCGGCTCTAGGCGCTACAGTCTGGAACCGCGCGACCGCTACGGTCGCAGGTTCGAATCCTGCCTCGGGCATGGATGTGTGTGATGTCCTTAGGTTAGTTAGGTTTAAGTAGTTCTAAGTTCTGGGGTACTGATGACCTCAGATGTTAAGTCCCATAGTGCTCAGATGCATTTGAATCATTTTGATGTGGAGCCGTGCCGACGCCAATGAAATGGCCAGTTTGTAACCTCCCTCTTACTAATCGGCCTGTCCTGCTTGCGATATAAAATATGACCGTGGATCGCGTGTATGCCTAATGGATTTTTTTCTATTTGTATAAGGCTATCTTTTCCGAAGAAGTGATACCGGTAAGTAGAAGGAAAGTGTATAATCGACCCTTCTGATGGAAAGTCTACTAAATATAAAAGTAATTAAACTGAATAGGGCTATAACTTGGAAAATGAAAGTTATATTGTGCATTCACTCACGAACAACACTGGACAGAAAGGGATACCACTGATCATGAATTCAAAAGTTACATTAATGAACGAAAAGGAAGTAATTAACGGTCGCCAGCCCACTAGGGCAATTTACGTCCAAAATCCTGTACATGATGATGGAAAAGAAAAACATATATTATTAAACGCTGACGTGGCAACTAAAGATTGCCACGTTTCTTTTCTTTTTTTTTTTTTTTTTTTTTTTTTTTTTGACACTAATTTTAAAAATGGTTCAAATGGCTCTGAGCACTATGGGACTTAACTTATAAGGTCATCAGTCCCCTAGAACTTAGAACTACTTAAACCTAACTAACCTAAGGACATCACACACATCCATGGCCGAGGTAGGATTCGAACCTGCGACCGTAGCGGTCGCTCGGTTCCAGACTGTAGCGCCTTTAACCGCTTGGCCACCACGGCCGGCACTAATTTTAAGTATGTAATGATAAATAAAACTTTGCCCGCATCTCGTGGTCGTGCGGTAGCGTTCTCGCTTCCCACGCCGGGGTTCCCGGGTTCGATTCCCGGCGGGGTCAGGGATTTTCTCTGCCTCGTGATGGCTGGGTGTTGTGTGCTGTCCTTAGGTTAGTTAGGTTTAAGTAGTTCTAAGTTCTAGGGGACTTATGACCACAGCAGTTGAGTCCCATAGTGCTCAGAGCCATTTGAACCATTTTTGATAAATAAAACTGGGAAGTCACTCTTACGTTATGTTTGGCATTAAATTTTGAAAAAGGCAATCGAGTAATGATTAGAAAATATGCAATTAAACTGTATCTTAGTACTGAACTTCGTTACATGAACAATGACTTCCAGTGATCTCAGCATAACGTCATCAAAGAAATTTAGAAAAACGCAAGCACTTTTTACTTTGCCTTTACTTATTTTGCAAACTGGATTTCATATTATCATCTGAAGAACTGAACCTTTTTTACTGACTTGAACAGAATTAAATACTAGAATACGTACCAAACCAAACAGCCATGTGCTCCAAGCTATATGTAAAATAAATTAAATTTCCGCACTCTTAATCTGCGCATTTCTTTAGATATGGAATTTTTTCCAGTGATTGATTCTCAAACTTAAAAAATGAAGTTGCTTTACTTTAGTAAAGTCTCTGTTGTACAACAGTTAATTGAAGGTAGGCTGAGGCTATAATTTTTAAAAGAGAAATTATTCATTAATAAACTGGATGTAATTTTTCAGTTTGTTTCTTATGACACTCAGTTAGCATATTAGGGAAAAAGAGGAACAAGGATCTTGCTTGGTAACAATGTCTGGGGGCAATGGGGACACAGTCACCCTGAGCTTAACTGATTACTATTTAAATAAATCTTATCAATCAAATCACATTCAGTTGTGCTGCTGGACTTGCCGTTAATACTTTCAACCAATGAACAGTCTTACTTCAGTGCTGTGCGTACGACGAAACTCGGAGCCGACGACGAAACTGTGTTGCTGGAACTGCTGCTGTTGTTGACGACGGTAGCATTTTGTGGAGCCACAGCTAATTATAGGAACGGGCAATCGTAATCAGTACAGCCTCTTCTGCCCGTCCACTGTCCGTACTCCTGCTCTAGACATCTGGCCGGTGCGCGTGCATGATGCCGCCGAAAATGGTACTCTCTACTGCGACAGCGTTAACACCACACTTCCGCACACTACAAGCGCTGGAACCCGTCTCCCGCTCTCTCCACGCGCTCTGCGCAACAAGTCTCTACCCAAAGATTTTACAACGCACAAGCACTGCTTTTATTGTTGCTAGTCGATGCAAATAACAATTCCTTTGGCTTTTTCCCAGACCTTATAAGTTTCACAGTAAAACACAGATAAATAGAATGAAGCGTCAACAGACTTCTACCCAAATGTACACATACAGTGAAGCAATGTCCTTACTTATTAAAAGAAAGCATTTAAATTACAAATATTTACATATAATTCAGGAAAAAGTTATATACAGGGTGTTACCAGAAGGTACGGCCAAACTTTCAGGAAACATTCCTTACACACAAATAAAGAAAAGATGTTATGTGGACATGTGTCCGGAAATGCTTAATTTCCATGTTAGAGCTCATTTTAGTTTCGTCAGTATGTGATCAAATTGTAAATTTTCACAATCAACATGTGTAGGTTGACGAGAATCCGCACGCAATTGTGCAATCACGTCATCAACACAGACTTTCTGTGAATGTTTGGGCAGGCATTGTTGGTGATGTCTTGATTGGGCCCCATGTTCTTCCACCTACGCTCAATGGAGCACGTTATCATGATTTCATACGGGATACTCTACCTGTGCTGCTAGAACATGTGCCTTTACAAGTACGACACAATATGTGGTTCACGCACGATGGAGCTCCTGCACATTTCAGTCGAAGTGTTCGTACGCTTCTCAACAACAGATTCGGTGACCGATTGATTGGCAGAGGTGGACCAATTCCATGGCCTCCACGCTCTCCTGACCTCAACCTTCTTGACTTTCATTTATGGGGGAATTTGAAAGCTCTTGTCTACGCAACCCCGGTACCAAATGTAGAGACTCTTGGTGCTCGTATTGTGGACGGCTGTGATACAATACGCTATTTTCCAGGGCTGCATCAGCGCATCAGGGATTCCATGCGACGGAGGGCGGATGCATGTATCCTCGCTAACGGAGGACATTTTGAACATTTCCTGTAACAAAGTGTTTGAAGTCACGCTGGTACGTTCTGTTGCTGTGTGTTCCATTCCATGATTAATGTGATTTGAAGAGAAGTAATAAAATGAGCTATAACATGGAAAGTAAGCGTTTCCGGACACATGTTCACATAACATATTTTCTTTCTTTGTGTGTGAGGAATGTTTCCTGAAAGTTTGGCCGTACCTTTTTGTAACACCCTGTATTGGTAGCAGGTGCCATGCATACTGCATTTTCGGTGTTACAAGTTACTTTAGATTTCTCGGTTGGTGATCCATGGTGCGAACAGCTCGATTGACATGGTCCCACAGATTGATTGGGTTCAAATTCGATAAGTTCGGTGGTCAGGGTAGCACGGTAACCTCATTCTGGTGATCTTCGAACCAGCCTCGTACACTGCCAGCTGTGTGACACAAAACATTGTTCCTGCTAGTAGATGCCGTAGTTCCGAGAAAAAACAAATTGCGTGTAGGTGTGGACATGGTCGCCAAGGACAGATGCATGCTTGTGTTGATCGATTGTGCTATTTATAATGACGAAATCATCCAGGAAATGCGACGTAAAGATTCCCTGGAGCGTAATGTTTCCTCCTCCGTCCTGGATCCTTCCGACGATTGTTGCAGGGAGTTTGCTTTCTGTCCTATGGAACATAAAATTCATCTGAAAAGGCCACACATCATCGCTCACTGGACATTCAGTTGCGGCACTGTCGTGAAAATTCCAACCTCCATCTTCGATGAACAGCAGTCACGATGGATGCAGGGCCAGCAACTTCCGCTGAACGCTCGTTAAGGAGATGCTTTTGGTAGCCTCTTGGTTCATCTGGGCGATCACTTGCTACTCACCCGTACAAATCTCGGCAGTCGTAATTCACCCCTGACATCTATGGGCCCGTGGTGCTCCACAATAGTCTCAGTGCTAGTTTGGGATAGCGTCATTTAGCCATGCACGGCATACTTTAAGCACGGCGGCACGTGAGTAGTTTAGAAATTTTGCCGTTTTGGGACAGCTTCCACCGTTGGCCTTAAATCCAATAGTGTGCACTTTTGGACGTCAGATAAATAGCTCCGCTTCCGTATTACGACAACGACTGCACTTTTACCCGCGCCCCCCTCCCCCAACACACATTGTAAATTCTCCACAGCTAATGCTACCACCTGCCGTCTGTGAGTGGTTCGTGTAGTTCTCAACATAAAAAAGTAACAGTACATTGATTAAGGGAATTACACATGACAGAAGAAAAGGTACCTCCTACACCCTCCATCTGATTAATAATAAAAATATATCTTTGTTGGATGCCATGAATGTGCTTGTATGAAAGAGTTATGCCATCAGTACTACTGTAAACTAGTTACGCCTAAAGGAATATCGTCAGAGGTGGTCAACGACGTGGTGACTAAGTAGAAGGAAAAAATTCCTTCTGAAAGAGGTAACTTAGTTGATAAACTTACCCTCTTTAGTGGATAATGCGACTCTACAACGATGTAAAGTAACATTTCGTACTAATATTTTTGATTAATTTTACGAGAAAGAGAAAAGAAAAAATCTTTTTCTTCCGAAAACTTCATTTTGAATTTCTAATATCTCACCTGTTTGTGAAACTGCATTCTCTTGTTATATGTTTTCTTGTTATATATAGGTAGAATGTCACAAAAGTAATGAACTGGCAACAATGTGTAAGAACCAGTAGGGCTATTGCCCCCTGCTTTTTAACGGAAGTTATGCTGAATTCCGACAGACCTTCACTCAGCACCGATTTGAACTTGCAGCACTTGCTACATGTTGAAAACATCAGAACTGAAGTTGCGTTGATTATGGACAAAATTTTGTGTGTTCCAGGCGAAAGCACTATGCGGCTTGCGAAAAGTTCATATACAGGGAAGAAATGCTCAGATGATCCTTTTTAGCAGGACGAGATGAAGTAGAAGACGAAGCCCTTACGACAAGACATTCAGCTTCGAGAAAAGACTTTGGTCAGATTGTTTGACTCTGAAGACCCTGAAGAAGATGCCTCCTACACCTTCCACGTGATTAATAATATAAATATGTCTTTGTTGGCTGCCACGGATATGCTTGTATGAAAGAGTTACGCCATGAGTACTACGGTGAACTACTTCTGCCTAAAGGGCACATGAAAGTGTTCAGCGACCATCAGGTCTTAGCATAGCGTTCGGGCATGGAAGAAGTGTATGCAAAGATGATTCCAAAGCACCTCACGATTGAGCAGAGGACCACTCGGAAGGATACGTGTCTTAGTCCTCTGGACTGTCTTCAGAGGAATGAGGAATTCCTCAGTTGCGTTGTAAGCAGGCTTTTAGGTTTTGTTATTGGTAACGTTACATAGCGCTCTGTATGAAAATCACTGGATGTGCTGTGTGCAGTCTGTGGCTGGTTTGCATTGTTGTTTGCCATTGTAGTGTTGGGCAGTTGGCTGTTAACAGCGCGTAGCGTTGCGCAGTTGGAGGTGAGCCGCCAGCAGTGGTGGATGTGGGGAGAGAGATGGCGGAACTTTGAGAGCGGATGATCTGGACGGAGACAGTAAATTTGTAAGACTGGATGTCATGAACTGATATATATATTCTGACTTTTGAACACTATTAAGGTAAATACATTGTTTGTTCTTTATCAAAATCTTTCATTTGCTAACTATGCCTATCAGTAGTTAGTGCCTTCAGTAGTACGAATCTTTTATTTAACTGGCAGTAGTGGCGCTCGCTGTATTGCAGTAGTTCGAGTAACGAAGATTTTTGTGAGGTAAGTGATTTGTGAAAGGTATAGGTTAATGTTAGTCAGGGCCATTCTTGTGCAGGGATTATTGAAAGTCAGATTGCGGTGCGCTAAAAAATATTGTGTGTCATTTTAGTGTTGATCAGAATAAGTAAACAGAGTAATGTCTGAGTACGTTCAGTTTTGCTCAGCTGTTTGAAAATTAAATAATGTAAGAGGTTTATCAGCACAGTAATTCACTAATTTTTCTAAGGGGACGTTTCAGCGTTGTTAGCGGTTACGGATGACGCACCGGGTGATCAAAAAGTCAGTATAAATTTGAAAACTGAATAAATCACGGAATAATGTAGATAGAGACGTACAAACTGACACACATGCTTGGAATGACATGGCGTTTTATTAGAACCAAAAATATACAAACGTTCAAAAAATGCCCGACAGATGGCGCTTCATCTGATCAGAATGGCAATAATTAGCATAACAAAGTAAGACAAAGCAAAGATGATGTTCTTTACAGGAAATGCTGAACATGTCCACCATCATTCCTCACAATAGCTGTAGTCGAGGAATAATGTTGTGAACAGCACTGTAAAGCACGTCCGGAGCTATGGTGAGGCATTGGCGTCGGATGTCGTCTTTCAGCATCCCTAGAGATGTCGGTCGATCACGGTACACTTGCGACTTCAGGTAACCCCAAAGCCAATAATCGCACGGACTGGGGTCTGGGGACCTGGGAGGCCAAGCATGGCGGAAGTGGCGGCTGAGCACACGCTCATCACCAAACGACGCGCGCAAGAGATCTTTCACGCGTCTAGCAATACTTGGTTGTGTTTTTTTTTGGTTCTAATAAAACGCCATGTCATTCCAAGCATGTGTGTCAATTTTTACCTTTCTATCTACAGTATTTCGTGGTTTATTAAGTTTTGCCGGCCGCGGTGGTCTCGCGGTTCTCGGCGCTCAGTCAGGAACCGCGCGGCTGCTACGGTCGCAGGTTCGAATCCTGCCTCGGGCATGGATGTGTGTGATGTCCTTAGGTTAGTTAGGTTTAATTAGTTCTAAGTTCTAGGGGACTGATGACCACAGATGTTAATTTCCATAGTGCTCAGAGCCATTTGAACCATTTTTTTTATTAAGTTTTGAAATTTGTACTGATTTTTTGATCACCCAATACATTTGAATACTACCACGAGACATTCTGCCACACTCGCGAGCGGCATATGGCAAGCTCTCCCCGTCCCAGGAAAGAGAGAACTGGCAAATCCAACATGAATTTGCAGCTTTAGATTTTCAGTGGCATGATCGTTCACAAACAATTTTTGCCTCCAGTATAAACTGTCACTCTAACCATTAATCGGGAGATCCTTGAAAGTTTCGGGAAAATGGTGTAGGTGTGCAACCACGCATTGAATATACTTGGATACTGGCCCATTACAGCGTATCGTCTGACGCGACAAACTCATCAATAAACATGATACAGAAATCATGCCGATCTCCTGTCTGCTAATCAATGGGCCTCAGCCACTGAAACTTCTTTTAATTCCATTAGTTCAAAAACCACTTGAAAAGGTGTTACTTTGGTGCTTTGGTTGATGTATAGAAAAGCGCAGCCGACGATGTGAAAGAAATTCCAGAACTACTACGATGATTGGAAATGCTGTGTACATTGGCCAAACAAACCATTCTACTGGTCACGTCTGAGTCCACAATAAAGAATTTAGGTCAGAAAATCGTTACAGTTCAACCACAACTTAATATAACTACGCAAGATGCAAGTTCGGCCTTTCCGTATAAGTTCATCAACAAAACTGTTACTCGAGTAAGCTTGGATGAGCAGCGTCGGAGACCACGTAACCATCCAGGAGTCGATGTGCCGGCATCGGCGGAAGATGGACGGCTCCTCTTCGCCTACCAGAAGCGACTCACTTCTTGTGAAGCCCTCCCGTTTTCCTTTTTTTTTCGTTTTTTATATGTTGTATGTTGAGAAACAATGTCACCGGTGGATCTCGGTATCTCGGTCTTACTGCCTTGGTGTAACGATATCACTCTGAAGACATCATTGGAGCTCACGTTGAAGGTGTGGCGGTGAGACCTGAAGTCCAGTACCACCCTCCGACGGTGGAAGTTCAAGCTATCAGGCAACAGGAAACACAATGACATAGGTACTGGTATTGGTGGTCGTATTACGGACTTCACGTATTGAGTGGTCGTACCAACACTGACACTTCATTAGTGGTCATTACAGGGCTAACCTCCCGTGTCTCAACTGTTTGTTATATGGTACGCTCGCTCCAGGATACACTGCTAACTATTTACCGTGCGGAAGAAAGTAGAATCGTACACTACTGGCCATTAAAATTGCTACACCAAGAAGAAATGCAGATAATAAACGTGTATTCATAGGACACATATATTATACTAAAACTGACTTGTGATTACATTTTCACGCAATTTGAGTGCATAGATCCTGAGAAATCAACTCTGGCCCTAATAACGGCCTTGATACGCCTGGGCATTGAGTCAAACAGAGCTTGGATGGCGTGCACAGGTACAGGTGTCCATGCAGCTTCAACACGATACCACAGTTCATCAAGAGTAGTGACTGGCGTCTTGTGATGAGCCAGTTGCTCGGCCACCATTGACCAGACGTTTTCAATTGGTGAGAGATCTGGTGGATGGGCTGGCCAGGGCAGCAGTTCAAATGGTTGAAATCGCTCTGAGCACTATGGGACTTAACATCGATGATCATCAGTCCCCTAGAACTTAGAACTACTTAAACCTAACTAACCTAAGGACAGCACACAACACCCAGCCATCACGAGGCAGAGAAAATCCCTGACCCCGCCGGGAATCGAACACGGGAACCCGAGCGTGGAAAGCGAGAACGCTACCGCACGACCACGAGATGCGGGGAAGGGCAGCAGTCGAACATTTTCTGTATCCAGAAAGGCCCGTACAGGACCTGCAACATGCTGTCGTGCTCTATCCTGCTGAAATGTAGGATTTCGCGTGGATGGAATGAAGGGTAGAGCCAAAATGGCACCCCATACCATGACGCCGAGTGATACGCCAGTATGGCGATGACGAATACACGCTTCCAATGTGTTTTCACCGCGATGTCGCCAAACACGGATGCGACCATCATGCTGCTGTACACAGAACCTGGATTCATCCGAAAGAATGACGTTTTGCCATTCGTGCACCCAGGTTCGTCGTTGAGTACACCATCGCAGGCGCCCCTGTCTGCGATGCAGCGTCAAGGGTAGCCGCAGACATGGTCTCCGAGCTGATAGTCCATGTTGCTGCAAACGGTGTCTAACTGATCGTGCAGATGGTTGTTGTTTTGCAAACGTCCCCATTTGTTGGCTCAGGGATCGAGACGTGGCTGCATGATCCGTTACAGCCATGTGGATAAGATGCCTGTCATCTCGACTGCTACTGATACGCGGCCGTTGGGATCCAGCACGTCTTCCGTATTACCCTCCTGAACCCACCGATTCCATATTCCGCTAACAGTAATTGGATCTCGACCAACGCGAGCAGGAATGTCGTGATACGATAAGCCGCAATCGCGATGGGCTGCATTCCGACGTTTATCAAAGTCGGAAACGTGATGGTACTCATTTCTCCTCCTTACACGAGGCATCACAACGTTTCACCAGGCAACGCCGGTCAACTGCTGTTTGTGTATGAGAAATCGGTCGTAAACTTTCCTCACGTCAGCACATTTTATGTGTCGCCACTGGCGCCAACCTTGTGTGAATGCTCTGAAAAGCTAATCATTTGCATATCACAGCATCTTCTTCCTGTCGGTTAAATATCGCGACTGCAGCACGTCATCTTCGTGGTGTAGCGATTTTAATGGCCAGTAGTATAGATGTCATGGCCTCTAGTGGCGCATGTGAGGCTGCCGATTCGCCGCCGATGAGTTGGCGTACGTCGGGTGTCCGGCCCGCTTAACACGTCCGTTCCGCGGGTGGTCGGTGTTGCAGGCGCTCGACGTAGACACATTATGAAACACGACCTCAGTTGCTGCGTAACTGCCGAAGGGACAAACTCGATGTGCACAAAGAATAAAATGATTGCTTTAGAAAAATGAGTATCATTACTCGTCAGACTCATCTCGTAGTGGTCGAGGTGCGAAACTTTTTCATTTCAACTATTGACTCTTTAAAGATATGTGTAACCTCATCAGGATCAGAAAGATACAGACATTAACACTAAAACAAAAATATGCTTATATTTTTCTCCTCTTTCCAAGAATATTCCATCTGTAATAGAAAAATCCAGGGATATGATTCTTCTGTACATCTGAGAAAAAGTACCGGGTAGAAACACATGCAACATGGGAATACTCGTGCTGTTGTTGCGGCTGATTAAATGCGACATTGCCTGGAAATTAACTGAACCCTTTGTTGAGAGTGGCGTAAACATCCAATACTGCTTGCTCCAGCGCGCTTGTTTCCATCATAAGTGGAGTAAACTTGCCGGTAGAGAGCAATTCAATTGGGTTTTGTTCAGTTTAAAAGCCTTTCCACACCTTCTTCCAACATTTAATAAAGTCTCCCAAATCTGCTCCCTGCGGAGGCTATCTTTTATACCCCAAACGATTCTTCGATTTTCAAGGTGATTGTCCGGCAACAAAAACAAAGGGGCAGCATCATTTCTACGCAAAGGTTGCTCCCATCCTCCTGACACAATCTCTTTCTATCCAGTTGTATCCCTTTACCTGGGATTAATTAACGTTAAAATGCCCGTGGACACCCTCCACTTTGTTCAACAAAATGTTTCTTTCCAAGACAGGCTAGTCGAGGTCAAAATTGGCCTCATACTTCAATAATCTATTTTGAAGCTAAATCCACTTATAGCCTGATTGAAAATTGAGGGCAATACACATAACTTTGGCGTTTGTCACTAAGTATTTGGGGCCTCTGCTCGTCTACGTGCGACTATTGAGACTGTACCAAGAGAGCATCATATTGTCCGATCACATAAAACGGAAGTCGTGACACGTGATAACCGCGCAACCGCTGCGGTCGCAGTTTCGAATCCTGGCCCAGGCATGGATGTGTGTGATGTCCTTAAGTTAGTTAGGTTTACATAGTTCTAAGTGCTAGGGGACTGATGATCTTAGAAGTTAAGTCCCATAGTGCTCAGAGCCATTTGAACCATTTTTGACACGTGATACATTTTCAGGCATTTGTTGACCTATGTTCCTTGTAACGAATACAAAGAGACTGCTCGCAGATTAAGGAGCTATTAGTAAGTGCCAGTTTCTCGAACATAAACTGTGTGCTCAGACTGTGACAAGTTTCATGAGAATGAATCACTCAGCTGCCACGTCGAGCAGCTTCCTATACTCGCGTTCTTGAACTCCGTGTTTGAGGTCTGACACAAAACAGACAGCATCGATGACACAAATTCCTGTGACCGACTTACAGAACAGGTTTTATTAGTTATCACTGCCTTCAAAGTAGCATCAGCTGAATCAGCATGCATCTGTATTTGTTCCACCAATTCGTTAAAATTTCACTGCATGAAAACATTTTTGTATACACATTTACACAATGCTCACCGTACTTGTACATGATGAAAGGTTACACACTCGGGCACCACAGTGTGTTACCTTGCATACTAACAGTTCACAGATGCCTCTAGGAAAATTTTTTACCGTACGTATTTTACATAGAACATGAACATCAGAGAAAGGCTGTGTGGCAGCACATTAATCCATGTACATCAAGTTTCTCCATTCAGTACTTTGTAACTGCTCTGCACAGTTAGTGCAGCGAGCAGCGTATCGCGTTACAATACTCGACTGTATGATGTGTTATCTGGCATCATCATTGTTATACAGCCGTTACAGCAGGTCTTAGACAGAACATATGGAACTATTTAACACTAACGCAGAAATTAACGTACAATCATTTTTATCATTCCTCTTTTCGCGGTGTGTTTTGCCTTTAAACATTTACTCTGTTCTCTTGCACATACTATCCCCCTCTACGCTTTCCAGTCCACTGACGTGCCCGTCACTGACAATTAATTTAAAATATTACAACTAGCCCCTCCTACTGAATGCAGAATACGTATACAACATCTCCACATTGAAACACTATGTAGTTATTTTTGTCCTATGAGAGGTAATTTGTTTTTAACTGATTATTACTCTGCGTGACTATTTCTGACGTGTGTGGCCAGTGGTTATTGTGACGTTTAAGAAACAATGTCTACGAGAGGATTATTGGGCAGATCCAAATTAGAAAACAAATAATAATAAAAACAGTTACACCTTGACCCGGAATAAAACTGTCGAACTGCCGGCCGGGGTGGCCGAGCGGTTCTAGGCGCTACAGTCTGGAACCGCACGACCGCTACGGTCGCAGGTTCGAATCCTGCCTCGGGCATGGATGTGTGTGATGTCCTTAGCTTAGTTAGGTTTAAGTAGTTCTAAGTTCTAGGGGACTGATGACCTCAGCAGTTAAATCCCATAGAGATCAGAGCCAAACTGTCGAACTAGAGTATTCTAACATAAAGCTTTATCCACAGCACTAACTCTTCTTTCGCTGCCTAAGCATCACTGCTCGAAAACAAGTCTGGTTCCGTACTTTCGAGAACTTAGGTTCAATAGCAGTTTTATTCAGACAAATATTAATTAGTTTAGGCCAAACGAGGATTTCAATGCTTCTGAAGTAGGGGAGTTGCTCGGACAAGAAATGTTTAGCTACCGTTTTAAAAGAATTAATTTATTGTACTGAATACCAGAGACCGGTAATTTAAAATTGCAACTTGCTGAATTTTCTCACACTTTTAGCAGCGCCTCTGTTTGCTTTCATTGCCAGACAATGACAACTTAAATCTGAATTTAAGCAAACTCTGCAGTGAAACAAAAAACCAAACTGTCAAGCAAACTCGAAAACAAAAACACCTAACATGCTAAAATATCCACTTTCAAAGGTTTCATAATTTTTAAAAAGTTCTTTAAATAAAATTTAACAATAAATTAAAGAAATTACGATACTCAAAAATTGTCAACAAATTCAAATCATTTGAAAAATAAGCAATGAAATGGGAAGTAAGCCAATTTCTTTCATTGTAAGTGTAAATCAAGTGCCTTGTTTCCAAATGGTACCTTGTTTATGTAACGGCATTAACTGTAGATTGGGTGACAATCTCGCCTCACTTAAGTATGGGACCTCTATGGCTTCCAGTTTGGCCTTACATCAATTTTAGTAACACAACTTCAGCACACAGTAACAGCTCCTGCAACAAAACAGCTGTTGAACAGTTACCATAATAACGTGAATAAAATGATTTTGATCTTGAAACTACCATGGTTTGGCTTAACTAGTAGATTTCAAGCAAGAAACTTAAGTTACCAAGATATGTTTATTACTAACAAGCGAAGGCGCTAGATTCGTTAATTAACACAGTCACCAAGCACATTTAAATATATAAATCACTTGGCGCATCGTACTCTTTAAATTTAAGCAAAGATCTTTCCGTCGCGGTACTACGCGAACACTGACACTAAATCTACGCCTGATAACGACAGTCAAACACAACAGCCGCGACACTCTGTCTCGTTTTCGTTACCCACAGCGATAACAGCGCACCAGCGGTCATCAGGCGACACTTCTGAATATGATATCGAATGAGTGTGAACACTAACTTTTATATTGATTTGTAGCTATCTTTTACGGTAGGGAGTGTATGGAGTGCCATAAAAATCGAGAATAAATAAAAAATAACAGACCACGTTTGTCATTCTTTAGTTTCTCAAGGGCCGTAGGAGGTACGAAACGGACATTACAGGACACTTTATTTAAGATCCTTTTGTAACATACTGATATTTATTAAATAATGTCGTTTTCCTAAAAAAATTGCTAGTAAAAATAGATAGTAAATACCAGAAAACCTGACTTTCCGAAAGACGTCATATATCCACACAACAAAGTAGAATTTTGTGGGCTACACTTTCAGCCAAATAGGTTAATGAGGAACGTGGAACGTAGGAAACCTATATGAAATGTCATATGTACGTTATTTAACGTACCAAAAAGCTGAAACACCTGTACCTTAAGAGAGAACTTCTTAACACGGAAGAAACCGATTCCACAATTGTTGCTGAATCTGAGCCACAGACGCCAAGAATCTTCAACAAATCCGCTTCTGAAGCAAAAATAATTACATTTACAAAAACATTCGTGTGTTAGAAAGTCATTTGAAGTGTAAGAGTGGACGAATCATTAGGCTCCACAAAACTGTTTCAAGTGTCAATAAGAGTGGCTATGATAATAACGACAGAAATATATGCTTTTCATCCGTGAAGTATGTGTTTATTTGCTCTTGCTTTCAGCGGAGTAAGCTGCAGATATACGCATATTCGAAAGTATTTCTTCGTGAGTAAGTTGTAGATTCGTCACTGAATCACTGCGATTCGGTTGGTTTACGCGTATTTCACGTTATTTCATGTCTGAAGACAATTTACTAATTCGCGCGACGCAAAAATACAACTGTTTCGTTAATCAAGTAGAAACTGATTAAAACGAAACATTATGGTTACC
Organism: Schistocerca serialis cubense; assembly: GCF_023864345.2. Taxonomy (NCBI): domain Eukaryota; kingdom Metazoa; phylum Arthropoda; class Insecta; order Orthoptera; family Acrididae; genus Schistocerca; species Schistocerca serialis. The sequence continues at coordinate 390,002,823 of NC_064645.1, forward strand.
ACGCATGTGACCATCTGCTTTCTCACCGCTTGGAGCGCTACTGTCGCTCTAGCTGTTGAACGGTAAATATTTTTGCACCATTGAGTGTTGTGACTGTATGTATTAAACTGTGCTAAAACTGGGCCGGTGTGTGTACTAGGAAACGAAGAGAAACTGCATTTGCCGAAAACTTGAAACTAAGCTAAACTAACCCACACGGAGACAATGTGCACTTCGCTCAACTTGCAGAACCCAACACCGACTCAACACACAGACGCAACACACGGGACACAATACACAGCCTGTGACGCACGGCTAGTTGCATGATGGCTCCTCACGAAAGTACTCGTTTTACTGTATCTCTTTAGCTTCTCAGCGCGATCGTGCTCGACCTTTTATAACTAGCCTCTCCACAGTTCCGCTAGTAATCAGAGCTTCAGTTTAGCGCGGGGTATCAACCCGAAATAACTAGCGAAGGAATGTCGACCTTGCCACGGCTCAGAGACTCTTTTTGAACATAGATCGATGATAATTATGATAATAATAAAGTAATTAGTAATGATGAATGGCGTCTTCACAAACAAATCATTACCTTTGGTGGACCAGGCTGCTTTGTAAATTAATAACAATTCATGATAAAAATTAAAGGTCCTCCTTTAAATACAACAAAAGAACAAAACTTCTTGAAGAACACTGGACTCCTTCTTAGAACACAACAGTGACTCTCCGTGAATACATTCCTTACAAACCGAATGGATATCTTCTGAGAAGAAAATTAGAAGTCACGAGAACAACAATGAAATACTACAAAATAATAAACAGCTCTCAACACAGTGACGCAGAGCCACCGTTATAGATACTCTAAGACAGTCTGAAGAACATTCTGAAACTCGAATTGCTACTTGTGGCTGAGCATAACTTGTATAATCCAATGTTGTCGTCTTAGGTAGTCTCGAAAATCTCCTATCGGCGATGATTTCTAAGTTAATTTAAAAGTGAGTGGATGTCCCGTTAGCCCGGAGTCAATACATATTCCATGCACTAACTGAACAGCACAGCTACGGAGTATTCAATAAATATTCTTGTCGTACATGTAACTACTAAAAAATAAACTCACTCCGATCAGGCCAAGAAGGCCCATCGGTACCGACCGATCGCCGTGTCATCCTCAGCTTGCAGGTGTCACTGGATGCAGATATGGAGAGGTATGTGGTCAGGACACAGTACTCCCGGCAGTATGTCAGTTTACGAGACCACACATGTGACTAAAATGCTGCCACATTGCCTTTCTTTGACGTCCATTTTCTACGAAACATATGTGCGGTACGAAATTTTAGTACAAACATTTTTGTACTGTCAGTATGCAAGGAATCACAATGTGGTGCCCGAGTGCACGAATTTTTGTTCAGGCTGTATAATGGATCGTTCGTAGAGGTGGATGTTGTACCAATTGCGACAGCGCTCACATTCTTAAATACGTAATTACGCAGGTCGTCCCACACTAAGGCCACTGCGCACTAGTTTGGCGCATTGCCGGAAAACAGTACGTGTTTCGGGTTCCCTGCAGAGACAATTGCGCTGCACTGCGGGTAAACATTATGCGAATGAAATGGTGCGGCAATTGGAAACATAACTTAGTCCAAAGGTGAAATACGCGGGATACTACAATTCTTGTGGGTGAAAGGTCTAAATGGCAAGCAGTTTCATCGTGAAATTCTGGCAGTATATGTACCAAATGCAATGTCCCTCCCAGCCGCAGTAAGGTGTCAACAATTTGACCAACAGTGACAGATGACCTCGGCAGTTTGGTCCCTTAAGAATTTACACACACATCTGACCAATGCCGCACAGTCGCCGGTAGTGCTGACCGGGAGGAAGAGAAGATCTTGCACCTTGCAGTTTGGATCTCTTCGGCAAGCTGAAAGAACATCTAAGGGAGGGGCCTGTAGGGGAGGGAGGGGGCTCGACACTGCGATTTCCCAACAATGAGGACGTTGACACAAAGGTTCTCGAATGACTCTGTGATCAAGGAGTGGATTTCCGTTGTTTATTGAGACTTGGTCACTATTATGAGACATACTGCGGCATTCACTAAAAGTCACTATGCCCACCATACTAATTTGTAACATACTTCTTGAAATCCCTTCGTCTATGTATAATATACGATACTTCGATCAAATACAGAAGCATAAGATTATGATTAAAATAGCCATTGGTAGACGGAGGGTCATGTGAGTAAGCGGAGGGCCGCGGTGAGATAAGGTCCCTTATAAAAAGAAACGTAGTAGAACAGCTTAGAGGGGCATCAGCATCGCAGTCATAGTCATCCTCACCCATTTGACGTTTACTGCTGGATTACAGGTTCGCCTAGACTCAGGTGACGGTCTTCAACCAGATGCGCCTTCGTTGGTCGTGAATGTTTTCTGACTTCATTCACCCTCCTCCCATCAGGTCGTCGTCTCGATCTTATCTTAACCTCTGCAAATGTAACAAAGAACTACGTCAGTCAAATTGTTCTGCCTGAAGGCCACACATTAGGAATTTTCTAGGATTTCACAGGGTAAGCTCACATTAAGTCAAAAATTGTATAATTAGTATCAAAATGAATACAATCGAAACTTGTTGTAACGAAGTCGGAGTGACGGACGGTTTATGGTCGTTATATCCGATAATCGCAAAAACCTGCTTTCTGATTTGTTTTCTTGATAAAAATTTCGTATCTGTTAATTGTAGCCTACCAAAGAGTTAAAACTGCAAAAAATACCAGAAATACAACACACGTACAGTATTTACAATACACTATTTGTAGAGAGGGACTGAGGAGGAATTTTTCTTATGTTTATGTAGTACATACAGAGTAGTAACATGCCAACAAAATGTAAAAACCTTTAATAACTGAAGAAAGAAGTGCAACGGACACGGTATTGGATAATGAGATAAAATTTTTGCATCTTTAAACTTAATGCAAATGTTGTATAGTACGACAGTTATGAATTACACGACTTCGTTCGTTCGTTCCGCTAACTGTATTACACAAATTAATCCACAGTACCAAAATGAAATGATAATACTCCATACATAAATTACACGAAGATCTACACTTTTTCCTATGATTCTCTTTAAAATACTGTACATATGTGATGTACTGTACCCTACACGGCGAAAATATCGAACTCACAACACAAAACATCGGTAATGAAGATAACATTTTTCCACTTCTGTATTTTCAAAAAATTAACACATACTAAAATTTAATTTTCTTGTCTTCTATAACCGTAGCAAGGACAGCACTTTTTAATTTTTTAACCAGTTGATTTAACTTTAACATGTAATACAGTAACGAATATTGCAGTTCACCGTCCTACTTAAGGAAGTCAGTTATATTTGTTTGCTTTTTGCATTTAAGATCTGCATACGCATTTTGCAGTTGACGATTTATTCGTTTTAATGCCTCATTATTGTCATCTATACTGAACTCTTCATTGAAAATAAGAACTTTCTTGAAATTTTCACTGCAATGAGAGCTTCGTTAACTAATGGCACAACGAACTATTCTTGTTTATTTTAATGTTTGTTAGTCACTAGTTGGCTTTGGGTTTTAGCTATAATTTCTTCTTCACTCGCTGAGGGGTACATAGTAAGACTGTTATCTACCTGAGCTGAGTCCTCTATTTCTCTAGTCGACAAAGGTGGACGAAGACCTTGCACTACTTCCGCCGAAGGACTGTCATCCTTGCCCTCCGCATCAACACCATCAGCTGTTGCTTAAATCGTGTCGCCCTCGCCATGGGATGGTGAAGAAATATCAGTGAATCTTGCATATTTACAACAATACTGGCAATTGTCTTTTGAGTGACATCTTCCGGTATCATTAAAATTACACCAATAACGTTGAAAACTGTTTCTGCACCTTCCTACAATTTTTTTTACCATGTTCATTTTCCTGTACTACATTTTCACAAATGGCTCCCTGGTCCATAGGTTGTACAACTGAAGGGGTGCTAGGAGGTAAAAACACACGCTTTATGCGCTGCAGATTGTCGGTTACTGAACGATTAGGACAGTTATCGACCAGGAGAATAATTTTTCGTTTCTTTGATTTCAGCTGAGAGACCTGGTAACACAACTACTTATCAAAGCTATCAGATGTCGTCCAACATTTTGTCTTATCTTCGTAAAGTACAAGTGGGTAGTGAATGTTTTTTAGGTTTTCTTTACACGAATATATCGTATTTGCAGCAACTATAGTTGTACTTTTTATCTTAGACATTATCCCACCCGAACACTGTTCGCCTTTAAATTTCAGAGTCTTTTGTGGGGGCATGTTTTAAAACAAGCCAGTTCCATCTGCACTGAGTGTGTCATCCAGCTTGTAATCTTCACACAAAACAGACCTTTCATTGGACAACCAATTGTCTGTTAAGCCCCCAGGTACCCCGGCAGCTTCGTCACAAATTTTCCCAGCGACAAGATCGTCGCGAGCTCGGAAAGGCATCCAAGATAAAGGAGAGCTGAAGTTCCTATTTCCCAACAGACGCGGAAATTCGTTGGCTTTTACTTGAAGAATAGTCAACTGATCGACACATTATTTGACCTTTGCTACGTAAAACATGTGAGTACAGCTTCTTCAGTATTTTTCTGTTCGGTTGACCTCACCTACTTGACTTTTATAGAGCTGTGTTCGAAAAGAGGTTGTATTTTCCCTCTGTCCTTCCAAATGGTATAAATCGTTGAGTGTAAGACAGCCCGTTCCTTACCGATGCCGACATGTGTTTCCCCAGTTTATAATCACCATCAAGCGTGTCACTTTTGTTTAGTATTAAATACTTTTTCTGCAGCATGTTTGACTGTGTAATACTCTTACCGATTTGAAACCAACAATCTACAGAAAACCAACAGTGTAAAAATAAATGTAACAATGTTGTTCGTAATCCTAAGATAGGTAATACACAAAAATGAACATTGGACGTTGTAACAAATACATTTCTCCTAAGATGTAACGAAAATACTTCCTTTTATACGATAAGTTGCAATAAGCGATGTCTTATTAAGCGATTTTCTAAATATAACGTTTACACAGAAATTTTTTGAAACGTTTTACCTCGATTCTACTGGAAAGTCGGCTGTTATGATAAAATTTTTTATATAATAAAACATTCCCAACCGCATAAAGATGTTTATTTTTTTTTTTACTGGTGACCGGTTTCGACCACTGTTGGCGAAGCTTCCGCTACTTAAGCGACCCAAATTGCATTTCCTGCAAGAATGGTTACGTGCCTCCTGGAGTGGTGCCTGCTAATCGCCAGCTTCAGCAGGCTCCCATGGATAGAGCTGCCTTTCTTTTACGTGTTTGTTGATGTGTGGCATGTTCATTTTTGTGCTTGTAGTTTACATTTCCCTAGGTACTTTCATGTTACTTTCTTCACAGAGTAAGCGGTCTGATGATGACCAGAATAGCTATCGACACCGGTCACCAGTAAATAAATAAACATCTTTATGCTGTAGGAACTGTTTTATTATATAAAATTTTTTTTAACATGACCGCTAACTTTGCAACAGAAACAAGCAGTACCTACTCATGTACATGGAAATTTCAAAATGTTTAGATTAATTAGGACTAAGAATATGAAATTAAATACTAGAATTGGTTTTAATAAGTAATGTATCGCAAACAATGTCGTATCAAAATATTTAAAGATGAGTTTCAAATCTAACTTTCCTGACATTCGTTTTATTCAACAGAAGAATGAGGTACTTTGGATTAAGTCTCAAATTAGGAATGCTTTTAAATATAAACAGAGTTTCGACCGTAAAATGTACCAATCACGTATTTTATTAGGCGGTCTACTATCAAGCTTAGTATTTTCTAACCTACTTTCTCTAGTAGATGAAAAGATTAACTTTACACATAAAGTAATTAAGTACAACCACAAAAAAATACATCAGTTAATAAGTCAGTTCTTCCTGAAAGTACAAATGATGTACATAATTTATTGCCAAGGATTTCGAATCTTACTAATATTCAATTTACGTCGGTTGAGAATACATTACTGAATAAGAGTTTGAATTGTAACATAACTCCCTCTCTCAACAGTGCAAGTTTTAAACGTGTTATTGCTGACATCAGAGTTGTGACTAAATACACTAAATGCAGTAAGCTGGTAATCTGCAAAATACTATTAAAAACCAAAGTATTTATTTTAAAACACAGACATAAAAGTAAGTATACAAAGAACCATAAAGCTAGAGTTGTTCAAAGCATTAACACAAAATTAATTGAAAATCAAGCAATTATCACAAAATCTGATACAGGTAATACCTTAATTGTTATTAATGAACGGGTTACAGCTTTAAAACTCTAGAATTTTTCAATGAAAATGGTATTGCAGGAATTGATAGGGACCTAATGCCTAAAGTGTACGTTAATTTAAGGAAACTAATTGACAATAATAACTTTTTGTTTTTGTTTGAAAATATAGTTATGAATCTGCATTTACCGCAGTTGAGGTCGCAAGGAGACTACATGAGTCACATAAGACGATCTGCCCTATGGTGAATAATAAGAATTCTTCATTTTACAAACCGAACAGAAAACTAAATGATCTAAAAGTTTTTGTGTTTTAGAAGAAAATAGCATCAAGAATACTTTCGAATTAGTAGGACAAATATACAACTTGGATATTCCAAATGGTGCTAGGTTTGCCTCACTTGGTATTAAGCATCTTTGTACTAATATTCCAACTGTCGAAGATATTGCTATCATAAAGCTTATTTGCTTAGGCACAAAATGGTGAATCAAAGGAAATATCTGAGTTTATTAAACTACTTGAAACATTGCTTACGTTCAATTCAGTTTCACTGAATGGAAAAATATGTTTTCAGTGGGATGGTGTTGCTGTTACGAATTCATTAACAGGCACAGCCGCTGACATATTCGTAAATTAAATAGAAACCCAGTTCTATAAAGATAATCCAGACTTCGCTAGGTACGTTTTAATGTGATAGATACCGCTTTTCGTGAGTGCAATCGAAACATTTCAGCAACATTTGGTCTGTTTTTGAATGAATCCTCTCCATTTTATATATCGAATACTTTCTGAGGATGATACTTGGATCCACCGTTTCACTCCAGAAATGAATTAACAATTGAAGCAGTGAATGGAAGCACCACAAAAAGCGAAACTGATCTCATCTGACAGCAGTCTTATGGTCGCTGTTTGCAGACGTACAAGCAATAACTGAGATACAGAATGGTTATATTCTTGATTGTTTGTATGAGAAAAAAGCAAATTAAAGCAAGGTAGGCAGTGCGCTTTACAAAATAAAGACTCCTTCATCACAATGATTCCGCTCTTCATACCGCCAATTTTGAAATGGCTAAGTAAGGTGGTTTGTGTCTAAACTCCTTTAACATCACCGTTATTCGACAGTTTTGACATCTTATGACCACTAACGGATATTTTTGGCTTGGTGGCGTATTTGCAATGAAGATGTTACCACATTCACAGATATGAAATTTGCAGGCTTTTAAGAAACGTACTTTCGGAATGAAGTACAGCAACTGGAAGAACGTTGATCAAACGTCCACTGACATAGACTAGGACGGCGCATACATTTGTGCTGGCGAGCATAGTGTCGTGTTTTTCACCAAGCATGTATGTAAGGTGTATCAGAACGGTACCCACAGATTTCAGGGTGCCTCAAAGACCGTTTGCAAGATAGGACGTACGATCCGAAACTTTCTCGTAATCGCATCACAGGGTATCACAAATATGGATGGTGATGCCTCCTGGCAGAATGAACGAAGCACGCAGGACTTAGATCTGTTTGTTCGTTTAGAAACTGAAATACGAAAACCCAACAGAGTCACAAATATTTGTTAACCTCTAATATGGTTCCTCTTATTTTTTGTTTCTGTTTGTAATACAGTCTTTCAAACAGAGAAAGATTACCGAATTATTTAAACCATGACGTTTCTTAAGGATCCTGTGTGACTGTATCAGTCACCAAAAATCAAAGACAGCCGTAAGTCCTGCTTGCACTGTATACCTTTGGGGCTGAATCCCAGATTTTCGATATCTTTGTAAGTAGGCTGTTTAGGTTTTTTTTATTGGTGACGCCACGTAGCGCTCTGTATGAAAATCACTGACTGTGCTGTGTGAAGGCTATGGTTGGTTTGCATTGTTGTTTGCTATTGTAGTGTTGGGCAGCTGGATGTTAACAGCGCGTAGCGTTGCGCAGTTGGAGGTGAGCCGCCAGCAGTGGTGGATGTGGGGAGTGAGATGGCGGAGTTTTGAGTGTGGATGATCTGGACAGAGACAGTAAATTTGTAAGACTGTATGTCATGAACTAATATATATATATATATATATATATATATATATATATATAATGACTTTTGAACACTATTAAGGTAAATATATTGTTTGTTCTTTATCAAAATCTATCATTTCCTAACTATGCCTATCAGTAGTTAGTCCCTTAAGTAGTTAGAATCTTTTATTTAGCTGGAAGTAGTGGCACTCACTGTATTGCAGTAGTTCGAGTAACGAAGATTTTTGTGAGGTAAGTGATTCATGAAAGGTATAGGTTATTGTTAGTAAGGGCCATTCTTTTGTAGGGATTACTGAAAGTCAGATTGCATTCCGCTAAAAAATATTGTGTGTCAGTTTAGTGAATGTCTAAGTACGTTCAGCTTTGCTCAGCTGTTTGAAAATCAAATAACATATGATGTTTATCAGCACAGTAATTCATTAATTTTTCTAAGGGAACGTTACATATGGCGACCCTGCCAGGATGCCACACTGGAATCTTCTGATTTTTTTCTTGTAGTTTGTGTAATTAGTGTAGCTATTGTTTATTGCTAGCGCATAATTATACAGAGAACTTCCTTTGTAGTTGTAGTTTTTCATTGTTGTACAGTAAAAAAGTTGTGGCATGCATTTAGATTTGCACCAAGTATTTCTCACCTGTGCTTGCAATTAATGAGATATTATTTTCAGTGCTATGTTAAAGTGTTTTCTTATTTTACTCTTCCAATTGTGCCTTTCTGTGTTGTCGTGTGAAATATTGTGACAATAATGGCGTGTGAAAAACGTAATACTAGGCTCCAAAGTAAACTGAGAAATGACAGTGAAGGCGAAAGCAGTGTGTTAGCGCCACCGTGTAACGAATTAACTAATGTTCAACAAAGTAATTTGGTACTTGTGTGTAGGGAAATGGAGTGGGCTGCAAATAATGGTGTAGGCAGTGAAACAATTAGTGAACAGGGAAGCATTATCAATTGATTGGTTGGCAACAGTTCGCCTCAGGAATCCGAAATGGCAGGACACAACCTTGCAAATACTATATATTCAGGTTTTGTGTCCTCACTGTTTTCTCAAGTAAGTCAAGACACATTTTCTGCTCGTCAAAATGTGAATGTTGCCGGAGCAAATGCACTGCCGAAAAGCATAGAGGAACAGATTCCAGACACTAATACATTATTATTGCAATTAATGCAACAAATGAAACAAAATCAGAGACAAACACAGCAACAGTTAGACACAATGGAACAAAATCAAAAATAGTCACAGCAACAGCTTCAAAAGTTATACACCACGCCTGGACAAACACGTGAATGTTTAACTGCTGAGTTACTTAAAATCGGATCGAAATGTCAAAAAGTCTGTAATGACATAAAAATACAAATTTGTGAGCATTTTCAACCTATTTTTTCGCGTCATGAAAATGCATTACAGAATCACGAAGAAGCCATAAAAGAACTGCAAAATATTGTTCATGAAAATCACGACACCTTGCAAGCTAAAATTGTCTGAGTTGCATCTACCGATTCGGTTACGCAACTTGCAAAAACTCAGGAAAACTTAAAAGACACAGTAGATATGATTTCAACACAAATGGACACTCTGAAACTTGGTTCAGAAAAACACACTGAGGAAATAAGTTCACTATCGGATAAAGTAGCCGAACATTCGGATCAATTCACTAACTTATCTACAAAGGTAGATGATGATCTGGATGGCACAAGACCCGTAGCCTTCACTGACACAGAAGAGTATGAACAAATTAGAAAATTCAAACAAAATCAAAATCAAATCAATACACAGTACAAAAGAGAAATCTGGGAAGTACAAGATCAGTTGACACAGGTAATAGAAGAATTACGTATTTCAGAGGAGACTCGAGCTCCAACATGCGAAGAGGGACTTAGAAATACGGAAAAGTCACAAAATAATAACACAGGGCATTTCGGAAATTATGAAAGAAATTGGCAAGGTGCACTGAATTTTGAGATTGAACCGCCGAAAAGAAGTAACAATGACCGATATGCGACTCGCCGACATGATGATTTTGACTTTAAGTTGTACATTACTACACGTAAATTCAAAACATTTAATAATTCTGGCAACAATATTCATCCACAATCATGGCTTCATCAATTCTCTCATTGTTTTCCTCCCAACTGGTCATTGGAGCACAGGTTAGAATTTATGTGTGGCTTCTTAGAGAATGAACCAGCTGTAAAATTCGTTCGGTCATTCACGATTGTCACAGTGAAGGAGAATTTTATCATGCCTTCCTCTCAGCATATTGGTCTGAAGCTACACAAGAACCGAGTAAAACATAGGATCATAATGATGAAACATTTCGAACAATCGGAATTTTCTAGTCTTGTCAAATATTTCGAAGACATGTTACATAAGAATCAGTATCTTTCAAACCCATACAGCCCCTCAGAACTCATCCGCATTTGCTTAATCAAATTGCCTAAACAATTACGACATATTATTTTGGCAGGACGTTGCAAAGACGACATTGAAGCTTTTCAGGGACTGTTACAAGAATTGGAAATTGACACTGACAATTGCGGAACGCGAAAACAGTAGCACAACAATTACAGATCACATCCGTCACAATTCCGTGATGACAGAAATAATAACTGCACACGACAAGACTATTCTTACACCGCAAATCGTGACCAAAACAGACACCACCCGTATGACAACCGTTGGCAGAATAATAGTTACAGAGAAAGATCGCATTTCCATAGTAATGAATATGACAGTGACAATCAGAGAAACAGGCAATATGGGAACCAAAATAATTATTATCAAGGGAGACAGAATAACTTCAGATGCAAAGGTCCACCATGCAGTTACGACTCACGGAGAAATTCTCCACCACGTGACCGACAAGAAAAAATTACAGCAACTACCGACATGACGACAGACGATATAATCGTAACGACAGGCCTGAATTTCATCAGAACTGGCGGGATGCAAACAGGGCAGAGGCCTCTCGACAAGGTGAATTTCTAGAAGTTAGGTCTACTAATCCTAATAACGACGAGCGCCAACAAAGAGACAGACAATGACTCGCACCGCAGGCAGCCACGTGCACCGGCTGACTCAGAGAAAAATAACTTAGATGCTAATCTTGAGAAAAATTCCAGTATTCTTTACCGACGTATACCGCATGATAATTGCGTTCAAGTGGAAACTCCGAATACTATGAAGAGGGAAGGATTGCACCACATTTCACATGTAAAACCGTTTATTGAAAGATAATCTGCTTTTTAACTTAGTCTTTGCTATAAAATTTTTCACTTCACGTTACTAGTACGCTTCGTCAGACTTAGAAACTGTTAACATGCAACTATGTTTTAAAGTGAACTATCCAGTCTAGAACCTAGGGAACATATTTAGACAGTAATTACGAATGCATTGTTGTAGTGAACAGACGACACAGTGTTATTGTCTGTGTACATTCTTGCTTGTTAGTTGTACGATTACGTAACGACTATAAGGCTCACATACTTAGAACATATACCAGTACTGCTAACGAGATTTTCATGCAACATTTTGGTTTACTTGAGAATACATTCTGGATTTAAAGTACTTTCTGTGAGATTAAAGATGATTTAGCATTTGGTTTCTTTGGCAGCTACACGATTATAGCACGACGCTACTAATGTGAGACACAATTTACAATGTTGCTTTTGTGCTATATCTGCTTTATATCTGCACAGTTTTTCTGAATTCTTCTGGAATACAACATGTTTTAGTAATAACTTTTGTGGTATAGCTACAATGAGACAGCCTTTTTCGTAGCACAACAAACGTTACAGTATAGTACTTTCTTGATCACGGTACAGTGCGTAATAACTACGATATCCATACGCATAGCATTTCGCTTTTGTTTATTACGAGGTAAGTACATTGACTTCCACAGAACTTTGCTTACGGACGACGATAATTAGATGCTTGGCACATTTTTTACCCTTAAGTAATGACAGAGATTGTCTTACAACAAGACGCACAGTTTAGCGCATCAGTACACGTATTTGAGTGATTAATTTTGTACTTAAAACATTTATTTTTAAAGATTTTTGAATTACAAAGAAAGTTTTCCATGATACATTTCATTCCATTTCTGTAATCTGTAACACCTGAGGGTATAATTACATTAATCCTCAGGGGGGTACACGCTTACTTTGTGTACCATGTGTCTGGCAAGCACAAGGAGCCCTAGCTAATGTGGTATTTGCTTATACAACATTACACATCGTTACCATTTTTGTCTAACACATAAATTACACAGCTATCTGATCATTTGACTGAGAGAGACAAACATTTATTTTACTACATCAGTGACAGATGTTTACGTAATTACACAGTTGGATAACTTCACACTTATGAAATTGTATTTTGTCTGTACTTTGTGAACTGTTCATATTTTTTCGGAACCATTGTGATACTATGAGAGCTTTGAATGATGTATTTGGTATGGGGTCATCATTTTTAAAGTGCGTTGGAGGTAGATGACACTATTGAAATGAGCAGAGAATTTTTTTTAGGTTTTGAAATTATTGGAGGAAGCTATGACGTTTTTGAGATTTGACTGAGGTGTTATGATATTATTACGACGACGATGTGTATTATGCTGTTGAGGTATGTTTATGATCAATGAGGTGATGCTATATGAGGAATCTGATTATGCTATTTATTATAATGAAATATTGAAGACGTGTTGATGAATATGTATATGTGTAATAAGGTAAGGAATAAGGAGTAGTGGTTAGGGACTCTGATTTATGAAAAGGATGTTGGAAACCAAGAATCGTTCTTTAAGAGTTATGAAATGTGTGTACATACGTGAATATTAGTTACCACAATGCTTACAAAACATTTGGACACTGTTATATATGAGATTTTGTTTCTACACACTTCTAACATAAATTTATAACCTTTCATTTTTTTTTATTTTATGTGAGACTGTCACTGCTGTCGTAAATATTTCAGTAAGAAAGTTAAGTGACCTTCACGTAATGCGTCGTGGGCACCCAGCTGTGCCACCTGCCTGGAGAAAAAGCCATTAGGTGGAGAAAAAAGAGGCCATTAACCTCTCTATTGACATTCCTTTGTAGAAAGCATCGCAAATATGACACGCTATTACTTGGCAACATATGATTATACTGTGGAGCACGTACTTTGTGCTACTTACTGAAATGCTTATGAATTGATGGGAAATATTCTTACATCTGCACGCCTGACTATGACAAGTGTATTTCTATGAGAATTGAGAGAATTTCTACTAACTTATGAAATGCCACATGAGTATTGAATGATATTGTTATGCTTTGCTTTACATAGTTGGTTATTTCATTTGATATCTGTTTTCCAGCTGTGTTGCAGCATTGGTTTTATAAAATAAAATTAAATGCATTTGCTAATGTGAAGACTTTCTGTCAACTGATCTAATAAATAATAATTTTATGATCCACATTCTTCGAAAAAGGAGCACTTGGAAAGGAAAGAACAATAAGAAGGGACTAATAACAGTAACTGCATACATAATTTTCTTTTCAAGTACTTAGTATTTTTTTTTTTTTTTTGCAGAATAAGTTGTGATGCACCACTTTAATTACATAGACATTAAGATGTGAATATACATTTCCCTTATCTGCATTGTAGTCTTTAGTGTACTATTTTTTCTGCTTGTGGGTTTGTCATGTTTATTTATAAGTTATAGCTTTTTCTGCTGCTGTTTGCCAGGCATAGTGCTACTGAATTTCACTTTGTATTACTCTGTTAAGCCAGTTTTACTACTGATTTATTTTTCTTGTTTGCTCCACATTGCCTTGTATTAGTTGTAATGTTGCATTTGCTTTGCTAATTTAGATATACTGCTGCTTGCTTTGCCAATTTACATTTATTTGTCATAGCTGTTTGTGTTAATTGTTTTGTACTGCTGCATTGCCTTGTCCCTTAGTTTAGCATCTGAGCTCAGTAGATTTAAGTTAGCTTAAGAGGGGGTAGACTATATAAGAGAGTGAGTTGTGAGGAATTGGAAGAAATACATTGACAAGGTATTAAAAAAAAAGTGAAATAAGAGGAAACATCTATGAAATGAAGTTTTGGGTTGAACTGCAGTACCAAATGTCACACTGAAAACAAACCCTGACCTGTTCTTTGTGTTATTCTACTATGCGTCTGTGTACCTTGTGTATCTGTGTTCTTCCTGTCTTTATGTGTTTATCTGATAAGACTTATGTTGTAGAATTTTTCTAATACTCTGCTACATTCGCTATGATGAGAAATACTGTTATCCTCTAATATAATTTGCATTTATAATATGTTATTTACTTTGTAAAGATGTTTGGACATTATTTATTCTGTTTTGATTTAATGCTCGCGTGTGAAGTCGATGTTTCGAAAGTTATTCTGACCTTTTATATATTTACTTATGCCATATTTCCTGTTGTGGCCCATAACCTATCTGCATGTCAAGAGTCAGCACTGTCTTTCCGTTGGAAGGACAACACTACTTCTTCAAGACTGCATGGAAATCCACTACTTCCGTGTGCATTCTCTTTTACTGCTCAGACTTTGAGAAAAAAAACCACTGCAATTTTACTGTGATGAATGATCAGGACGGTCTTTATGGACTGTGAGAAAATTTTAGCTTTTGACCAACATTGTATCAGTAAGTGAGTGCATTTGATTTCTTTGTTATTGTAATTATGAAAAATATTTTCAAATCTGTATTGGCCAGTGCCCAAAACAATTTGTAAAATTTTTGTGGGGAGCATGGGGGCTATGTAAGTAGGCTATTTAGGTTTTTTTATTGGTAACGCCACGTAGCGCTCTGTATGAAAATCACTGACTGTGCTGTGTGAAGGCTGTGATTGGTTTGCATTGTTGTTTGCTATTGTAGTGTTGGGCAGCTGGATGTTAACAGTGCGTAGAGTTGCGCAGTTGGAGGTGAGCCGCCAGCAGTGGTGGATGTGGGGAGTGAGATGGCGGAGTTTTGAGAGTGGATGATCTGGACAGAGACAGTAAATTTGTAAGACTGGATGAATACATTGTTTGTTCTTCATCAAAATCTTTCATTTGCTAACTATACCTATCAGTAGTTAGTCCCTTAAGTAGTTGGAATCTTTTATTTAGCTGCCAGTAGTGGCGCTCACTGTATTGCAGTAGTTCGAGTAACGAAGATTTTTGTGAGGTAAGTGATTCATGAAAGGTATAGGTTATTGTTAGTAAGGGCCATTCTTTTGTAGGGATTACTGAAAGTCAGATTGCATTGCCCTAAAAAATATTGTGTGTCACTTTAGTGAATGTCTGAGTACGTTCAGTTTTCTCAGCTGTTTGAAAATCAAATAACATAAGATGTTTATGAACATAGTAATTGATTAATTTTTCTAAGGGGACGTTACACCTTCTTTCATCACTGACTGAGATAGCCGGTGACTGGTTCCCATAAAGTAGAATTCGTCCCGCAGACGTCCTCATCAGTACCTCTAAATGGTTTCTGTATCATTTTGAAACACCCTGTACAGATTTTGAGATTACACCGGTGCGCAGATGAATAAGTGTAATGTATAAACCGTTTCATGTGTAGTACAGCTGATTAGTTAACACACTAAAACACGTGTTGAATGCCAGTCACGTTTCAATAGACATGCTATCGTCATCAAAGGATTTCATTACCTTTAGATACTGGAATATGCTTGTGGATTCGCATATGCCATGTATTTGTTCCATTGCTGTCCGCTAAACAGACAGCACATTTGCATGAAACAAGTATATTCCGCCCTGTATATAATAAAATTTACAAGTTACTGATGGAATGATCATCGGAACACGTAATAGATTTTAAAACAAAAAGCACCTGAAGCATAAAATCAAAAGTTTTTTGTATAATTTAATTTATGATTTAAAACATACGTTTCATCAATAATTATTAGAAACTACCTCCAGTGGATTGAAATATAGATACTTTTGTATTTATATTGGGGACGTTTCATGTAAGTATTCTGACGTCAATACCATAGACTTGTCAGTACTGCATGTAAGCTCTGTGCACTCTTTTCAGCAATACTTAATATTGTGATAATATTAAACACTTTAGATCTGATCTGTTTATTGTTAGTGACCGATTTAGCTTTTACGTCATCATCTTAGTTGTATTAGCTAAGGTACACCTTAGGATTGTATACCGTTGAGGCGTAAGACATTGTACTAAAAAACTACTTCATACCTGACGAAATTCTGAGCTGTTGAGAGTTAAATTAAATTCTGTTAGCGGTAGGCACTTTTCATGAAGATAAAGTTTAGCAGTTGAAACTAATCCAACACTGACTCATGTCTACATTCCCTTATCATAGATCATGATAAAAAAGAATTTTTCCCTGCCAACTGGTATTTCATTAGGAACCATTGCGGAGACTTCTTCAGTACAAACTATCGGCTCTGGCGTTGCAACACGCGTATCAAATTATGAACACCATGAGGAAAAATTATTAATATAAGGAAGATGTGGCGGTAATGGAACGAACAAAAACGGTTAGCCGCAAACTTTTGGAAACTTGATGCATTATCATCAGATTTTTGAGAGAGCTATGTTTAGTAATTTACAGTATGATGAAAGGGAAGTTCCGAACATGTAGCCATAGTCAACTATGAGAAATTCTGTGTCACAGTAAACAGTTTGGCCCCTCCCGCCGGAAGTTTGAGTCCTCCCTCGGGCATGGGTGTGTGTGTTGTTCTGGCGCTACAGTCTGGAACCGCACGACCGCTTCGGTTGGAGGTTCGAATACTGCCTCCGGCATGGATGTGTGTGTTGTCCTTAGGTTAGTTAGGTTTAAGTAGTTCTAAGTTCTAGGGGACTTATGACCTCAGCAGTTGAATCTCATAGTGCTCAGAGCCATTCGAACCATTTTTTGTGTGTTGTTCTTAGCATAAGTTAGTGTAAGTTAGTTTATGTAGTGTTTAAATCTAGGGATCGATGACCAGAGCAGTTTGGTCCCTTAGGAATTCACAAACACTTGTATATTTTTGAATAAACGGTTGTGAGTAGGCATTCTGAGAGCTAAGCTGTAAAATTTACAATATTATGCAAATAATACGCACTGAGAGTTGTAAAGTTCCCTGGCAAACTCACACTATTAATAAACTAAAATTTAATTGTACCATATACGCCCCTATAAAGCAATTTGTAAATACTGTAATTATTTAACAAAAAATATTACTGAATTTTGTGTAAAGGACATTCATTATTATTGTAATATTTTCTGTAGTAATATTCTTTCTGTATTTAGGATGGTAATATTTCTATATTCATAATATAATTGCGAAATGTGTCAATATCTGCGATAACAAAAATGTAAAATTCAGCCACAGACGAAAATAATGTTATATGATTACAAAGAGATGTTAATAGTCAGCAGTAGTATAAAAGCACCACGTACTGAGTATTCTTTGGTCGTCTCCCTGTAGAGCTGAAAGCGAGAGCAAGCTGTGACGAAGCATTTTATGAATGGGTAGACGTCTTTTGTCTGTAGCTAGATTTAGCCGCCATTAGAGGAGAAATTACAAACTAATGTGAGTTGAATGTTTGTCGTGGTTTAAATATATTATAATTTATTAAAAGTGTGTATTATTAATGTAAATTAGCTTGCCCATGTCATCTATAATATTTCTTTAAAGAATTTTCAGCATTTTTAGCGGTGTTGCTGGGCTGTGCCGCGACCGAACGATTTGCAGCGGCGGCACATTTAAAAAATTGTTCCGCTAAGAAAAATTAACCAAACCCGTAAATCGGGAACAGATAAAAATTAGCAGTGAATTAAGAAAATGTTCTTCTTTTACAGCGATCCTGAGACTTACGGATTTTAAATTAGTTCACATTTGTGCATTCATAGGCGGATAGTTAATGTTGAAATTTAACAATTTTGGTCCTTTCAAATAACTTAAATGTATAGGGATGTGTGTTTTATCAGTGATAATTAAACGTCGGCTTGGCAATATTTAACCGTTTTCTGCTAATATTCAGTAAATATTTAAAAAAAAAAAAACCACTGCATTTAGAAAATGTGTGCCAAGGCCGAATTATGTAAAGGATTTAATTCTCAACTAAATATTCTTAATCAGTTAATATGAGTTCACGTAATTTTAAATGTACTTAGTTCCGTGTAAATGAATTTTTTATTACCACACGTAAATGAGAGGTTCTACAACAAAGTTCGTTCGTACGTACAGAAAGAAAGAAAGGCAAATTAACTAAAAGCAAAAAATTTAAAAAAGGTAACTGATTATTTACTTTTATTCTTTAATGAAATTCCATTTAAATTGGCAAATTTCATTAAATTGGCGCCCAACGTGGGGCTCGAATATGCAGTGGCCACAAAATACCCATGAGATAACTAGGAAATTATTGTAGTCGAACTTTGTTGGAGAACAACCAATAATTTTGTGTTTCATGTATTGTATGTATTGCCTAACCAATACTGTGTGGTAATACCTGTATATGATTTTTTGCATGAGAACACTATATACCCAGAGGCAAGCTGAAGAAGAGAGCTCATTATATCGAAAAATTAATTACCTACCACAATACCAGGGGGCAGCTGCACCCATGATAGATCACCAAAAGGTAAAGCTACAGTGTAGTTGTCCTGTGGGTAGTAAAGTAGCCTCAGTGCAGTGTTCTCGGATCATTAGTGGTGTGCTTGTTGTTAGTGTTTTTTTTTTTTAAATAACAGGACATTTGAGTAGTTAGTCATTGTAGTATGTAATAAGTGTGTTTCAACAAATGACCATTTCTTGTGTGATTATGTCAGTGAAACCTGAGTGTTAGGATATTTAGTTCAGATTTTGTTTCTTTTGTTGACTATGGTTAGATTGCGTAGTCAGAAAGATATCAACATGGATAATGAACAACAGTTAGCCAGCAGTGATACCGAGTTAGAAAGTGGGGCACAAGGTAATGTTAGTAGCGTAATGCAGGAAGTACCATGTGAGAATCTGGGGGCAGAAGGGCAAGAAATGTTGCCACTGCCAGCCAGTGATTCAGTTGATAGTAGAAATACTGTGCCACCCACAAGCACTAGACACGGACCAGAGAGTGGTGAGGTGTCAGAAGTGCAATCGTTAAGAGTTATGTTCGAGCGCATGCTCAATTTCCAAGCTGAATTTGTACGTAAACAAGCAGAACGCGATAAAAAACGTGATGCTAAACAAGCAGAACGCGATAGAGAACGTGATGCTAAACAAGCAGAGCGTGATCAACGCTTGAATGAGAGAGACTTGCAGTTAATGCAATCTTTGGAAACTATGAAAAGTGAGATTGTTAGTTTGAGACAAAACTACGAAACCATACCCAAAGCGGTGCAAGAACTGAGCGACAGAGTAGATAATATCCAGGTGGTTAACGCCAGTATCGTGGGTGAAATTAGTGTACTGGCTAACAGGATGGAACAATTAGAAATTGACACAAGTCAAGTAATTGAGCACAAAATGTCCGAACAAGTGCACAAAATTGAAAACGAATTTATAAAAAAAAAACAGATGAGAAGGTGCACGCCGCGATTGAAGCCAAAGACGTAGGCTCCAATGCGGAAGTGCAGGACCTAAAAAAGGCGGTACACACTGACATTCCGCTGTGGCAGCGGAATGTCAACCGTCGTCTTGCAGAGCTGGAAACCAGCTTACTGCACGGCGACGCACATGCGTGTATCACGCCAGCCAGGTCCAACAATGATAGGCATATAAATACAGCAGTAAAAAATTGCGACTGCGAGACAGAACAGGCAACCAATGTTAGTGAAACAAATAAATGTCACTCCAAAATAGTGATTGAAGAAAGCCTGATTAGAAACCGACAGTTTCAGCTCTTTACAACGGAGAAGAAATCTGTTCACCCTGTAGTGTTTATCAAGGGATTTAGAAACATTTTGCCTAGCGTTTGGAGTCATACACAGAAAATACAGTTCGTTATGTCTTACATACAAGGAGATGCTGCATTATGGGCAACCGAAGCAGCTGACAGTTGCGACACATATGAGCAATTTGAAAAGGCATTCTTGGCCAAATATTGGTCAACATGTATTCAGGAGAGATTACGGAAAGAGGTATATAATCCAGAGCCGTATTCTCCACGATTAGGCAATTTGCGAAAATACACTCCTGGAAATTGAAATAAGAACACCGTGAATTCATTGTCCCAGGAAGGGGAAACTTTATTGACACATTCCTGGGGTCAGATACATCACATGATCACACTGACAGAACCACAGGCACATAGACACAGGCAACAGAGCATGCACAATGTGGCACTAGTACAGTGTATATCCACCTTTCGCAGCAATGCAGGCTGCTATTCTCCCATGGAGACGATCGTAGAGATGCTGGATGTAGTCCTGTGGAACGGCTTGCCATGCCATTTCCACCTGGCGCCTCAGTTGGACCAGCGTTCGTGCTGGACGTGCAGACCGCGTGAGACGACGCTTCATCCAGTCTCAAACATGCTCAATGGGGGACAGATCCGAAGATCTTGCTGGCCAGGGTAGTTGACTTACACCTTCTAGAGCGCGTTGGGTGGCACGGGATACATGCGGACGTGCATTGTCCTGTTGAAACAGCAAGTTCCCTTGCCGGTCTAGGAATGGTAGAACGATGGGTTCGATGACGGTTTGGATGTACCGAGCACTATTCAGTGTCCCCTCGACGATCACCAGTGGTGTACGGCCAGTGTAGGAGATCGCTCCCCACACCATGATGCCGGGTGTTGGCCCTGTGTGCCTCGGTCGTATGCAGTCCTGATTGTGGCGCTCACCTGCACGGCGCCAAACACGCATACGACCATCATTGGCACCAAGGCAGAAGCGACTCTCATCGCTGAAGACGACACGTCTCCATTCGTCCCTCCATTCACGCCTGTCGCGACACCACTGGAGGCGGGCTGCACGATGTTGGGGCGTGAGCGGAAGACGGCCTAACGGTGTGCGGGACCGTAGCCCAGCTTCATGGAGACGGTTGCGAATGGTCCTCGCCGATACTCCAGGAGCAACAGTGTCCCTAATTTGCTGGGAAGTGGCGGTGCGGTCCCCTACGGCACTGCGTAGGATCCTACGGTCTTGGCGTGCATCCGTGCGTCGCTGCGGTCCGGTCCCAGGTCGACGGGCACGTGCACCTTCGGCCGACCACTGGCGACAACATCGATGTACTGTGGAGACCTCACGCCCCACGTGTTGAGCAATTCGGCGGTACGTCCACCCGGCCTCCCGCATGCCCACTATTCGCCCTCGCTCAAAGTCCGTCAACTGCACATACGGTTCACGTCCACGCTGTCGCGGCATGCTACCAGTGTTAAAGACTGCGATGGAGCTCCGTATGCCACGGCAAACTGGCTGACACTGACGGCGGCGGTGCACAAATGCTGCGCAGCTAGCGCCATTCGACGGCCAACACCGCGGTTCCTGGTGTGTCCGCTGTGCCGTGCGTGTGATCATTGCTTGTACAGCCCTCTCGCAGTGTCCGGAGCAAGTATGGTGGGTCTGACACACCGGTGTCAATGTGTTCTTTTTTCCATTTCCAGGAGTGTATTTTGAGAAGTACATTAATAAGACACGTTACTGGGACGAGCAGATTTCATCCCGGGATTTGATCAGACTTTTGAAATCACACTTGCCGATACACGTAAAGGAAAAACTTATACACGTACCGGAGAACGACATAGAACATTTCTTGTCTGCTCTGGACTCAATTGACCTGATTCAGGAGGATGTTAAGACAGCCTCTGAACAGGCTAGAAGTAACGGAAACGGTTACAGAAATGGTCGAAATAGCACGCCTCCACCGAATAATGGAAACGGCGGAGGTAGCAATAGGAGACAAGATTATGTACAAAACGGGAATAGAGGTAGAGACCGGAACGGCAATAGTCCGCCGGTGAATAATGACCGGAAAAGGAGGTCTGATGACCGATATGAAACAGGCCCACCAAGCAATAGTAGATGGAAAAATGCTAGGGGGCCGTGGAACAGTAATATCTATAACGATGCAAACCGAACTTGGCCACAGAACGAGAGGCCCAGTCCGGACCGGCAAAACAGTGAAAGATATGACAATAACCGACCGCCACCACAAAATGCGCCAATTGCGCAACCGTGGCGGCCGACGCAACACAACTTACACATAGTGGAGGTCAGTGACACAGAGCAGCCACACCCATCCACCAGCAATAATCCAACAAACTAGATTCAGCCGAGATACGCTCTCCATCGTCGGCTGAGGTTTGGAGTGAGAGCAGCCCGACACAGAACAAAACATCGGGAATCTGTATCATTAGGTATAATGACGGGGTACAGATGGGACATGAATTAATAACTGAACCATTCACCTGCATAAAGGAGCACAAAGACAAAGTACAAGCGATAATAGAGATCAAAATTAACAATATTGATGTGCAAGCAATCGTAGATACAGGTGCTACTGTCAGTGTCATGAGTATGGACTTATTCAGAGTACTGGGGAAAGAAAAGCGTATGCTGACTTTTCCTGTGAACAATTGTAAAGTCTCTGTAGCCATCAGTGCACAGCGACAAATAATTAAACTCCAAGTGCGGGTAGAGATGTGTATAGGGGGAGAAGCCATAGCGTGCTCATTCCTGGTAGTAAAGTGTTTAAAGGTAGCCTGCATTTTGGGGGTAGATTTTTTGAGAGAAAGGGACGCAATAATCGACCTTTCTCGGGGAAAATTAAGTTTGATGAACGCGGGTAGGAGGATAGATTGTCCATGCTCAGATCTGAAGAGGTACCTGTGCCTAATTGTAATGCTATTAACATAAAATGTAGGAATCAGTGGATACTATATTTAGACAATCATTGTTTAGGACAAAATCTCTATTATCCAGACGTACAATGTGATCAATTAAAGGCAAATGTGGACGCACTTGTGTATCACAGTCCGAAAATTTGAATTCAATGCAACAGCAGGATTCGGTACAGTTATTATCTAATTATGCAGATGTATTTTCAGAACGACCAGTAATTGTTAAGGGATATCAGTACAATATCGAGGTGAAACCTCACAAAACCTACTGTCGAGCCTCATACTCCATTCCTTGGTCCAAGAAGGAAATAGTAGCTAAAGAAATTAGAAATCTGATCGAGTGGGGAATAATAGAACCGTCTTTGTCCCCTTATAGTAGTCCTTTGGTGGCGGTAGCAAAAGCAGACGGACAGGTACGGTTAGTATTATATGCGAGAGACATAAACGAAATTATTGTACCTGTCAGGACACATCCGGAAAACTTAGATGAGCAAATTCAAAAATTCCATGGAGTGCAATATTTGACATCTGTTGATATGAAAAGTTCATTCTGGCAAATCGTACTCACACCCGAATCGAGGAAATATACTGCATTTATATTTGGGGGAAGGAGCTACCAATTTAGGGTACTACCTTTTGGCTTAAATGTAAGTGCAGGAGTTTTCATAACAGCCCTCGACGCGGTTTTAGGTGCGGATTTGCTGCAAAGGGTAACAGTGTATGTAGACGATCTGGTGATTGCTACTGCCACCTGGGAGGAGCACGTAGAATTACTGGGTAGAGTCTTAGAAAGGTTTAAGCAAGCGGGAGTAACAGCGAATCTTGAGAAATCCAAATTTGGACGTAATCAGATTAAATTTCTAGGTCACATAATAACACCACAAGGCATCAAACCTGACAGCAAAAAACTTGACGCAATTCGTGGGTTTACCAGCCCGAGAACTAAGAGACAACTCAAAGCGTTTATAGGTCTTGCATCTTTTTTTAGACGGTTTGTTCCAAATCAATTAATGAATAACGAGTCGTTATTGAGCCTGTTGCGTAAAAATGCGCACTGGGTATGGACAGAAGAATGTCAACGCGCATTTGACGCTATCAAAAACGCCTTGGTGAATGCAAACATACTGCGATACCCAGACATGACAAGGGATTTTTGCATAGCGACAGATTCGTGTTAATATGGTCTGGGCGCTTGTTTGTTTCAGTGGGATAGGAGCAACGACCCACAACAATCAATGTAATCGGATTTGCCAGCCGCACACTAAACAGCTGTGAGAGAGCATATTCCGCTACCGAGTTAGAGGATCTTGCAGTGGTTTGGGCGGTAAAGAAATTCAATTATTACATCTATGGCAAAGAAATCAAAGTGTTCAGCGACCACCAGGCTCTGAGCTATTTAATGTCTTGCAAATTATACCACACCCGCTTGCTAAGATGGAGGTTAGCATTGCAGGAATATAAAATTAAGATTATGTACATAAAAGGGCAAGATAATGTTGTAGCTGACGCCTTGTCGAGGCTCCCATTAGGGCAATCCTCAGTGTCAAAGATTTTGGATCAATCGGAGGAATATCGAATACTCCTAGTACAAGATAAGGTACATAGGAGGGACTTTTTACATATGTGTAAGAATATGTCTATATTGCAAGAAACTGATCCGATTTGGCGAGATATCATTAGCAAAATTAAAGAAGGAACCAATCTTAAAAGTGTTCAGAATTTCAAAATAGTAGATAATATTCTGTATTATAAAACAGGTGTGTCAAATGACCATGTAGTCGTGCGTATACCGCAACAGGCTATCCCAGCTGTAGTGTGGCACACGCATTTAGCATGGGGTCACGCTGGGATGGGCAAAACAATAAGGATTTTATCCAGATTCTGGTACTTTAAAGGAATAAGCCAGCAGACTCGCACCATTATCAGGACTTGTCCTCTGTGCCAAAAAGCTAAGTTTCAAAATAAGTCCACAAGGTTTGAGCTGCATCCTATAGTGCCTCAGCGGCCACTTCAGTTAGTATCTACAGACATAGCAGGACCCTACCCTCGAGCCAGGGGTGGATTAAAGTACATTTTAGCGGTATATGACCTTTTCTCTAAATACTTAAAAATATACTGCCTTAAATCAGCCACCACTCGTGGAATAGTTAAATGGTTAGGGAAAGAATATTTTACACAGGTGGGTAAGCCTGAAGCGATAATATCTGATAATGCTTCATATTTTACTGGTCATACCTGGAAGAACTATTTACATGAACAAGGTATAAAGCACATACTAATATCCCGTTTTCACCCACAAGCGAGTTTAGTAGAGAGAACATTTGGAGAGTTAAATAAATTTTTCAGGTTATACATTGCATGTAAGCACACAAGATGGCCAGATCTGATACCTAAGTTTTTGGAAATTCACAATGCAACCCCGCATGCTTCTACGGGGTATCCACCAAACGAGATTATAATGAATAATAATAGAGTTCTGAATGAGTGGCTGGCACCTTTGCCTAAGGTCCCAGTCATTCCTGAGCCTAAGGAAGAGAAGGTAAGGAAAGCAGGGTGCATCCTTAACAGGTGCGCTCAGAAAAGGAAAGAAAAATATAATCGACATGTGACGAATAATCAAAAACTTAGTGTTGGGGACTTGGTACTATTACGCAATCATCCTAAGTCCTCGGCATCCTTGAAACAGAATAGCAAGTGGCAATTGGTGTACAATGGACCTTTTAGAATAGTAAGTGTGCCACATGAGTGTAGCTATCTCTTAGCAGATCCCCATTCAGGGAGAGTACGGGGACTGTATCCATGTAAGGATGTAAAAATATTCCTACAGTAAATGACTAATAGTCCTATGTGTTATGTGTAAAAAAGGTACACCATTATTTTGAAAAGATGTGTGATCTGTAGAGATAATGTACTAGTGTAGAAGTATTTAGTTATAAGAATATGATTGATTTTCTGTTTTATTTATGAATATTTGTGTTATGTCTTCTTTTAATTAGTGTTAGCTTAAACATGCTCTAAATGTCTGCACAGATAACCTGATTAGTGCAATTATTTATAGTGTTAAATTGTGACAGAGATCAGTCAGGAGGAACATTTTAGTAGTGATTAGTTTGTGTACTGCATAATATTCTATACGTGTGTCAAACTTGAAATATTTCTTGGTACAATCTTTTCTATTATATATGTATATATGTATGTATGTGTAGCTGTCAGATTCGAACCCAGAATAATATCAATAATATGAGACCCTGAGAACTTTATTCTCAAACCAGTGTTATCAAAGATAATAATGCACCCAGTAGTGACCCGAGGGCACCATGGGAGGCAAACTTATTGCAAATTTAAGTAACGCAAAGTTACTCACAAAGAAGCTTCAATTGAAGCATGTGCAGATCCAATCAGTTAAAAGAGCTAGCCTGATACAGTCCAAGTCAATTTTAGCCTACAGAGACTACACTGTAGTTACGTAGGACCTTGCAAGTAAAGTGAGACATAATTTCAAAGGAGTTATTGAACAATATGCCTAAATCCGGCTGGAATGCACAAATAAAATCTACTCGAACATAAATATAGATGATTTTTGGGCAAACTAATACGAAGTTTTAATATTTGTTACCATGTACGCAAATATCACACACCTTGGTAAAGAGCGAACAAAGAAGTTACGAATGTGCTGTTATAAAAATCGCACAACGGACATTGTAAATAAAAAAAAAACTTAAACAAAAGTGCAGTATTGTGTGGCAGAGACAGACATTGACTGTTAAACCTGCAGCAATACGTCACGAAGTTGTTTTGAACAAACAATAAGAAACTGTATCATCGCTGTGTGTGCAAGTGAACAAGGAACTAGCACGACACGAACAGTGAGCCGATAACGGACGGTGGACCAAGTTAGTGTCAAACTATAGCTCTTTGTGTGTCAAGGGACGCTAGGAAAGCGCATTGACTACAGAGATACATTTTGTCCTAAGGTGAAAACTTGGGTGTGACTAATGACAAGTCATGACATGGTGAAAAAATATTGTGTGCCCATAAAACGTGTTACTATGACAACGAAACATTGTGCAAACCAGACTAGTGAAGGCTTACTGAATAATAACTGCCAATAACTGTGTGCGTTTTTTCCCACAGCAGGAAAAATGCCCATATGGATAGTACACTGTTTGTGAACTTGTTGCATGTTTGCTGGAGCACTTCAAGAAGATGTCACACGGGCGAGCTGATATACAACTCGCATCCGGCTACTTCAGCCATGCAGCGGCCGCAGCAGCCCGTAGCAGACCAGACAGCCACACGCTTCTCCGCGCCGTAGCTGTCAACACCGGGGGCGGTGACCTACTCGGAGCCAACGCGCCGCGCCGAGCGCCGCTCAACAATCACTCCGCACCGCTCACCAACCTCAGCATTATTGACATATTCCAAAATATTTACACAAACTGCATAACATATCAATGACTACATTTTTGATAAACATTGAACATTTATTATGTATATCCGTAAACTGATAAGAGAAAATGAACACTAACAAGTGTAGGAGATGGATTTGTAACACGTAGGTAGTGGGAACATTATAAAAAGTGACGTTGTGCTAAGTGATTTCAAAAAACTAAGTGATGTATCCTAGGACAAGTGACCTTACAGTACATCGCAAAAATTGATAATAACGAGTTGTTAATCACACACAAAAACTTTCGTTGAACTGTATGTGACTGTGATATTATGTAACCATTGATGACAAACTGCTATATCAATTCAAAAGAATGACTGTTAAAGAGACAAGATTAATCATGAACCAACTGGGATTGCTGGGCTCTGGCACAGTTTTGCCCAGGTTTCCTGTCTGCCTTCGCCCAAATGGGGGAGCCATGAACATATATAACCCTGGGACTAATTAAAAGAGCCATTCCATAAAAAAAATAGAGAATTGTAAAGAACGTTACTGGCACCACTGTGTCAAAGTATAGAAACTCTTTGCCAAATGCTGCCAGGGGGCAATGTAACGTTCCCTGGCAAACTCACACTATTAATAAACTAAAATTTAATTTTACCACATACGCCACTATAAAGTAATTTGTAAATACTGTAATTATTTAACAAAAAATATTATTGAATTTTGTGTAAAGGACATTCATTATTATTGTAATATTTTCTGTAGTAATATTCTTTTTGTATTTAGGATGGTAATATTTCTATATTCATAATATAATTGCGAAATGTGTCAATATCTGCGATAACAAAAATGTAAAATTCAGCCACAGACGAAAATAATGTTATATGATTACAAAGAGATGTTAATAGTCAGCAGTAGTATAAAAGCACCACGTACTGAGTATTCTTTGGTCGTCTCCCTGTAGAGCTGAAAGCGAGAGCAAGCTGTGACGAAGCATTTTATGAATGGGTAGACGTCTTTTGTCTGTAGCTAGATTTAGCCGCCATTAGAGGAGAAATTACAAACTAATGTGAGTTGAATGTTTGTCGTGGTTTAAATATATTATAATTTATCAAAAGTGTGTATTATTAATGTAAATTAGCTTGCCCATGTCATCTATAATATTTCTTTAAAGAATTTTCAGCATTTTTAGCGGTGTTGCTGGGCTGTGCCGCGACCGAACGATTTGCAGCGGCGGCACATTTAAAAAATTGTTCCGCTAAGAAAAATTAACCAAACCCGTAAATCGGGAACAGATAAAAATTAGCAGTGAATTAAGAAAATGTTCTTCTTTTACAGCGATCCTGAGACTTACGGATTTTAAATTAGTTCACATTTGTGCATTCATAGGCGGATAGTTAATGTTGAAATTTAACAATTTTGGTCCTTTCAAATAACTTAAATGTATAGGGATGTGTGTTTTATCAGTGATAATTAAACGTCGGCTTGGCAATATTTAACCGTTTTCTGCTAATAGAGACAGTCTTGTGTTCCATAGCTAACGCCGGGAAAGAATTCAGTAAATATTTAAAAAAAAAAAAACCACTGCATTTAGAAAATGTGTGCCAAGGCCGAATTATGTAAAGGATTTAATTCTCAACTAAATATTCTTAATCAGTTAATATGAGTTCACGTAATTTTAAATGTACTTAGTTCCGTGTAAATGAATTTTTTATTACCACACGTAAATGAGAGGTTCTACAACAAAGTTCGTTCGTACGTACAGAAAGAAAGAAAGGCAAATTAACTAAAAGCAAAAAATTTAAAAAAGGTAACTGATTATTTACTTTTATTCTTTAATGAAATTCCATTTAAATTGGCAAATTTCATTAAATTGGCGCCCAACGTGGGGCTCGAATATGCAGTGGCCACAAAATACCCATGAGATAACTAGGAAATTATTGTAGTCGAACTTTGTTGGAGAACAACCAATAATTTTGTGTTTCATGTATTGTATGTATTGCCTAACCAATACTGTGTGGTAATACCTGTATATGATTTTTTGCATGAGAACACTATATACCCAGAGGCAAGCTGAAGAAGAGAGCTCATTATATCGAAAAATTAATTACCTACCACAATACCAGGGGGCAGCTGCACCCATGATAGATCACCAAAAGGTAAAGCTACAGTGTAGTTGTCCTGTGCGTAGTAAAGTAGCCTCAGTGCAGTGTTCTCGGATCATTAGTGGTGTGCTTGTTGTTAGTGTTTTTTTTTTAAATAACAGGACATTTGAGTAGTTAGTCATTGTAGTATGTAATAAGTGTGTTTCAACAAATGACCATTTCTTGTGTGATTATGTCAGTGAAACCTGAGTGTTAGGATATTTAGTTCAGATTTTGTTTCTTTTGTTGACTATGGTTAGATTGCGTAGTCAGAAAGATATCAACATGGATAATGAACAACAGTTAGCAAGTAGTGATACCGAGTTAGAAAGTGGGGCACAAGGTAATGTTAGTAGCGTAATGCAGGAAGTACCATGTGAGAATCTGGGGGCAGAAGGGCAAGAAATGTTGCCACTGCCAGCCAGTGATTCAGTTGATAGTAGAAATACTGTGCCACCCACAAGCACTAGACACGGACCAGAGAGTGGTGAGGTGTCAGAAGTGCAATCGTTAAGAGTTATGTTCGAGCGCATGCTCAATTTCCAAGCTGAATTTGTACGTAAACAAGCAGAACGCGATAAAAAACGTGATGCTAAACAAGCAGAACGCGATAGAGAACGTGATGCTAAATAAGCAGAGCGTGATCAACGCTTGAATGAGAGAGACTTGCAGTTAATGCAATCTTTGGAAACTATGAAAAGTGAGATTGTTAGTTTGAGACAAAACTACGAAACCATACCCAAAGCGGTGCAAGAACTGAGCGACAGAGTAGATAATATCCAGGTGGTTAACGCCAGTATCGTGGGTGAAATTAGTGTACTGGCTAACAGGATGGAACAATTAGAAATTGACACAAGTCAAGTAATTGAGCACAAAATGTCCGAACAAGTGCACAAAATTGAAAACGAATTTATAAAAAAAAACAGATGAGAAGGTGCACGCCGCGATTGAAGTCAAAGACGTAGGCTCCAATGCGGAAGTGTAGGACCTAAAAAAGGCGGTACACACTGACATTCCGCTGTGGCAGCGGAATGTCAACCGTCGTCTTGCAGAGCTGGAAACCAGCTTACTGCACGGCGACGCACATGCGTGTATCACGCCAGCCAGGTCCAACAATGATAGGCATATAAATATAGCAGTAAAAAATTGCGACTGCGAGACAGAACAGGCAACTAATGTTAGCGAAACAAATAAATGTCACTCCAAAATAGTGATTGAAGAAAGCCTGATTAGAAACCGACAGTTTCAGATCTTTACAACGGAGAAGAAATCTGTTCACCCTGTAGTGTTTATCAAGGGATTTAGAAACATTTTGCCTAGCGTTTGGAGTCATACACAGAAAATACAGTTCGTTATGTCTTACATACAAGGAGATGCTGCATTATGGGCAACCGAAGCAGCTGACAGTTGCGACACATATGAGCAATTTGAAAAGGCATTCTTGGCCAAATATTGGTCAACATGTATTCAGGAGAGATTACGGAAAGAGGTATATAATCCAGAGCCGTATTCTCCACGATTAGGCAATTTGCGAAAATACACTCCTGGAAATTGAAATAAGAACACCGTGAATTCATTGTCCCAGGAAGGGGAAACTTTATTGACACATTCCTGGGGTCAGATACATCACATGATCACACTGACAGAACCACAGGCACATAGACACAGGCAACAGAGCATGCACAATGTCGGCACTAGTACAGTGTATATCCACCTTTCGCAGCAATGCAGGCTGCTATTCTCCCATGGAGACGATCGTAGAGATGCTGGATGTAGTCCTGTGGAACGGCTTGCCATGCCATTTCCACCTGGCGCCTCAGTTGGACCAGCGTTCGTGCTGGACGTGCAGACCGCGTCAGACGACGCTTCATCCAGTCTCAAACATGCTCAATGGGGGACAGATCCGGAGATCTTGCTGGCCAGGGTAGTTGACTTACACCTTCTAGAGCACGTTGGGTGGCACGGGATACATGCGGACGTGCATTGTCCTGTTGGAACAGCAAGTTCCCTTGCCGGTCTAGGAATGGTAGAACGATGGGTTCGATGACGGTTTGGATGTACCGAGCACTATTCAGTGTCCCCTCGACGATCACCAGTGGTGTACGGCCAGTGTAGGAGATCGCTCCCCACACCATGATGCCGGGTGTTGGCCCTGTGTGCCTCGGTCGTATGCAGTCCTGATTGTGGCGCTCACCTGCACGGCGCCAAACACGCATACGACCATCATTGGCACCAAGGCAGAAGCGACTCTCATCGCTGAAGACGACACGTCTCCATTCGTCCCTCCATTCACGCCTGTCGCGACACCACTGGAGGCGGGCTGCACGATGTTGGGGCGTGAGCGGAAGACGGCCTAACGGTGTGCGGGACCGTAGCCCAGCTTCATGGAGACGGTTGCGAATGGTCCTCGCCGATACTCCAGGAGCAACAGTGTCCCTAATTTGCTGGGAAGTGGCGGTGCAGTCCCCTACGGCACTGCGTAGGATCCTACGGTCTTGGCGTGCATCCGTGCGTCGCTGCGGTCCGGTCCCAGGTCGACGGGCACGTGCACCTTCGGCCGACCACTGGCGACAACATCGATGTACTGTGGAGACCTCACGCCCCACGTGTTGAGCAATTCGGCGGTACGTCCACCCGGCCTCCCGCATGCCCACTATTCGCCCTCGCTCAAAGTCCGTCAACTGCACATACGGTTCACGTCCACGCTGTCGCGGCATGCTACCAGTGTTAAAGACTGCGATGGAGCTCCGTATGCCACGGCAAACTGGCTGACACTGACGGCGGCGGTGCACAAATGCTGCGCAGCTAGCGCCATTCGACGGCCAACACCGCGGTTCCTGGTGTGTCCGCTGTGCCGTGCGTGTGATCATTGCTTGTACAGCCCTCTCGCAGTGTCCGGAGCAAGTATGGTGGGTCTGACACACCGGTGTCAATGTGTTCTTTTTTCCATTTCCAGGAGTGTATTTTGAGAAGTACATTAATAAGACACGTTACTGGGACGAGCAGATTTCATCCCGGGATTTGATCAGACTTTTGAAATCACACTTGCCGATACACGTAAAGGAAAAACTTATACACGTACCGGAGAACGACATAGAACATTTCTTGTCTGCTCTGGACTCAATTCACCTGATTCAGGAGGATGTTAAGACAGCCTCTGAACAGGCTAGAAGTAACGGAAACGGTTACAGAAATGGTCGAAATAGCACGCCTCCACCGAATAATGGAAACGGCGGAGGTAGCAATAGGAGACAAGATTATGTACAAAACGGGAATAGAGGTAGAGACCGGAACGGCAATAGTCCGCCGGTGAATAATGACCGGAAAAGGAGGTCTGATGACCGATATGAAACAGGCCCACCAAGCAATAGTAGATGGAAAAATGCTAGGGGGCCGTGGAACAGTAATATCTATAACGATGCAAACCGAACTTGGCCACAGAACGAGAGGCCCAGTCCGGACCGGCAAAACAGTGAAAGATATGACAATAACCGACCGCCACCACAAAATGCGCCAATTGCGCAACCGTGGAGGCCGACGCAACACAACTTACACATAGTGGAGGTCAGTGACACAGAGCAGCCACACCCATCCACCAGCAATAATCCAACAAACTAGATTCAGCCGAGATACGCTCTCCATCGTCGGCTGAGGTTTGGAGTGAGAGCAGCCCGACACAGAACAAAACATCGGGAATCTGTATCCTTAGGTATAATGACGGGGTACAGATGGGACATGAATTAATAACTGAACCATTCACCTGCATAAAGGAGCACAAAGACAAAGTACAAGCGATAATAGAGATCAAAATTAACAATATTGATGTGCAAGCAATCGTAGATACAGGTGCTACTATCAGTGTCATGAGTATGGAGTTATTCAGAGTACTGGGGAAAGAAAAGCGTATGCTGACTTTTCCTGTGAACAATTGTAAAGTCTCTGTAGCCATCAGTGCACAGCGACAAATAATTAAACTCCAAGTGCGGGTAGAGATGTGTATAGGGGGAGAAGCCATAGCGTGCTCATTCCTGGTAGTAAAGTGTTTAAAGGTAGCCTGCATTTTGGGGGTAGATTTTTTGAGAGAAAGGGACGCAATAATCGACCTTTCTCGGGGAAAATTAAGTTTGATGAACGCGGGTAGGAGGATAGATTGTCCATGCTCAGATCTGAAGAGGTACCTGTGCCTAATTGTAATGCTATTAACATAAAATGTAGGAATCAGTGGATACTATATTTAGACAATCATTGTTTAGGACAAAATCTCTATTATCCAGACGTACAAAGTGATCAATTAAAGGCAAATGTGGACGCACTTGTGAACAAAGTATCACAGTCCGAAAATTTGAATTCAATGCAACAGCAGGATTTGGTACAGTTATTATCTAATTATGCAGATGTATTTTCAGAACGACCAGGAATTGTTAAGGGATATCAGTACAATATCGAGGTGAAACCTCACAAAACCTACTGTCGAGCCTCATACTCCATTCCTTGGTCCAAGAAGGAAATAGTAGCTAAAGAAATTAGAAAACTGATCGAGTGGGGAATAATAGAAGCGTCTTTGTCCCCTTATAGTAGTCCTTTGGTGGCGGTAGCAAAAGCAGACGGACAGGTACGGTTAGTATTATATGCGAGAGACATAAACGAAATTATTGTACCTGTCAGGACACATCCGGAAAACTTAGATGAGCAAATTCAAAAATTCCATGGAGTGCAATATTTGACATCTGTTGATATGAAAAGTTCATTCTGGCAAATCGTACTCACACCCGAATCGAGGAAATATACTGCATTTATATTTGGGGGAAGGAGCTACCAATTTAGGGTACTACCTTTTGGCTTAAATGTAAGTGCAGGAGTTTTCATAACAGCCCTCGACGCGGTTTTAGGTGCGGATTTGCTGCAAAGGGTAACAGTGTATGTAGACGATCTGGTGATTGCTACTGCCACCTGGGAGGAGCACGTAGAATTACTGGGTAGAGTCTTAGAAAGGTTTAAGCAAGCGGGAGTAACAGCGAATCTTGAGAAATCCAAATTTGGACGTAATCAGATTAAATTTCTAGGTCACATAATAACACCACAAGGCATCAAACCTGACAGCAAAAAACTTGACGCAATTCGTGGGTTTACCAGCCCGAGAACTAAGAGACAACTCAAAGCGTTTATAGGTCTTGCATCTTTTTTTAGACGGTTTGTTCCAAATCAATTAATGAATAACGAGTCGTTATTGAGCCTGTTGCGTAAAAATGCGCACTGGGTATGGACAGAAGAATGTCAACGCGCATTTGACGCTATCAAAAACGCCTTGGTGAATGCAAACATACTGCGATACCCAGACATGACAAGGGATTTTTGCATAGCGACAGATTCGTGTTAATATGGTCTGGGCGCTTGTTTGTTTCAGTGGGATAGGAGCAACGACCCACAACAATCAATGTAATCGGATTTGCCAGCCGCACACTAAACAGCTGTGAGAGAGCATATTCCGCTACCGAGTTAGAGGATCTTGCAGTGGTTTGGGCGGTAAAGAAATTCAATTATTACATCTATGGCAAAGAAATCAAAGTGTTCAGCGACCACCAGGCTCTGAGCTATTTAATGTCTTGCAAATTATACCACACCCGCTTGCTAAGATGGAGGTTAGCATTGCAGGAATATAAAATTAAGATTATGTACATAAAAGGGCAAGATAATGTTGTAGCTGACGCCTTGTCGAGGCTCCCATTAGGGCAATCCTCAGTGTCAAAGATTTTGGATCAATCGGAGGAATATCGAATACTCCTAGTACAAGATAAGGTACATAGGAGGGACTTTTTACATATGTGTAAGAATATGTCTATATTGCAAGAAACTGATCCGATTTGGCGAGATATCATTAGCAAAATTAAAGAAGGAACCAATCTTAAAAGTGTTCAGAATTTCAAAATAGTAGATAATATTCTGTATTGTAAAACAGGTGTGTCAAATGACCATGTAGTCGTGTGTATACCGCAACAGGCTATCCCAGCTGTAGTGTGGCACACGCATTTAGCATGGGGTCACGCTGGGATGGGCAAAACAATAAGGATTTTATCCAGATTCTGGTACTTTAAAGGAATAAGCCAGCAGACTCGCACCATTATCAGGACTTGTCCTCTGTGCCAAAAAGCTAAGTTTCAAAATAAGTCCACAAGGTTTGAGCTGCATCCTATAGTGCCTCAGCGGCCACTTCAGTTAGTATCTATAGACATAGCAGGACCCTACCCTCGAGCCAGGGGTGGATTAAAGTACATTTTAGCGGTATATGACCTTTTCTCTAAATACTTAAAAATATACTGCCTTAAATCAGCCACCACTCGTGGAATAGTTAAATGGTTAGGGAAAGAATATTTTACACAGGTGGGTAAGCCTGAAGCGATAATATCTGATAATGCTTCATATTTTACTGGTCATACCTGGAAGAACTATTTACATGAACAAGGTATAAAGCACATACTAATATCCCGTTTTCACCCACAAGCGAGTTTAGTAGAGAGAACATTTGGAGAGTTAAATAAATTTTTCAGGTTATACATTGCATGTAAGCACACAAGATGGCCAGATCTGATACCTAAGTTTTTGGAAATTCACAATGCAACCCCGCATGCTTCTACGGGGTATCCACCAAACGAGATTATAATGAATAATAATAGAGTTCTGAATGAGTGGCTGGCACCTTTGCCTAAGGTCCCAGTCATTCCTGAGCCTAAGGAAGAGAAGGTAAGGAAAGCAGGGTGCATCCTTAACAGGTGCGCTCAGAAAAGGAAAGAAAAATATAATCGACATGTGACGAATAATCAAAAACTTAGTGTTGGGGACTTGGTACTATTACGCAATCATCCTAAGTCCTCGGCATCCTTGAAACAGAATAGCAAGTGGCAATTGGTGTACAATGGACCTTTTAGAATAGTAAGTGTGCCACATGAGTGTAGCTATCTCTTAGCAGATCCCCATTCAGGGAGAGTACGGGGACTGTATCCATGTAAGGATGTAAAAATATTCCTACAGTAAATGACTAATAGTCCTATGTGTTATGTGTAAAAAAGGTACACCATTATTTTGAAAAGATGTGTGATCTGTAGAGATAATGTACTAGTGTAGAAGTATTTAGTTATAAGAATATGATTGATTTTCTGTTTTATTTATGAATATTTGTGTTATGTCTTCTTTTAATTAGTGTTAGCTTAAACATGCTCTAAATGTCTGCACAGATAACCTGATTAGTGCAATTATTTATAGTGTTAAATTGTGACAGAGATCAGTCAGGAGGAACATTTTAGTAGTGATTAGTTTGTGTACTGCATAATATTCTATACGTGTGTCAAACTTGAAATATTTCTTGGTACAATCTTTTCTATTATATATGTATATATGTATGTATGTGTAGCTGTCAGATTCGAACCCAGAATAATATCAATAATATGAGACCCTGAGAACTTTATTCTCAAACCAGTGTTATCAAAGATAATAATGCACCCAGTAGTGACCCGAGGGCACCATGGGAGGCAAACTTATTGCAAATTTAAGTAACGCAAAGTTACTCACAAAGAAGCTTCAATTGAAGCATGTGCAGATCCAATCAGTTAAAAGAGCTAGCCTGATACAGTCCAAGTCAATTTTAGCCTACAGAGACTACACTGTAGTTACGTAGGACCTTGCAAGTAAAGTGAGACATAATTTCAAAGGAGTTATTGAACAATATGCCTAAATCCGGCTGGAATGCACAAATAAAATCTACTCGAACATAAATATAGATGATTTTTGGGCAAACTAATACGAAGTTTTAATATTTGTTACCATGTACGCAAATATCACACACCTTGGTAAAGAGCGAACAAAGAAGTTACGAATGTGCTGTTATAAAAATCGCACAACGGACATTGTAAATAAAAAAAAAACTTAAACAAAAGTGCAGTATTGTGTGGCAGAGACAGACATTGACTGTTAAACCTGCAGCAATACGTCACGAAGTTGTTTTGAACAAACAATAAGAAACTGTATCATCGCCGTGTGTGCAAGTGAACAAGGAACTAGCACGACACGAACAGTGAGCCGATAACGGACGGTGGACCAAGTTAGTGTCAAACTATAACTCTTTGTGTGTCAAGGGACGCTAGGAAAGCGCATTGACTACAGAGATACATTTTGTCCTAAGGTGAAAACTTGGGTGTGACTAATGACAAGTCATGACATGGTGAAAAAATATTGTGTGCCCATAAAACGTGTTACTATGACAACGAAACATTGTGCAAACCAGACTAGTGAAGGCTTACTGAATAATAACTGCCAATAACTGTGTGCGTTTTTTCCCACAGCAGGAAAAATGCCCATATGGATAGTACACTGTTTGTGAACTTGTTGCATGTTTGCTGGAGCACTTCAAGAAGATGTCACACGGGCGAGCTGATATACAACGCGCATCCGGCTACTTCAGCCATGCAGCGGCCGCAGCAGCCCGTAGCAGACCAGACAGCCACACGCTTCTCCGCGCCGTAGCTGTCAACACCGGGGGCGGTGACCTACTCGGAGCCAACGCGCCGCGCCGAGCGCCGCCCAACAGTCACTCCGCACCACTCACCAACCTCAGCATTATTGACATATTCCAAAATATTTACACAAACTGCATAACATATCAATGACTACATTTTTGATAAACATTGAACATTTATTATGTATATCCGTAAACTGATAAGAGAAAATGAACACTAACAAGTGTAGGAGATGGATTTGTAACACGTAGGTAGTGGGAACATTATAAAAAGTGACGTTGTGCTAAGTGATTTCAAAAAACTAAGTGATGTATCCT
Organism: Schistocerca serialis cubense; assembly: GCF_023864345.2. Lineage (NCBI taxonomy): Eukaryota > Metazoa > Arthropoda > Insecta > Orthoptera > Acrididae > Schistocerca > Schistocerca serialis. Next base: position 390,041,281 of record NC_064645.1, read on the forward strand.
AGGACAAGTGACCTTACAGTACATCGCAAAAATTGATAATAACGAGTTGTTAATCACACACAAAAACTTTCGTTGAACTTTATGTGACTGTGATATTATGTAACCATTGATGACAAACTGCTATATCAATTCAAAAGAATGACTGTTAAAGAGACAAGATTAATCATGAACCAACTGGGATTGCTGGGCTCCGGCACAGTTTTGCCCAGGTTTCCTGTCTGCCTTCGCCCAAATGGGGGAGCCATGAACATATATAACCCTGGGACTAATTAAAAGAGCCATTCCATAAAAAAAATAGAGAATTGTAAAGAACGTTACTGGCACCACTGTGTCAAAGTATAGAAACTCTTTGCCAAATGCTGCCAGGGGGCAATGTAACGTTCCCTGGCAAACTCACACTATTAATAAACTAAAATTTAATTTTACCACATACGCCACTATAAAGCAATTTGTAAATACTGTAATTATTTAACAAAAAATATTATTGAATTTTGTGTAAAGGACATTCATTATTATTGTAATATTTTCTGTAGTAATATTCTTTTTGTATTTAGGATGGTAATATTTCTATATTCATAATATAATTGCGAAATGTGTCAATATCTGCGATAACAAAAATGTAAAATTCAGCCACAGACGAAAATAATGTTATATGATTACAAAGAGATGTTAATAGTCAGCAGTAGTATAAAAGCACCACGTACTGAGTATTCTTTGGTCGTCTCCCTGTAGAGCTGAAAGCGAGAGCAAGCTGTGACGAAGCATTTTATGAATGGGTAGACGTCTTTTGTCTGTAGCTAGATTTAGCCGCCATTAGAGGAGAAATTACAAACTAATGTGAGTTGAATGTTTGTCGTGGTTTAAATATATTATAATTTATCAAAAGTGTGTATTATTAATGTAAATTAGCTTGCCCATGTCATCTATAATATTTCTTTAAAGAATTTTCAGCATTTTTAGCGGTGTTGCTGGGCTGTGCCGCGACCGAACGATTTGCAGCGGCGGCACATTTAAAAAATTGTTCCGCTAAGAAAAATTAACCAAACCCGTAAATCGGGAACAGATAAAAATTAGCAGTGAATTAAGAAAATGTTCTTCTTTTACAGCGATCCTGAGACTTACGGATTTTAAATTAGTTCACATTTGTGCATTCATAGGCGGATAGTTAATGTTGAAATTTAACAATTTTGGTCCTTTCAAATAACTTAAATGTATAGGGATGTGTGTTTTATCAGTGATAATTAAACGTCGGCTTGGCAATATTTAACCGTTTTCTGCTAATAGAGACAGTCTTGTGTTCCATAGCTAACGCCGGGAAAGAATTCAGTAAATATTTAAAAAAAAAAAAACCACTGCATTTAGAAAATGTGTGCCAAGGCCGAATTATGTAAAGGATTTAATTCTCAACTAAATATTCTTAATCAGTTAATATGAGTTCACGTAATTTTAAATGTACTTAGTTCCGTGTAAATGAATTTTTTATTACCACACGTAAATGAGAGGTTCTACAACAAAGTTCGTTCGTACGTACAGAAAGAAAGAAAGGCAAATTAACTAAAAGCAAAAAATTTAAAAAAGGTAACTGATTATTTACTTTTATTCCTTAATGAAATTCCATTTAAATTGGCAAATTTCATTAAAGAGTAAACCAAAAATAGTCGAAAGTAATAAGAAGTAGCGAAAATGAGATTATCGATAAACTTAACATCAAAATTGGAGACCAGGTAGCAGTCGAAGTAAGTAAAATCTGCTACCATGGAAGTAAACTAGCTCATGACGAAGCAGCGAGGACACAAGAAGCTGACTAGCATAGGCAAAGAGAGTATTTCTCGCTAAAAGAATTCTGCTAGTATAAAACATAGGGCTCAACATGGAAGAAATATTGAGAAGGTTCATTTAGAGCGAGCAGTGTATGGTAGTGAATCGCGAAATGTGGATAGACTACAAAAGATGAGAATCGAAGTGTCTGCCATATGGTGTTACAGAAAATTGAGTGGGCCAGTAAGAGAAGAAATGAGTTCCTCCATAGTATCGGTAGGGAATGATATATGTGGAACTCACTGGCGAGGGTAACATGGAAAGTGCTGTAATCCGATTTCCTAGAAACTTCACTCAGTGGCGGAGGAGTAGAAATTAGCGAACACGTGTCTCTGTTTAACCGCAGATACCCGACCGTTTCAGAGAATTGGCGGTTAAAATTTTCGGGGTACGACATGCACCTTTCAAAGGGCCGTCATCTTAGCCGAGATCGTAACACAGTGGTTAGAGTTGCAGGTCTTCAGTTTTCGCCCCATGATCGATACCCGATTATTATTGCAGTTTCTCAGTTTTGCGCCCCATGATCGAAACCCGATTATTACTTTTATTTATTTTATTTAATGAAATTTCTTCATTTATCTACCCATGTCCGTAGAAAGTTACAACACGAATGTTTCTTATCAAGTTAGGGGACACAATGGCGTTAATTGTAAGATTATAACTGGGTTTCGCAATAAACTCCGTTAGCCGGCCGTGCGGTTAAAGGCGCTGCAGTCTGGAACCGCAAGACCGCTACGGTCGCAGGTTCGAATCCTGCCTCGGGCATGGATGTTTGTGATGTCCTTAGGTTAGTTAGGTTTAACTAGTTCTAAGTTCTAGGGGACTAATGACCTCAGCAGTTGAGTCCCATAGTGCTCAGAGCCATTTGAACCAATAAACTCCGTTCATTTATTATATAATACATGTGTGGTGTGTGTAGTATTTTCAGGGGTTAAAATCTTTTTAAATTATCACATTTTTATATTTCGTTCTTATATAAATTCTTCTATTAACTCTTACATTTTATTCTTATGTTTATTCTTCAGGAATATTTGATGCATTCCTCTGGATGCTACCGATCGTGGAAACATTCGAAACGTAAATATAAACGTAAATATTCCGAGCACCATGAGCATCGTGCGAAGGCAGTTTTCCCACTGCGACATTTCTTCGAATGAACGTTGTCGATGTCTTCACGCTTTGGCAATTACATCGCGGTAAACCATAACCACTTTACCGAAAACTGGCGCTTGCAATTGATTATGAATCAAGGTACGCCACTGCAATTTCACCGAAAATAATTTCGAATAATTTTGTCATTAATTAATTAATATTTTTTGAATTCATTCGCCAGACATATTATTAGTAGACGAATAAGGACAAGTTATTTCAATATACGCTGGAAGTACTCATGTGGTAAATCTATACGCAAATGGGTAGATAAATGAAAAATAAATAAATAAAAGTAATAATACGGTTTCGAACACGGGGCGCAAAACTGTTAAGCTGTGAATCTAACCATTATGCCACCACTTATGTTGAACTACTACTTCGGCAAAATGCACATAAAGTAGCTTGAAAACTTTGACCGTCATTTTCTCAGACACGGTCCAGTACATACAGTAATCCGAAACACGTTCTTGCATACTTTGACCCCTCTTGCGCAGAGAAAAGTTTCTGGGAAACAGGGATATGGCACTTGCCGTGTTCTCTTCCTGAGTAGAAAGGGGGAAAAACTTTTACGTGCTAGACATCAAAGAATAACTTTCAAGGTACTAAAAGCAGTCTTGGAGTGTTAAACCTATAGGGCGAGACAGAGATTGTAATATACTCAACAAATATAATAACTGCAGAAGTTGGGTGTATGTGCTACTCTGAAGTTTAAACGTGGGAACGGGAGAGGGAACTGTGGAAGGCCACATCGAGTCAGACAATTGATGGCACACACACAAAACACACAGCCACACACGCAAAGAACGTATTTATGCCATGTGAAAGCCGACGCGTGAATTTGTGCCTTCAGTTCGACTCTTCGCTTTAAATATCGATAAAAGGGACGACAGACGAACTACGAATAAAAATAAGCACAGGAGATATAAAGAGAATCATCAGCTTATGTCTTAATTCGTTTACACGTATCCGAGGTAACGTGGATGGGTTGTGCCAAAAGCTGGCATACGCCAGACGTGTAACCAGACGAAATGACGACGAGTTGAAGGGGAATGAGTAACACGGATGATAGGCAAACTTTTTAATGAGGAATCAAGCACCGCTAGATTCACGGGAAAGAGTTTCACAAGTGCGCGAGAGGATCGGTTAATTGAAACCTGCGCTCAGACCTAGTATTTCCGGATGGAACGTTTGAAGAGGAGTCAGTTAATTATCGGTACCGCCCCTGTGGGTTGCCGAGTGGAAGGGTTAATACCGCTGGCCGGTCTGGGGGGATGAAGAGTGCTCTAGAGAGGAGAGGCTGCCCCTGTTGACACAGGCGACACTCGCCCCTAATGAATCGCCACCCCTCGCTATCTGCCGCACACACCGTGCGCCGCGCAGGTTCCCCCTGGCCGCACCTCCGACACTGCCCCTTGTTTCTCCCCCTCGGCATCTACAGGTGACGCTGTATGTTATGAGTTCACCTCTGTTCTGTGCTGTACCCGTTGTACGATATGCTGGTGTGGTTTACTGAATGGAAAACTGCGCTACTGTCTACTATGAGGTCGATGAGGGCAAAACGGTATATCACTTGGTACATGATATACCGAGAAGTCTTAACGTAGCAAGTGTTATGAACCGTTGTGGGATCGATAGCTCTCCCACGTGTCTCGGAACACCATTTTTGGCTTGTAGGGGGCGTCGCACGTTTGCCCCGAGTTCTGTTTTCTGGAGTGAGAAGGGAATGAAGCAGCGCAGACAGCGCAGGTCTGCAGGGCAACGGGCCGTCTGTTTGTTGTACCGCCCGTGCGACTTCCAAGTTGGTGTGGCTGAACATCTTCCGGACACGAGGGATGTGCATCGGCAACAGGAATGGACACACTGTTCCTTTGGCCGACCGGCTTTGGAGGCGAGCAGCTTTTCCTCTCTTATTTCATCACACGGCGGCTTTGTGTGCTCGGTGCGCTACTTCCAGTTCGTTGCTTCGGTGCTGAGACCGCGCGGAATTTGTGAAGACTGATCTTCCTCCCCGCAATGACAGTGATAATTGTGACTAACTCGTTTCCTGCGCGTACTTGTACCCTGCTGCTTCTATATCGGGCTCAGTTCAGCCTCCTCCTGTTGTTCCCTGTACCTGTGTCTGGCCAGGAGTCTTGAGGAGTATGTCACTCGTATCAAAACATGATAGATTCCATTTGTAATTGTCATAGAGCTATGACTTCGTTGTGTCTTTAAGTTATTGGGGTATTGTAAATTTCTTTTATGTTCAGTGTCATTAATCATGACGTCCAAAACATTTTTCTCGCCAAGTATCTTGTGTATCAAATCGCCAAGTCACCTTCATTAAATACACTACTGGCCATTAAACGTGCTACACCAAGAAGAAATGCAGATGATAAACGGGTATTCATTGGAAAAATATATTATCCTAGAACTCACATGTGATTACATTTTCACGCAATTTGGGTCATAGATCCCGAGAAATCAGTACCCAGAACAACCATCTCTGGCCCTAATAACGGCCTTTATAAGCCTGGGCATTGAGTCAAACAGAGCTTGGATGGCTTGTACAGGTACAGTTGCCCATGCAGCTTCAACGCGATACCACAGTTCATCAAGAGTAGTGACTGCCGTATTGTGACGAGCCAGTTGCTCGTCCACCATTTACCAGACGTTTTCAATTGGTGAGAGATCTGGAGAATGTGCTGGCCAGGGCAGCAGTCGAACGTTTTCTGTATCCAGAAAAGCCCGTACAGGACCTGCAATATGCTGTCGTGCATTATCCTACTGAAATGCAGCGTTTTGCAGGGATCGATTGAAGGGTAGAGCCAAGGGTCGTAACATATCTGAAATGTAACGTCCACTGTTCAAAGTGCCGTCAATGCGAACAAGAGGTGACCGAGACGTGTAACCAAAGGCACCCCATACCATCACGCCGGGTCATACGCCAGTATGACGATGACGAATACACGCTTCCAATGTGCGTTCACCACGATGTCGCCAAACACGGATGCGACCATCATGATGCTGTAAACAGAACCTGGATTCATCCGAAAAAATGACGTTTTGCCATTCGTGCACCCAGGTTCGTCGTTGAGTACACCATCGCAGGCGCTCCTGTCTGTGATGTAGCGTCAAGGGTAACCGCAACCATGCTCTCCGAGCTGATAGGCCATGCTGATGCAAACGTCATCGAACTGTCCGTGCAGATGGTTGTTGTCTTGCAAACGTCCTCATCTGTTGACTCAGGGATCGAGACGTGGGTGCACGATCCGCTACAGCCATGAAGATAAGATGCCTGTCATCTCGACTGCTAGTGATACGAAGCCGTTGGGATCCAGCACGGCTTTCCGTATTACCCACCTGAACCCACCGATTCCATATTCTGCTAACAGCCATTGGATATCAACCAACGCGAGCAGCAGTGTCGCGATACGATAAAATGCAATCGTGATAGGCTACAATCCGACCTTTATCAAAGTCGGAAACGTGATGGTACGCATTTCTCGTCCTTACACGAGGCATCACAACAACGTTTCACCAAGCAACGCCGGTCATCTGCTGTTTGTGTATGAGAAATCGGTTGGAAACTTCCTTCAAGTCAGCACGTTGTAGGTGTCGCCACCGGCGCCAACCTTGTGCGAATGCTCTGAAAAGCTAATTATATGCATATCACAGCATCTTCTTCCTGTCGGTTAAATTTCGCGTCTGTAGCATGTCATCTTCGTAGTGTAGCAATTTTAATGGCCAGTAGTGTATTTGGAACCCGCAACCTTGTGCGCCTCACCGAGACAAATCTTGTTGCGTGTATTTTGGTGGGTTGTATTTCCAACCGAAGCTTTGTGTTTACGTAGGTGAGGTTCCTTCCACTTAGGTTTTCCGTCCCGCGGTTAAGTATTTACCGTTTCCGCCTGTGGCGTGATTTGAAGCTGAATTTCGTTTGGTCGCTGAACTTCTTTACTGTCAGGTGTAAGTAGGTGTGGTTGTCTTGGTCGCTTACCTCATTACCTTTTAGCGACAAATATTTTATCCACGCTGCCAGCTAGTAATCTACATCTACATGGATACTCTGCAAATCACACTTATTTGCTTGGCAGAGAGCTCATCGAACCACTTCTCAATAATTATCTATTATCTTTTCGTGCGAGCTCTGATTTCTCTTATTTTATTATGACGATCGTTTCGCCCGGCGCAGGTAGGCGTCAATAAAATATTTTCGCATTCCCAGGAGAAAGTTGTTAATTGAAACTTCGTGAGAAGATTCCGTTACAACGAAAAACGCCTTTGTTTGAATGATGTCCACCCCAGATCCCAAATCAGTGACACTCAGTCGCCTATTTCGCGATAATACAATACGTGCTGCTCTTCTTTGAACTTTCTCGATGCACTCTGTTAATCGTATCTGGTAAGGATCCCAGACCGCGCAGCACGACTCCAAAAGAGGAAAGCGTAGTGTAGGCTGACTCTTTAGTAGATCTGTTACATTTTCTAGGTGTTCTGCCAATAAAATGCTTTGCCTTCCCCATTTCTCTTCCCCACAACATTTTCTATGTGTTCTTTCCAACGTAAGTTTTTCGTAATTGAAGTTCCTAGGTATTTTGTTGAATTTATGGCCTTTAGATTTGACAGCTTTACTGTGTAACCGAAGTTTAACGGACTCCTTTTAGCACTCATGTGGTTGATTTTACCTTTTCGTTATTTAGAGTCAACTGCCAATTTTCTAACCATACAGACACCTTTTCTAAGTCGATTTGCAATTTCTTTTGAACTTCTGATGACTTTACTAGGCGATAAACGACAGCATTACCTGCAAACCATATACTGCATGTTCTACCACCATACAGCGAGACCTTCAGAGGTGGCGGTCTAGATTTTTGAAGACACCAGTACCTCTTGCACTGATGCATGCCTGTATTTGTCGTGGCATACTATCCACAGGTTCATCAACGCACTGTAGGTCCTGATAGTTCCACTATTCAACGGCGATAAGTCGTAGATCCCTGGGAGTGGTTGATGGGTCACGTCGTCCATAAACAGCCGTTTTCAATATTTCTCAGCTCTGTTCGATAGGTTTCATGTCTGGAGAACATGCTGGCTACTCTTGTCGAGCGATAAACGACAGCATTACCTGCAAACAACTTAAAACGGCTGTTGAGATTGTCTCCTAAATCATTTATACAGATAAGGAACAATAGAGGTCCTATAACGCTACCTTGGGAAACGCCAGAAATAATTTCTGCTTTACCTGATGAGTTTTCGCCAATTGCTACGAACGGCAACATCTCTGACAGGAAATTACTTATCCAGTCACATAACTGAGACGATATTCAATAAGCACGCAATTTCGCTACAAGACGCTTGTGTGGTACAGTGTCGAAAGCCTTCTGGAAATCTAGAAATACGGAATGAATTTGAAATCCCTTGTCAATAGCACCCAGTGGTTCGTTTGTATAAAGAACTAGTTGTGTTTCACAAGAACGATGTTTTCTAAATCCGTATTGATTGTGTGTCAATAGACCGTCCTCTTCGAGGTAATTCATAATGTTCGAACACAATATATGTTCCAATATCCTTCTGCATATCGAGGTCAATGATAGGGGCCTGTAGAAATATTTTATTGGCTTACTCTTATTATCTTTCCGCAGTATTGGTGTGACCTGTGCAACTTTCCGGTCTTTGGATACATATCTTTCTTATAGCGAAGGGTTGTATATGATTGTTAGGTACGGAGCTATTGCATCAATCAGCATACTCTGAAAAGAAACTAATTGGTATACAATCTGGGCCGGAAGACTTGCTTTTATTAAATGGTTTAAGTTATGATTATCAGGTACGGAACTATTGCATCAACATACTCTGAAAGGAACATGATTGGTATACAATCTGGACAGGAAGACTTGCTTGTATTAAATGGTTTAAGTTTCTTCACTACTCCAAGGTTATCTACTGCTAAGTTACTTTTGTTGGCAGCTGTTCTTGATTCTAATTCTGTAATAAGTACTCCGTCTTCTTTGCTGAAGGAACTTCGGAAGGCTGTGCTTAGTAACTCTGCTTTAGCAACACTGTCGTCTGTAGTATTTCCATTCCTATTGCACAGAGAAGGTATAGGTTGTGTCTTGCCACTAGCATACTTTATATGCAACCAGAATCTCTTTGTATTTCTGCCACGTTTCGACAAAGTTTCGTTGTGGAAACTATTATAAGCATTTCGCACTGAAGTCCGCGCTAAATTTCGAGATTCAGTAAAGATCTCCAAGTTCGGAGATTTTGCGTTCATTTAAATTTGACACGCTGTTTTCGTTGTTTCTGTAGCAGTGTTCTGACCCGTTTTGAGTGCCAAGTGGGATCAGTTCCACCGTTTGTTAATTTATCTGATGACTTAAGTTTTAATCTTTTTATTTAATAATTACTTCTACACTTATCAGGCTATCATTGTATGTTTGCGCCTTGGGGAGTGTTCCCACAAGTTGCTTACAAAAGGAGGAGTGTGGTGAGTGGTGTTTCGGGCCTTCCCAACGTTATTTCGGGTCCGTTCGTCCCGACCACGTTGCCCGATGTATGGTGGTTTCATATCGAGCAGCTTTAATTGAATTTTTCCTTTTAATGAAGTCCTTTTTAAATGAACCTGAATTATTTGTTGCATTTTAGTGAAACACATTGTAAAAGAAGTCTGTGCTCTGTCTGTTTTGAAGTGTGTTTTCTTAGAACCTTTGAAGAGAATGTTACTGTGGTGTCACTGCCAGACACCACACTTGCTAGGTGGTAGCCTTTAAATCGGACCCGCGTGTCTAGAGAGACTCCCTAGCACTCGCCCAGTTGTACAGCCGACTTTGCTAGCGATGGTTCACCGTCTACATACGCTCTCATTTGCAGAGACGATAGTTTAGCATAGCCTTCAGCTACGTCATTTGCTACGACCTAGCAAGGCGCCATATTCAGTTACTATAATCTGAACAGATAATATTGTGAATCATGTACAGTCAAGAGCGACGTTCATGATTAATGGATTAAAGTTAAGTATGAAACTAATTACGTCCGCTTTCTGAATTCTAATTCCTTGTCATGTTTCAGACCTCACGTCAGTATAGTCCTTCCCTCCTCACGCCAGCCTGCATGAGCTAAAACGCGTGAATTTCGGCCTCCCCTCGTAACACGGTGTTGGCTCTTCTGCCAACACAACAGTTACTTAATTTTAATTGGTGGATGATTCTCCTGTTTCTCTTATTGAAGTTCGCTGTAAATATTTCGACAATAGTAACCAATGACACAGAAAATTTGTGTATTTTTGGAAAGAGAATAACGTTTTTTAGAAATTTAAATTTTCATATTTCATGTTCTATGTATTACTTTCGGATAGTTGGGGGCAAGTATTCGAATTAACACAAACCTTTAGCTATTTGACCCTACTGAAATATTTGATAACACTGTTGATCGGTTAAAAGCAATTGTTTTCAAATTTTTGCATAGTTTTGTCTTAATATGTTAAGGTCCTGTTGACCTAATTGGTAAATGTATTTTTCCAGAGGACTGAAAATAAATATCTTGTTACTAATAATGTTGAGTTCTTATTTGGCCCGGTCTTTCCACTCCCAGGCAACCTTACGGCGGTAGTATGTATCGCGATACATCTGCAGTAGATACTGGGCCACGTTGGTACGCACGTGTCACAGGGACGAACTGGTGGTGAAGATGCAGCACCTAGCTCTGACCGAATTACCCCCCGGTGCGTGATTTTCATAACAGGTTGACCAACATAGCGAAGACAGAATGGATATCCTTAGTGAACTTCGAGGAATCAGCAACAAATTCCCTTTCTTTCACCCCCCCTCCCCCCCCCCCCTCCCAAGATTTCTCAACTCGGAGTTAATGAGTAAAGAACTTGTTATTATTAATATATTAAGAACAGGTCAAATTAGTACCAATAAAACGAGTCGTTTGTTAAAATCAGTAGCCGGCCGCGGTGGTCTAGCGGTTCTAGGCGCTCAGTCCGGAACCGCGCGACTGCTACGGTCGCAGGTTCGAATCCTGCCTCGGGCATGGATGTGTGTGATGTCCTTAGGTTAGTTAGGTTTAAGTAGTTATAAGTTCTAGGGGACTGATGACCACAGATGTTAAGTCCCATAGTGCTCAAACCCATTTGAACCATTTGTTAAAATCAGTACCCTCAGCAAACTGTGATTCCTCTCTCATTGTAGACCACATTTGTCATATAGTGTTTTAATGTGATAAAAGCAATCATCCAAGGACTAGTTCTCCGTACAATATTTTAAAATTTAAATAATATTAGAACTCTTAGAGCAGCTCTTACCTCCATGTGTAGATCCATTACCAGATGCATTTACCGCCGGCCGCTATGGTCGACCGGTTCTAGGCTCCTCAGTCCGGAACCACGCGGCTGCCACAGTCGCAGGTTAGAATCCTGCCTCGGGCATGGGTCTGTGTGATGTCCTTAAGTTAGATAGGTTTACATAGTTCTAAGTCTAGGGGACTGATGACCTCAGATGTTTAAGTCCCATACCGCCTAGAGCCATTTGAACCATTTTTTGGATTTACCATTCCATTCGTCATTGTTAAATGAAACTCGAAAATATGGCGAGATTTCCATATTTCCCGTTATCTATACTTCTGTATACACTACCGATTATATCACATACTTGTTGTCTTTGTGTGATTTGATCTTATGTAATACAGTGTGGTTTCCACACTTATGAGCCAAGCATTATGACCACCGCCCACTACAAGGTTGAATGCCTCCTGGTTGTGTTAGGGGCACGTGACGCAGTAAGGAAAGGATATAAGTGGAAGAGATACGAATGGACAGTCACTGTAGCGAAGATATGGACTGCAAATGCGGAAATCCACTAATATAAGCTGTTTCCATCAAGGGTAAGTTGTTGTGCAGCAGCGGCTGGAAACGAGAATCTTGGCGAAGCTTGTCGCCTGTCGGCGTTCTACTGTCGCGAGCATCTACGGAAAATGGAAGAAGGATGGTGAAATAACATGTAGGCCGTGTGGTATTGTACGACCAAACATCATCATAAACCGTAGAGGTCGGAGCATCCTCCACTGTGTACTCCAGAGTAGGCAGTGATCTGTGGTAGACCTGATGGCAGGGTACAGCGCTAGTGTAGGCGCAAATGTTTCGGAGCACACCGTTCAGAGGCCATTGTTGAATACTGAGCCTACGTGTTCCTATATTGACCCAACGACATCGTCAGTTATGATCGCAGTGGGCTCAGCATCACTGAGCTTTCACCGTGAATCTATAGGAACGTATCGCCTGCCGAACAAATCGCATTTCTTGTTACACCAAGTCGATGGTCGGGTCCTTACACATCGTTATCCAGGCGAATGGCTGCACGAAACCTGCACTGCGCCCCAGATGCGCTCCGATGAGGGCCAATTTATGCTATGGGGTACCCTGAGTTGAGCTTCCGTGGGATCTGTGGTGGTGATCGAAAGAATCACTGCAGCAGTGAACTACGTGAACATTATTGCGGATCACCTGCAATGCTTCAAGCTTGAAGTCTCCCTCTACAGCGACGACATCTTCCAGCACGATAACTGTCCGTGTTGCAAGGCCAGAATCGTGCTACAGTGGTTTGAGGGCATTGTAGTTAACTCAAGTTGATGTCTTGGCCAGCAAATTTGCTGATCTGCACCCACTGGAACACACATCGGGAGCCAGCTGCGTGCCTGTAAACCACATCCAGTAATTTGCGGGGATTGCTTGACGTGTGTTTAGACATCTGGTACCAAATACTTCTGCAGTCCTGTGAAGAACTTGTAGAATTCATGCCAAGCAGAATCTCTCTTGTACTGTGTTTGAAAAGTGGAACAAGACGTTTTTAGATTGGTGGTCGCAATGTTTCTACTGAACTCCGATAAATGTTGTACATATATCATTATGTCACATAATTTTGTCTGGTACAATGATCTAAACGTAAAAAGCATCAGAAAATAGAAAAAAACCAAATATTTTGAAGTCAGTAAATAAATATCGGAAATGAATATTTAGCTTCTCTTTCACATAAACCGTTCATAACCTTAAGCACCTACACTACTGTCCATTACAATTGCTACACCACGAATGTGACGTGCTACAGACACGAAATTTAACCGACAGGAAGAAGACGCTGTGACATGCATATAATTAGCTTTTCAGAGCATTCACACAAGGTTGGCGCCGGTGGCGACACCTACAACGTGCTGACATGAGGAAAGTTTCCAACCGATTTCTCATACACAAACAGCAGTTGACCGGCGTTGCCTGGTGAAACGTTGTTGTGATGCCTCGTGTGAGGACGAGAAATGCGTACCATCACGTTTCCGTCTTTGATAAAGGTCGAATTGAAGCCTGTCGCGATTGCGGTTTATCGTATCGCGACATTGCTGCTCGCGTTGGTCGAGATCCAATGACTGTTAGCAGAATATGGAATCGGTGGGTTCAGGAGGGTAATACGGAACGATGTGCTGGATCCCAACGGTGTCGTATCACTAGCAGTTGAGATGACAGGCATTTTATCCTCATGGCTGTAACGGATCGTGCACCCACGTCTCTATCCCCGAGTCAACAGATGGGGACGTTTGCAAGACAACAACCATCGGCACGAACAGTTCGACGACGTTCGCAGCAGCATAGACTATCAGCTCGGAGCCCATGGCTGTGGTTACCCTTGACGCTGCATCACGGACAGGAGCGCCTACGATGGTGTACTCAACGACGAACCTGGGTGCACGAATGGCAAAACGTCATTTTTCCGATGCATCCAGGTTCCGTGTACAGCATCATTATGGTCGCATCCATGTTTGGCGACTTCGTGGTGAATGCACATTGGAAGCGTGTATTCATCATCGCCATACTGGCGTATCACCTGGCGTGATGGTATGGGGTGCCATTGGTTACACTTCTCGGTCACCTCTTGTTCGCATTGACGGTACTTTGAACAGTGGACGTTACATTTCGGATGTTTTACGAACCGTGGCTCTACCCTTCATTCGATCCCTGCGAAACCCTACATTTCAGCAGGATAACGCACGACCTCATGTTGCAGGTCCTGTACGGGCCTTTCTGGATACAGGAAATGTTCGACTGCTGCCCTGGCCATCACACTCTCCAGATCTCTCACCAATTGAAAACGTCTGGTCTATGGTCGCCGAGCGACTGGCTCGTCACAACACACCAGTCACTACTCTTGATGAACTGTGGTATCGTGTTGAAGGTGCATGGGCAGCTGTACCTGTACACGCCATCCAAGCTCTGACTTAATGCCCGCGCGTATCAAGGCCGTTATTACGGCAAGAGGTGGTTGTTCTGGGTACTCATTTCTCAGGATCTATGCCCCCAAATCACATGTCAGTTCTAGTATAATATATTTGTCCAATGAATACCCGTTTATCATCTGTATTTCTTATTGGTGTAGCAATTTTAGTGCCAGCAGTGTAGTAACTGTTAGAAGTCAGTCCACATAATAAGCCGGTGCATGATATTATACTTCGCAGTATCACATGCCTGTGTTATGTGTTGCGCAATGATACAGGCATGTAATATGTTTCCAAACATTTCCTCTTCAGAATGAATTTTGACTGTGCTCTGATTTGAAAATTCCTGGAAGATTAATAATGTGTGCTGGTCTGGCATTCAAACTTTGAGACCTTTGTCTTTCGCGGTCAAGTGTTGCTGTTGCTCATGCAATGGCATGCGAGATGCATAGGTTTCAAGTTCGAGTCCGGCTCCTGTTGCAAAACCTCGTTGCCAGTTATGTAAAGGCCTCGTCGCTACTGCCGTGGAGGCTGAGTTTCCACTGTTGGTACGGCAGACTTGAGTTTGTGAGTTCGTACAATGATTCCTGGTGTAGTTCACCGCTAAGACAATTACTCCCTGCCACTATTATACAACTATGCACCAGGGTCAGGTAACAGGACAGGGGACGAAGGTTCTCAAACACACCAAGAAACTAGTAACAAAGTCAGACAAAGGAGTTAGAAGATTTACTTGTCTCTGTGACTAGTTGAATCATTAAATCTGCAACACTGTTTGTAATACAACACGAAAAAGGCCCTCAATGGCTAAATGCAAATAATCGTTTGTAAACTTCACATTACATAGCACATGGAATTTACAACTGTCTGATCACTTCTAAGAGTTCACTAAATGACGTTCCCTGTCTAAGTCACCCCTGGTCGATGATCTGCAACCAAGTGGGGGAGAGCCGCTCTTCTGTCTTCCGAGTGCCGGCCGGTGTGGCCGAGCGGTTGTAGGCGCTACAGTCTGGAACCGCGTGACCGCTACGGTCGCAGGTTCGAATCCTGCCTCGGGTGTGGATGTGTGTGATGTCCTTAGGTTAGTTAGGTTTAATTTAAGTAGTTCTAAGTACTAGGGGACTGATGACCACAGATGTTAAGTCCCATAGTGCTCAGAGCCATTTGAACCATTTGTCTTCCGAGTAGGCTTTCGTTCGTTGTCATCCGGTCATTGGCGGATTGTACTCGGCCGTCAATTGGCCGAGGCGAAGTCGATATCTTCATCCTCAGGGCCGCCCGTGGCGCCGGTGGAGAGTCTCCATGGTACTGGTACCAGCTGCCAACTTGCGCCTGTGGTGCTTTTGCCCTGGCTTTGTCTTGTCCGGACTACACAGCAGGTCCGATACACCGTTTTAATCTATCGAGAAATTTCAGACCAACATGCAGTTCTCTACAGAGTGAAAATTCATTCTGGAAACATCCCCAAGAGAATGACTACGCTATGTCTCCGTAAAATCCTTTCTACCAGGAGTGCTAGTCTCGCAAGTTACGCAGGAGAACTTTTTTGCAGTTTGAAACGTAGGGGACGATGTACTGGCGGTACTGAAGGTGTGAGGGCGGACATGACTCGTGCTTGGGTAGCTCAGCCGGTGGGGTGTGAAATCTGGACGTTCATACCTGTTTTTGCAAAGTGGACCAATGATTCTCCTGTGATGTGCATACACAAACTCTGAGTATGAGATATTATTATCGCGCGTAGTGGCAAGCGAACGGTTGTAGAGAGGAGTCGGAAGATATCGGACGGAGCCTGAGGTGGAGAGCAGCCGCGCGACATGAGAGGTGGCAGCTGCCGTGATCGTGCTAGCAGGGCACGAAGAGACGTGGGTATCAGGTGAGGATTTTTGGTAATTCGCCTTTCTTGGTCGCACGTAGTTGTTGCTTGCTTGCGCGTTGGAGGGGTTTTGTCAGATTGGTGTTTGCACACATTGAAAGTTGTATTCGTACCTTTGTTGTGCCCAGAGTAATGACATTGTGGAATAATTAAGGTTCCGTGTACATTTGTCACAGTTTAAATAATCTATTTTGCAAATATGGTAAATTACAGTCTTCATTGGTTCCCTGTACACAATTTAAGCATTGTTTACCAAACCTTCTTTGATCATACAATTTATACATAAAAGAAAAATGTGGCAGCAGTTAGTGCAATTATTATGACGATGCATTTCGCTCTGCGTGGATCGCAGTATTACTTTTGAAATATTTCTAGCATGTTACTGATCAGACAGCTGCAGTGGCAGGACGAGGTAGCTTGTCTCTTGCGTACAGGAGCACTGCAGTACAGTTGTTAGGAGTCGTTAATATTTCAAAACTCGCAGTTAGATACTTGAGAATTGATTTCTGTATGATTTGTAGATTGAGTAATTAATTTCTGTTTTTTTTATCTGTCACAATTGTGTTACTATCAGCGAGGCAACGACACTTATTCCCGTATGTCTCTTTCACGAGAAAAAAGGGAAATTAATAATAATAATAATAATAATAATAATACGAACCGTTTCAAGTGATTGCCATCGAAAGGCAAATATCTCAGTTTCGAGTCCTGGATCAGCATACAGTTTTTTTCTGGCAGGAAGTTTCGTTTCCTCTCTAATTTAGACCATCATCATCTCTATCAGAATATCCGATTAGCTTTCCTCCTCATTGTAATGTTCAAATGTGTGTGAATTCCTAAGGGACCAAACTGCTGAGGTTATCGGTCGCTAGGCTTAAACTAACTTATGCTAAGAACAACACACCCACACCCATGCACGAGGGAGGACTCGAACCTCCGGTGGGAGGGGCCACGCAGTCCGTGACATGGCACCTCAAACAGCGCGGCCACGCCGCGCTGCATTAATTTGGTCCGATGAGTCTTGTTCCATACTATGCCCAACTATTGACCGCATTTACACCCCAAAAGTGGTGATGATATGGGCACCATATAGTGGAATTCGATGGGACCCATAGATACTCTTCAAGATCGCATCACTGCCAAGGATTATGTGACCATTTTCGATGATCAGATTTATCGCATGGTACAATGATTGTTCCCCAATGATGATGCTATATTACAACACGATAGGGCCCCTGCTGACACACCTGGAATCGTCCAGTACTGGTTTTGTGAGCACGAGCACGAACCGTCGCATCTCCCCTAGTCACCACAGTCACGATATCTCAGTATTATTGAGCCACTGGGTCTAATTTAGCCACTATTTTTCAGGAAGAACTCTAAAATGTTTCCTTGGAAACGGTACAGTCCCTGTATTTATCGATTACGAGACGACGAAGTTGTTTTTAATGCCAACGGTTTTCCTTGACAATTCAAATGGTTCAAATGGCTGTAAGCACTATGGGACTTAACATCTATGGTCATCAGTCCCCTAGAACTTAGAACTACTTAAACCTAACTAACCTAAGGACATCATACACATCCATGCCCGAGGCAGGATTCGAACCTGCGACCGTAGCAGTCGCGCGGCTCCGGACTGAGCGCCTAGAACCGCTAGACCACCGCGGCCGGCCTCCTTGACAATGCTGGGCTTGGTAGTGTGCTGTGTTTGTGGTGTTTTCATATTTTTGTCCACACCCTTCAGCTTGGAATTCACGCTACCGGCTCACAAGGAACCAGTGCGTAATTTTCACTGCTTTTTCTGTGGATAGTATGGACTCCATGATATATGCAGACGTTGCTGACTGACGTGGAAGTGCTATTAATTTGGATCGTGAGATAGTTAGGATACAGGTAGATAGTTTGGATACAGGTAGATATGTGCGCTGCTATGGCTAGTTCTTATTCGAACATTCTTTATCCAAGACTCTGATTACACGCCCAACAGGACGAGAGTGTTTAACTGCGTATCATTAACCAGGTGGTGCGTGAACGTGGCTGGCAGTTGGCGTGAGACCCTGACGAAAACTAATTTTATTGACCTACTCTGTGTGTCCACTGGCAGGAACCTGCGGTACATTTTCGTGATTAATTTGACCTTCTGTTTCTTTTTCTTCTTCTCTTCTATCTTTCTTTTTTACTCTGTCGTGAGCTGTTACACAGCTTTACGTATATTTCTCATGAAAGTAATGTTTGGTCGTTCACTATGAAGTTTCGTTAGGTAACAGCTTCACATTTACTATTCGTTTCACTGTACGGTTTCAGTGGCACTATCAACAGAATATCGCAGTTGTATATACAGAACAGTGAGTGGTCGTTGTTAATACTGCGATGAGTCCGTGCAGTCCACTTTTAGATGGTCACCAGCGAATGTGATGCCGCGCTTCCACGCTTTCGGTTTACACCGAACACACTACTTCTCCGGTTTCGCGGTCAGGTTGCATATCTACAGGGCTTGGTAATGAGCATACGCTACATATCGTTCCGATTTGCTGCTGGCATAAAATTACACTTGGTCTTCAAATGTCTGTAGCCAATGATGCAATTGTGGAAAAATATTTATTGCTCTTCAGGTAATATTTCCAGTTCAGTAGTTATATGATACGATCAAAACACGCGAATCTTTTTCCCGTTATTAATTTCTCGTTTCCCCTAACTTTTAACCTTTCCTGATTCTAACTATAGTCTTACACTAAAGGGGCGGAACATAATGAATCCGAATTTCGGCATGCAATACCTCGGAAATTCACAGTGTCATGTTGCATGAATGTGTAATTGTATCATGTACACAGTTGATCGCTAAGATTATAACAACGGTGAGAATAGCGAATAAACAAATTTAACTGCTTTCGCGTTTGCAGTTTAGTACCAAGAGTACATGATCAAATACTTTTAAAGTACAGTACATCATGTTCGCCAATGACTGTATAAATTACTTATTTCACTATTGCAATTTCGACCTTTTGCCCATTATCAAATGATACTGCAGAAGCTAAAACTAAAAAAACAGAGTCGCACAACATGCCGTTTAGACAGTATTATATTTAAAAAAAAGTAGTGAAAATGGCATTTTGCTTGAGCAGATGACTTTAAAATTCTACGACATTTATATATGTTGGCGTGAAACTAAGCCTTTTTACTGTGGGAGTACAGTAACGTCAAACGAGTGCGGAGCTCTGTACATCGTGAAATGATGTAAAGTACGTGGACTGTTATCAGTGTTAATATCCTAACACAATCCGCTGTAAATCAATGTTCTAACACACTGTTTGCAGGGAAACTGAGACCGCTGGAGCAAAAACACATTCGCATCTCATATTTTATGCGCATTTATCACAGATAGTACATTCCAGCGATAACAGTTATAAGCTTCATAACACTGTTTTACATCCGTTGACAGCATACAACTGTGTGATTATATAGTCTTAAGATATAACGGGACAGGATAAAAAATTTATTTTGTGACTGGGTGGAGTAAAGGTACAAATGTTATCTGTTCTTAAGATATTGCAGTGGCTAAAGTGTTCATGCAGAAGATTACAACAGTAATCTTACGTAGCCGGCCGGGGTGGCTGAGCGGTTCAAGGCGCTACAGTTTGGAGCTGCGCGACCGCTACGGTCGCAGGTTCGAATCCTGCCTCGGGAATGGATGTGTGTGATGTCCTTAGGTCAGTTAGGTTTAAGTAGTTCTAAGTTCTAGGGGACTGATGGCCTCAGCAGTTAAGTCCCATAGTGCTCAGAGCCATTTGAAGTAATCTTACGTATCACTTTCTTTACCTATATACAGCCATGTTACCACTACCCTACCCACACACCAATCTCCACCTCATCCTTTGTCTTTCCTACGGTATGTACCCCCACTAACCACCTCAATCCCCATCTTTTTCTCCACAGTTTTCCTACTTAATTGACCCCAATCTCTTCTACCCACACCCCTTCAGATTTTAAGTGATAATACATTGCTTCAGTGTTTTTCCTCAGAAGAATATCACCATTCTGTGCCCCGTTTTTAAAATGTGTGTATTTCCGTTTTTTTAGCTGTCCATCTTTGATTTTTAATTTAAAATAGAAAAGCAGCCCTAATTTCTTCTCATTCTCATTATAATTTTTAATTTGCTCGCCTGGAGAGCGGAATATTGAACCACTGACAGACCAACATCTCACCCATATGCGGCGAAATAACAATAAAGAAAATATCGATAAAGGAAAAAATATATACATTGCAACTGATGGAAAAAATACAGAAGGCATAAAGTCGGAAATTGACTGAATCATCTATTTCGCTGTTGAGTCAATACAGTCAATGGCGAACATGATGTACAAAAAAAATTCTACATGACTACGAGCCACGACCATAAGAATTTAATGATTAAATATGTCGATGATTTGGATACGAAATTCAGTACACATAGGTGCCACCTCTGGGAGCAACACTGTCTCTACTGGCCAAGGCAGGTTTTTGTACGTCCATCCTTGTGACTGAAGATCTGGGAGACATCGGACTTATGTAAGAATATGGAACACATACAGCCGTTGAGCATCGTGTTTAATTCAGCATGGGTAACAGAATGGGTATGTCACTCCATACTGATTCAACTTAATGCCGGAGATCAAAATCGTAGTGTTTGCAATCGGTGGTGAGTCAGTCTCTCAGCAAGTCATGGTCAGATGTCAGTGGGTGATTTGGAGAACGTGCTAACCTCGACAACAGTTGGCCACCCTCTGTATAGAGATACATTAAGGCAGAATGGGCTGCATGCGGCATTGTGTTAGCTTGTTAAGGGATAAGATTACGAAGACACAACAGATAGGACACAGCCACCGCCCTAAACAAATCGGAAATGTAGCGGCTACTGGCCACATTACCCGCTATGCCACCCAGAAGTTATTGTATTTGGTACCTAATGTCACCGCACACTATTACGAA
Source organism: Schistocerca serialis cubense (assembly GCF_023864345.2). Classification (NCBI taxonomy): domain Eukaryota; kingdom Metazoa; phylum Arthropoda; class Insecta; order Orthoptera; family Acrididae; genus Schistocerca; species Schistocerca serialis. The sequence continues at coordinate 390,062,331 of NC_064645.1, forward strand.
AGGTGCTGGCTCCGATGATGGATGGAATATGGAACTGTTTGTTTTCCTAAGACTCCTGAAACGGATCCATCCATCGTTGTGCCATCGCAGAACCGAGACTCATCTGAAAAAATATTACGTGGTGCCACTCATGTGTCCACTGTTGTCGTTGGCTGTACCATTGTCGACGCACCTGTTTCTACTGCCTCGTCAGTAGACGCCGTGACAATGATCACTCTGCTTTCAAACCATGTCGCCACACTGTCAGTGTGGATAACTGTCTCGCTGCAAACAAACCAGTTCCTTACAGAAGTTACGTCACGCGGCTGTACTGCATTCTACATGGCTAAGATGAAAAAAGGAAAGAACGACACACCACGAAAGACGTATTCGGATGGACGGAAATTAGTGGATGTGATTATATGATGTACAAGTACAGATAAACAAATGATTACTATTTCAGAAAACATGGATGATTCATTCAAGAGAAAGAGCTTCATAAATGAAGCAAGTCAATAACGTTTTGGTCCATCTCTGGCCCTTATGCAAGCAGTTATGCGGGTTGGCATTGATTGACAAATTATTTGGATGTCCTCCTGAGGGGTATCATGTCAGAATGTGTCCAGTTGTCGCGTTAGATCGTCGAACTCCGGTGATGGGTGGAGAGCCCCGCTCATAATGCTGCAAACTTCTTAGTTCGGGAGAGATCCGGCGACTTTGCTGGCCAAGGTAAGTTTTTGTATGTCCACCCATGTGACTGAAGGTCTGGGAGACATCGGCCATTCACTTATGTAAGAATATGGAACACCTACAGCCGTCCTTATGATGTCATTTATTGTATGGCTACCAGTTTCGGTGCTTCAGTGCATCATCTTCAGATCTGTATACATAAACGGCAATGATAACATCATAAAATTATCAACCATGCAATACAGTGACAGGTTAAAAACAAAATGAGAATCAAGAACAAGACTCTGCAAGTGAATTTACAGTAATCATTTGATAAAACCAGCAAATACATGCATTGTCACATGCCTAAAATATGCCATAACGAATTTCCACTCTTTATATTGTACGAATTTACTATTTATTAATAACTTCATTAATTAAATATTCCATGATTTTTATTGGCCACCTGGACTACGTATTATCTGCACAATCCTGAAACAACCTACTGAACGACAAAAATAACCGTAGTAAATGATAAATGTATGGAAGAAACTATAACCTCAGAACGCATCTATATGCAAGTGGTCCTTGCACAAGGACAGCATCACATCAGATTTACAAATTATAAGCTGAAAATCTAATATAGGCATATTTATGTCAAACGTATAAAAGGAACGTCCAAAAAACGTGCCAAGAGACCAAATGTAGAGTCATACCATACAATGAATATATAGAGCTCAAGATAATGTTCAGGATGAACAACATCTACACATTTGTGAGAAAGTAGTCCTTGCTGAATGACAGGCTCAACAAAATCTAAATGCCAGTATGATAAGCGGTCAAAATGACATATATCCGTCATGAGTCATGCCAAGGTATGAGATCTGAGATTTAAAACATTGAAGGGACCACTTATGTCATATGTCCAAGACATGTTAGAGGAGCAAATGTAGGACACAGCCTATGATCATAACACGTGCAGAACATACGAAAACCCCCCACAAGAAACTATTCATGATGAACAAAATTCATGTGCAAATGCATCCACATATTATGTACTGCCATGAATCAATAACACACAAGGACACCATCTAACCAGAATGGAAGAATGCAGTGCACCATAATGCATAACTCAACAGCTATTCATGAAGTATCAGAAAGCCTTTCTGACTAGAAATCAACTCAAAAAGTACTCATATGTATTAACCAAAAGAGAACACAAAAAATAAAATAAAATTTGAAATTCATATACTTATGAATAAATATACTGTAACCAGTACACAACTTGGTCTTTCAACCACATAAAACCAAAAGCCATTACATCCACGCAAAACTTCAAAAGAAACATACAGGCCATAAATATCGTCTAAAAGATAAACCACATTATTAATTGACCAGTGAGGAGGCCACAAACATGCCAGTAATTAAGTCATAAGTAAATCCAATATGTCTGTTTAATGTAAGACTATGAACACGTGACAGCAATCTGTAAGGTGACAATACATGCACTATTACAATAAAAACACTGGCAATGCCACAACTCGTGCGCAGCGGAACCTAAGGGAGGGGAAATGCAAAGCCATTAAAAAAATGAAGACGGGTGCATGACCACTAAATATGTCACATACTACTAAAATAATTGCGTTTTAGGGGGAAGAAGACATGAAAAGATATCTAGTTATAAATCTGGAGATAATGCACACAGTTCTAGCACCAGGCACCTAATTAGAGGCCAATGACAGCAACGTACACGCTAGCATAGATCATTCCCAGAAAAATCCTCTAAAGTACGCTACAAACTATTTATCATGTACGAAACCAAGCGTGATCAGATAATGCAAACTAAGTCCACTAACAATTGTATCACGAAACAACCAGCTACCAATGAGAGTGGGTAAGAGGTATGTAGCCGGCCGCTGTGGCCGAACGGTTCTAGGCACTTTAGTCCAGAACAGCGTAGCTGCTACGGTCGCTGGTTCGAATCCTGCCTCGGATGTGGATGTGTGATGTCCTTAGGACAGTTAGGTTTAAGTAGTTCTACGTTCTAGGGGACTGATGACCTCAGATGTTAAGTCCCATAGAGCTTAGAGGCATTTGAACCATTTGAAGAGGCACTTACATAGTCTATGCTACAACAGCTAAAAAGGGCGGAAACGTGACATGTAATGGGTAGTGGTCGGAAGGAGGGGCGAAGAAGGGAGAAAAGAGAGGGTTTCCGTAACCGTACAGTCACAACACAGATTACCGAGCGAGGTGGCGCAGTGGTTAGCACACTGGACTCGCATTCGGGAGGACGACGGTTCAATCCCGTCTCCGGCCATCCTGATTTAGGTTTTCCGTGATTTCCCTAAATCGTTTCAGGCGAATGCCGAGATGGTTCCTTTGAAAGGGCACGGCCGATTTCCTTCCCAATCCTTCCCTAACCCGAGCTTGCGCTCCGTCTCTAATGACCTTGTTGTCGACGGGACGTTAAACACTAACCACCACCACCACCACCACAACACAGATTGTAATAGACACCCAACAATCCACAATTACAAATGACGTACCTCTAATATGACAACAAGACAGAAACTCTGAGGATTACAACATTTAATTGAGAAAGCATAGACGGCCGCGGTGGCCTTGCGGTTCTAGGCGCTGCAGTCCGGAACCGCGGGACTGCTACGGTCGCAGGTTCGAATCCTGCGTCGGGCATGGATGTGTGTGATGTCCTTAGGTTAGTTAGGTTTAAGTAGTTCTAAGTTCTAGGGGACTGATGACCTAAGATGTTAAGTCCCATAGTGCTCAGAGCCATTTGAACCATTTGAGAAAGAATACGCCAATACAGGAGAGCCGTCCACACACATATGTAAACTGCGCACAAAAACGCCGAGAACACTGGGGAACTCACCGTAGCTGACGACGGTAAGGGGGTTAACACCATTCGTGTACACATTACATCAGTGGCCAACATAACTGGTTTACGCAGACTACCTTCAGAATGACATAAAAACAATGAACAATAGAAGATGCAACTCATGTAACCACCATTAAATGAATGTCACAAGTAGTATCTCACTATCGATATCAGTAACCGTGATTGATGGTCGCAGGTGCGATTTCATTTCATAACAGGCCCAGTTAGTTGTCATCCACGGCGTCTTTACAGTACAAAGTTTCGTCGACGATATTTAATGCCCCGTTTTGTTGGCCTTCTTTGAAAGCCATTTTCGGCTTACATTTCAGCAAAGACAATGTCCGGCCTCACACGCCGAGAGTTTCTATGGTCCTTCTTCTTGCTTGCCAGACTCAGCACTGGTCGGCAAGGTCGCCAAATCTCTCGTTGGAAAACTGTGGGCTGGGCCCTCCAACCAGCTCGGTATTTTCACAGTCTAACGGAGCTACTGGACAGAATTTCGCACGATATCACTGCGGAGGACATCCACGAACGCTGTCAATTAATGCCAAGCCACATAACAGCTTTCATAAGTGCCAGATGTGGACCAACACGTTATTGAATTGCTGAATTTGTGAAGCCCTTTCTCTTGAATAAATCACCAAATTTTTATGAAATTGTAATCATTTGTCTGTCTGGCCATATACATCACTTCTGCTGATTTCCGACCCATTCCGATAATTCCTTTCTGGTGTGTCGTTTTCTTTTCGTAGACTGTGTGTGGAAACGCCAAATCTAACACGATGTAGGAACCCCGTTGACATTCAGACCAGCTTGCAGACGCCTCCGCATGATGAAACAGAGGTACTTTATTGTTTTCAAGGACATCTTATATAATTCTGATGCATAACGGTGTCAAGATATGGTAACAATGACGGTGGTTGAGAGTGATCACGCACGCTTCTCCCAGAAGTAACCACACACGTTCGCTAATATTGAGATCTGGTGACTGAGATGGCCAGCGTAGATACAACAGTTAATCCTCGTGTCCAAAAAACCAGTTATGGATGATGTGAGCTGTGCGAACGGTGACCCTGTACTCCTCAAATACGGCGTCAGCACTGGGGAACAAACATTGTACCATGAGATGGTCCTGATAACCAAAATCATCACACAGCCCTTGGCAGTAATGTTACATTGCAAAGTAACTAAGGGGTTCATGGAATACCACGATATGGCTGCCCAAATCATCGCCAATTCCCCACAGTGTTTCAGTCTTACAATTTAAACTCTGCCAGTAGTTGGAAATAGTGTGAAACAAGACATACAACAAAAGACATTCTTCCAACGTTCCATAATCTAGCTTTTATGACTCTGGCTCCAGGTTGTCTTGTTAGGAGCATTTGCATCACTACTGTGCAGCTTTAGAATTCCTGCCCTCCTTACAATTCACTATTTCCGGAGCTGCTTTCGTGTCGTTTTGGTGCTAATAGTATTCACTAGTGCGACATACAGTTCTGCAGTGGCTTTTGCATCTGTCATTCTCTTATTTTTCGTCATAATCCTCTCAAACTGCCGTCTGTCACGATCACTCTACATACAGGTTCGTTCGCGTTGTGATTTAGTAGATGATGTCTTTTCGCTTTCCCTGAATGTCGTATAAATCATCAATACATTGTTCCTTCAAACACCAAATACTTCGGCTCTATTAGTTACGGAAGCACCCACCATACGAACACCACAAATTTTCCCACGTTCGACATAATGCATTCACGACCACACAGAACACTGTTCGAACGATAATTGACGTTGGAAAGTATTCAGGACATTGTACAACTGCCGTAGCGCAACCTGCAGGCTTGACTACCATCTGCATTTATGTTCAAGTACACATTTCTCGTGGTTGTTAACCTCCCCCTCACTTATCGACCTTCATGACAGTGAAAAATTAAACCGCGTGTACCTAATGGAAATTTGGGAAAAGCAATCGTCACCGAAGTTAATCTGTCGGTAAAGAGGGAGGAAGGGTTACATCTAAATGAAAGGAAAAAATTCAAATGAAATTGGTGGAAATTAATTTTGAAAAAGGGTAAAGTTGATAACGAAAGTAAATGTGCGGTCGTTACGTTAACAATTAACCGACGTTAATTAGATATTTGAGATTTGGGGAAAATTACGGTCGCCAGTCCTATGGACAACTACTATAGTAACCGAAAAAGAAACGTTAATGCACATACAATTAGCACTAAAAGCGTGGCAACTGAAGGTTGACATGTGTTGTGTGAAAACTGAATGTTTATCAGAAGTAATAAATTTCGCTACACTCTGACTTAATTTAGCAAAAGAATTAATAAAACCGGAAAATTGAAAGTTAATTTAGTGACTGAAATTAATAGTGAAATTTGCTTCTGAAGCACTACGAAATTAAATAAAATAAGGTTAGTCTTGGGCTGCCTCAACAATCATCTCAAAAGCTACTTGAATCTACACAATTTAGAACCAAGAGAATTAACTTTGAACTTGAATTAAATGATTTTGAACAATTAACAATAGTAAAAATTAATAAGTACCAAGCTGAGCTGCAGTCACAGGTAAGCTAAAATATGTTAACAAAACTCGCACTCTTAATTTGTGCTTGTGTAATCAAAATATTGTAGCCAGCTATGAATACTTTAACTGAACTTTGAAATTAAAGCAGTGAAATGGAATGATATTACTTTAATGCCGGTGTTTGAATATCAACGACACACGGGTTCATTTCGGAAAAGGAAGGGACCCTGCTTGGTAATGCAATTGGGACAATGAGCAACAAAGGTTCATGCTAAGTTGCTGTATTTTAGTGATGCAAATGGAAGAGTTTGAAAAGCTGAGGTCTGCCATACAGTTCTAAAACCTTACGTGCTTTCAGTCTTCCTTGTTGGTTGATTGAAGGTTTGAAGTCGTCGATCGAGGAGGTGGTGACAATCAGTTATTGTCGGCCGTAGCTGTTGCAGAAGCTGGATGTTGGCGCGCCTTCTTCTCGACACGGTCACCAGGCGAAACGGGCTCTTGGTGTGTGCCAACTAATGCTTCCCGTCCGGGACACCGTCACAGAAACTATCATAGCAAGTCGAGCGCAGTTACATGCTGCCAAACCCCGAAAGCGCGGCAACTCGCGCGAGTGTCACTCAACACACCTGCTCCACCGCCCTACTCCACCCAGACTCCGCTCTGCCCGCGGCTGAGCCAACACTACCGAAGACCCTAAACACTTTGGTTCTCCACACGACCTATCGATGTAGTCGTTCGATAGCATAGTTTTCCCTAGGCAAGACCCAGCATAAAAATACAAATAGTATTTGCAAAACAAACCCATTATACATCGACATAAATGCATCAGTTACAATATATAAAGACACAGAAATGTCATATCTTCAGGTAACAAAATAAGGAAAAAATTTGTAGTACAATAGATGGAAATAGGAGGATATGCATTTCCGGCGTTACACGATGTCTCCATATGTTTGTCCAACCCTGTACAGCTATCCTGCCATGCCAAAGTTGCATGAGAACTTTGATACTCCGCATGGCTTTATGGGTCTCCTGAACCCAAAGGTTCCAAATTCCTTTGGCACTTGTGAGATGCTCACCAACGCGAGAAATAATGCAGCCAACCGATAAACCATAGTCTTGACAGGTCGCGACTCTGCCATTTCGAATTCCAACACGTGCTGACAGATGAGGCATAATACGAGCTTGTCACCAATAACCAACATTGAACGAAAACTGGCGAAAGAGCACCAACTAATTGGTTTTTCCTTATACAGGATGTAAATTTCAAGTTAACAAACCAGAATAACTAGAAAAATAAGCTTCACACGAAAAAATGTGTACAACACAAAGTTGATTATTTTCGAGGGGACATCTGCTGGTGGTGGGGCGGGAGGAAACTTTAAAATTTCAAATGGGAACCCCCATTTTTTATTGCACAATCAGATTCTACATAAAAAACTATGTACATTTTGTCTTAAGCATATGTTTTGATTGTTGGTAGTTGGCGCTGTATTTCAAGAAAATCCATGTTCTCACTTTTGCGTGGAAATTGGTTACGGATAAATAAAAAGTACTTATTTACTTCGTAAATTTTGATTCGCTGAAACTAAAACTCTCCCTCTCTCCCCATAGGGTGGCGTTTGAGAGAGAGGAATTAGAGTTTTACAAATGTCGACCCAAATGTTAATTTTTTCCACAGATTCGGATAAGTTTTGTTTCTTTTATGGTAGCCGCAGCTTTTTGATGCCGTATAGAATATGTGCGTCCCCGCTGCAGACGAAATTTTGACCGAAGATTTCCCTAAAAGCTGATACATGACTCTGTCCATTACAGTTACAGGGAATGCGTTGGTGTCGCTCGATCTCATTTCATGGAAAAGAAAAAAAAATAATAGTCTGAATCAGAAACGCCAAAAAATGTTAACTGAGAAATGCTGTAGGTAGCTGAGAAAGTGGGACTAACATTTCGTGTATTGAGAACAATAATGCTTTTCGCATATGATACGACTAACGTATTTATTCCTTGCAGAGTTGCTGTTACTGAACTGCTCCGCTCATTGCATTAATATCGCTGTGAACACCACTTTCACCCTGAAAATGATGTATCTGAATGTCTCTGAGTGTGAGAAGGCTGGACGGCGGCTTGTATGCGCGAGCTGTTCAGACGAGGGACCAAAACAGTCGATAAGTGAATTTACTGCTGTTTGATCGCAGACGTCAAGAGTGTTCAAGTAGTCACGACCTGCACTGGACATTCTGGAATGTCCTTTGATGTCGCCATTACGTAGGAAACTACTCCCTGTTATACTCGGAGAAGCTATTACGATAAATATGCTGCATTATTTGAAAATACGTCAAGGACTAACAAGGAATCCCTTAGTGCGAGGTCACAAAAGGCGATTGATGCTTACGGCAATCGACACCTCACATATTATATACCATGAAACACAATATTGGCTTCTAATTAGAACTGGCGACGCGAATGGAGGTACTTAATGGTGAACTTAGCGTTGGGCTTCGAAGCCTAGTTGAACTGCGACAAGTAACTCACTACCATGCTACAGTGCTAATGGTGTTGATACAAACCAGAGGAATTCCAACGATAAAAAATCAAACATTGCATTGTGTCTACAATACAAGTTGGCGAAGTGGCAATTTCGTCAGACTCCAGGAACTTCGCAGAATGAGAAAGACGTGCCAGGTAAAATATTAGCGTTTCTGCAATATACGTCAGTGTAATGTGTGGTGCCCGATGAGCCCGAGCGTGCGGAAAATGTACATGAGTACAATGATGACGATACTTGCTTAACAAGTGAAAGTGATAGTGAAACAGGTGTCGAGCCGTGTAGTTCAACATCCTTGTTGGACAGGGAGCCTCCAATACTGTCTCCAGTGAAACATAGTAAAGGACAATCATCATACAAGGAGCGGGTGCTAAGCATTATTACGTACAGCATATTACAAAAAAACGAAATTTACAGCAAGAGCATATTAGTAGCCCACCACGTTGCGCACACCAAATTGCCCGCAACCTAACACGACAGGCACAAATCCGAAATTGGCTGGCTGATATAAGAAATTAGATACCTACATACAAAGAAGCAGGAACTCACTGCCAAATCATTCGAAATTCATCTGGAGCTAGGAAACCAGATCAAAATCTCTTAAATGTGAGATGACGTTATAAATACTGTCAAATAAAACTCAGAAACATTCATTCATTTCATTTCCGTGTCCGGTCAGCATTTCCAACAAATAGTAGCTGCGATAGCTTTGTCATTTCCTTCGTAAACATCTTGTGTTGTGCACGGGTTGTCCAGGAGAGGACATACAAATAGGTGGCTTGGATCTTCTTCAGCCTCGCAGTCGCAAGAGGCGTCTGGGCTCGCTGGAAGGATTCCCCATTCCTTCAGGTTGGCCTTGCATCTGGGAACGCCCACTCGTAGGCGGTTGAGGGACCTCCACACAGGGTATTGTAGGTTTGTGCCAGGAGCTAGTTCTTCTTATGATGATACATCTACGGGCAGTGAGCTCTTCCAACAGTTGCAAGACGAATTACCTCTGGTTCTCCCTCCATTGGCGCAGTCCCAGCAAGGAAACTCTTGCAGGATTTAAGGCAGGATCTAGTTGCCTGATGACCATACAGCGGTCATTCTCCTGCTTTGTTCTCTCACTGTCTGCATCAATGGCCCTCCGGATGTTTGGTGGGACTATTCCAGCAATCGGATACAATTTCTGCACTGGTGTTAGCTTCAAGCATCCTGAGATGGTCCTTGCAGTATCGTTGACCGCAGTATCGACTTGCGTATCATGAGGTGAAGCGTTCCACACAAGAGCAGCATGCTCAGCGGCTGATACACAAAGCGCAAGTTCAGAAGTCCTCAGGAGGTGCGGATTGGCTCCCCAGTTGCTGCCAATCACTTGACTTTCTGTTTCACGTCTAGACACTTCTGCCTGTACGTTAGAGCCCTGTCCAGTGTGACACCTAGGTCGACTGGTGTTGGGCAATGATTCAGTTGCTCTCTCGCCATGTGATGCCCAGATTTTGCTGCCCTTCCCTGTTTCATAAGTGGAAAGCGATCACTTGAGTTTTGCTGGGATTGGGCTTCAGGTGGTTGGCATCATAGTACTTGGAGAGTTCATCCATAGCTAGAGGCACTTTCCCTCTACTTCTTTGAAAGTTGTCCTCTGAACACTATATTTGAAGAGCCTAGTACTTGCTGGTACTTTCTGATCATTTGTGTATTGTACTGTGCTGGAGAGAGCACACTGCCTTGGGGGAGACCATTCTTCTGCGTTCGCTATCTGCTCCTCTTACCCAGTAACGAAACTCGGAATCTTCTGTTCTGAAGGAACGTGCTAGTAAGGGATGTGATCCGTGGCTGGCTCATGTTATGCGTTGGATTAAGCCTTGGTTGCTGTTTAGTCTCCCGCAGTTATCAAGATTGTGCTGTTATCCTCTCTCTCAGCGAGTGGCAGCAGCAGTTTGTATCGATATTCGCACTTTGTACTATCTGTGACCTGGCGCTTATAGTTTCCGGCTGTGTTGTGTGCGACCAGTTGGTCGGTTGGCTTGGAGCAGCGAGGAAATCTCCGCGGCGCATAGTTTGGCTGGGGCCGCTGGCAGCATCTACGCGCGGTCGGAGTGAGTGCTACTGTTCCCATTGCTACGAGGTCCGTGGCTCACCGATCCTGGTCACGAAAGTTGAGTTTTGACTTAATCTACCGGCAAATCACGACTGTTCACATTGTGTCGTTTGGGTTTCGTTGTTGGCTGTTGGGACATTAACGCGAGCAACAACGTGTGCTTACAAGTTGGCAAATTTTAGCCACCTCCAGTGGAGTTTAACTGTACTTGGTTATTTTTAATTGAAGTGCACCAGCGGAATCTTCTGCCTTGTGGCTGTTAACGTTCCAGCTACCTGCCTTGGCCGTTGACGTAAATTCGGGCAGTGTATTTTCCTCATCGTGTTGTCGCTGTCCAGAAAGGTGTGTAGTTTGACAGCTCAATGTATAATTGATTGAGGGCGCCAATACTTTCTACATTGTTCCATTGAATCCCCTGTTGTGTGCTGGTCCGGTGGAGCAGAAGTTATCTTGTCGGTGGGTCTGGTGACTGTCTGTCGATTGAGTTGTCGTCACATCGACAATGGTTGGTTCGACTGCCTGCCTCACCTAAACGAGCGTTAGTGATTGAATTCCAGGCGGACCCTCGGAAACTTCTGAGCACCGTCGGGTGTACTGCCTTTCCTTATTTGTTCTTGTTGTTTGTATTTGTGAGGCTTCTAGCCGATTTTTTTGAATTAAGGTTGTTTTGCCCTTAAGGCGTAAGATTGTTTGGGCCTTCAGCCTAATTAAAGAACTGTTCTAAGGTAAGGCTTTTGGCCTTTTAAAAATTTATTTTGGTGTGAGTCTTAAGTGATGGGACTTCAGCCGATTTTTAAATTAAATTTGTTTTGTTCTTAAGGTGTCAGACTGTTTGGGCCTTCAGCCTAATTAAATAACTGTTTTATGGTAGGGCCATTGGCCTTTTAATAATTTATTTTGGTTGAGTCTTGAGCGATGGGCCCTTATCCGAATTTTAAATTAAAGTTGTTTTGCTCTTAAGGTGTCCGATTGTTTGTGCATTCAGCCTAATTAAAGCCTTTTGCTCTTTAAAAATTCTAATTTGGTTTGAGTCTTAAGTTATTGGCTTTCAGCCGATTTTAAATTAAAGTGGTCTTGCCCTTAAGTCATGAGATTGTATGGCGTATTCAGCCACTTATTAAGTTCCAAAAATTAATACTGTGCTTTTAAAAAAAATTTTTGGCTCTTCTAATGTTTGGTCAAATAAATAAAGTTGTATGTTCGAGTGTAACTGACAGCCGTTTCTTTTGGCCCCTTTTCACAGTTTGAACTACCCGTCCTGTCTTGCTGGTTTAGCAGGGCATCTCAGGATGTTGGTAGTCCTTAGTTATGTCATACACTTTCATTAACAGATTCGTATGATGCACAGTGTCGTGTGCGGCTGTTAGATCAACAAAAGCGACTCCAGTAATCTCACCACTCTCAAAACCGTCCTTGATGTGCTGGGTTAGATTCAAGATCTGATTTCAGTATGAGATGCCAGCAATAAAGCCTATTTGTTGTGGGATAAGCTTCACTTCGAGGGTGGTACTGATTCGGTTAAGTACCAGCCGTTCTAATATCTTGAAGGTGTGGCATAAAAGGGAGACAGGTCGAAAATTTTTCGGATCGTTTGGTTCCTTCCCAGGTTTTAGTGTTGCAATGACTCGAGACTTCCGTCACATTTTGGGGATGTGTAGCTTGGCGACCCATGTGTTCATTAGGCTTAGTAACCACTCCATCGGTTTACTAACGAATTTCTTTATCTGTTCAACTCTAAGGTCATCGACACCTGGAGCCTTGTGCATCTTCAAACTGGAAATGGCAGCTTCGAGTTCAGCCATGGGTCGCGCTGAAGAGTTTCTTTGGGCGTCCTTCCTGGTATTTTGTCGTTCACCAGGGGTTGCCACTTTATCAGGAGTCACACTCGTAAAATTGTCTTGTGGTTTTACAGGGCCGCCACTCAGGTTTTTAAGCAGTTTCCAGGCTTGTCTACTGTTCACATTCATGTCGAGGTTCTCTACCAGGTTACTCCACTTGCCCTTGCGAGTTGCTGAAATGGCTTGCAGCAATACATCACCAGATTGAATCGTTTCTTCTGCAAATGGATCCTCTTCATAGAGAGCTTGGTATCTTTCTAACAACAGTTTGTCGTCACTGGACATGCCTGGAACATGCTGAGTTCTGTATCCTCTCGGGATAGTTTTCCTCGAAACTTGTTGGACGCATTTGATGAATGTGTCGTACATTTCAGGTTGCGGTGGTATGTTTATCACTTTTGAGTCAAGGTCTTCACTGAATTTCTGCCAGTCAGCCTTCTTGAAGTTAAATCTCCTCTTGAATGGTAACTCTTCAGACGCTACTACAGGATTCACAGTGGATATGAGAGGTCTATTTTGGGTAGGGGGGATGGGCTCTCCTACAGTCTTCATACATTGTACAGCTACCTTTGAAGAAACAAGGATGATGTCTGGGACAAGGATTGGTTCAAATAGCTCTGAGCACTATGGGACTTAACATCTGAGGTCATCAGTCCACTAGACTTAGAACTACTTAAACCTAACTAGCCTAAGGACAGCACACACATCCACGCCCGAGGTAGGATTCGAACCTGCGACCGTAGCAGCAGCGCGGTTTCGGACTGAAGCTCCTAGAACCGCTCGGAAACAACGGCCCGCCTGGGAGGAGGAGGAGGAGGAGGAGATCAGTGTTTAACGTCCCGTCGACAACGAGGTCATTAGAGACTGAGCACAAGCTCGGATTAGGGAAGGATTGTGAAGGAAATCGGCCGTGCCCTTTCAAAGGAACCATCCCGGCATTTGCCTGAAACGATTTAGGGAACTCACGGAAAACCTAAATCAGGATGGCCGGAGACGGGTTTGAACCGTCGTCCTCCCGATCGCGAGTCCATTGTGCTAACCACTGCGCCACCACGCTCGGTTATTATCTGGGTTGTGCCCTCTTTTCCGCCTGTCTCTGTTAAAAGAAGGTAGGAGCTTCGGATCATGGATCAGTTGTAGATCATGAGCCTCAGCCCATATTTCTAGACTCGTTCCCTTTGTGTCAGTATTTGGGTATCCCCAAGACGTGCTTCTGCAATTGAAAGTGTCTATGATAAAGTTCGCGTCCTGATCGAGGAAGTTGGATGGTGTTTTATTGCTGAAATTAGCATCGGGTGGTTTGTAGACCGATGTTACACAGAAGAATGGAGTTGGCACTGTGAGGAGCTCGATGTTATTGTCTCCAGTCAATGAGGCTGATATGATACTCACCTTTGGTCTGTCAAAGATGGCACTGTCGTTTTTGTCGTGAGCCATTTCCAGTATTAATTCCATACCAGCAATTCTAGGACGGTTTTTAGTACTATCCCTGTGTGTTTCCTAGAGTAACAGAATGTCGCATGTGTATTTTTGACGTAAAATTCTTTCTCTCGCGAAAATCCCGCGATGTTTATGAAAACAAAAACAAATGGCCTTGAGAAAGACCGGTCGGAATGCTGTCCATTTGAATAGAGACCGGTTGTGAGAGGATCTGCCATCAGCGCGCTTCGTAGCGTCTTCTGACGTTGTCCAGGAAACACCGAGTGCTACTCATTTCTTGTTCTTCTTTTATTGCAGTCTTCGTTGAGGTTCCTTTCGTGTACCCCTCATAGACACTAATAAAAATAAAATGGGAAAAACAACAACAAAAACCAAACATACTTTTGAAACAAAGAAAATCGTAATACATAAAAAACAGAACGCAAAAAAAGCCACACATTATCTACAAACGCCTGGTGAACCTTACTGACATACAGATAACTAATAAAGAAGTAATTCAGCTAGAGAAAGGACCTACATACAAGGTCAACACACACATTACACACAAGACGTAGAGAATCTTATCGTAGAAAGTGAGTACTTAATACGGAACAAGAAAGAACCAATAATCAAAACTGACAGGAACAAAAACCGAGAAAGAAAAAACTTTCCAGGAAAATAATCAACGAACTTGATGACAGCGGGGCTCTTGTCACGAGATAAGGCAAGGGCAACACCATAATAGTAATAAAAGAAGAGGGACACGAAGACATTACCAAGTTTCCAGAAGACAGCAACATAGAATAGCTAACCGGAGACCCAACACAAAAATACCAGTAAAATACACAGAAACGTCTGAAAGATATCTTACACATATTCACAAACCAACAAGTGAAATGGCTAACACCAAAGAACCCCAAGGCACCTTCACTGAACAGCCTACTAAAGCTTCACAAGAAGGAAATTCTTATACGTCAGTTTGTAAATTTCAGAAGTGCATCCACGTATGACCAAGCTAGAGAAATACACACTTGCTTACACAAACACTATGTATACACAAACAACGGAATCATACACAACACTAAACAGCTGATACAAACATCAAAAACATTAGCATACCAACAAGAGCAGTACTCACATCACTTCAAATCATATCCTTGTACACGAATATCCACATGCCGAAACAATCAACACCGTGAAAGAACAATTAGAAGAACACAAAGTCAAACCCCACATAAAATAAATAGTTACCGCTCCATACCTAATCACAGAACAAAACTGTTTCTCATTTGAAAACCAGATCTGCCCACAACAGGACGGACTTCCCATGGGGTCAACGGTCAGTGGAGTTCTAGCCAAGATCTTCCTCAAACACTTGTAAAACAGAAGATTTGGAATAATAGTAATACCCAAACAACACAGAACAGTATATTGACATCGCTCTGTAGCTGACACCATATACCATCTAGCTAAAACACCCAATCAAAACCACCAACTCCACAGTGATATCAACACGGTTTACACAAAAACCCTCATAATACACAAATACGACAACCAACATTAATTCTCCATATTCAGCCCGAAGTTACCAACATCAGCACAGATGTACAAAAATACTCTAATCATCAGACTGTCCACAAACTAGCTGGTTTCCAATATATGCTTAACAGAGTGAACGAAACTCCACTCAGTGAAGAAAATTACAAAAATGAATTACATACAATCACACGAATATCTATAGAGAACGGATATGATAGAAACTTAATAGAGAAACTGAATCTCAAAACTAAAGCAAAAATAAAGGGGACGCCTTGCACCGAAAAACAAATAGTCTGTCACCAACTTAAAAACGCAGACACAGAACATAAACACACAAAACGAAAAAACGCGCAGAATACGAACGCACAGAACACATACACACACACACACACAGACACACACACACACACACACACACACACACACACACACACACACAAGCACACATAAATAAGAAAACACCCTTGACAACAAGCAAACTGTACACTTTCTGTTACAACAAAGCAGCCCATAGAACAGGTAACATACTCAAAAGGGTCTAAAAATAATCTGTAAGACAGGCAACACAATGCAGACAAAATTGAGGGCAACCAGTACAAAGAAACGCAAACACAACATATCTGGTATTTACCAACTGACATGCCATGACTGCAGGTCAGACAAACAGGAACTTCAATACGGGATACACAGAACACAAATAGATTAGAACGTAACAGCTGTCATTATACACTCAGTGAAGAGAACACGAAAAGACTGAAAGGACTGAAAGGTAACAGCTGTCATTCTGCACTGTCATTCTGCACTTGCTGAACATCTTATGGGTATGAAACTCAGCCGAACGACCATCAACACTGACTTGAAAATTTTCAAATGCAGCAAAAGACAGCCCCCCCCCCCCCCTGGAACAACTAATAAGTGAAGAAAACTATCAAATACAAAAAGCCGCTATTGAAGGAAACAGAATCACAAGTGAATACACAGTTCTCTGCAACGGAACTTCGATCTCTGCCCTAAAAAAGGATTAATCAGACACCACTGCCACTTGCTTCAAAGACGTGGCGGTACCAACTTTCAGCGCATGGACTAGCGACAGAAACACCTTGTATGGGCCAACGACATTTATTTGCATTTGTGTATCTGTGATTTGGGTCTAAAGTGTGGTTACAGATAGTTTCCAGATGCACCGACTGCAACTTGAACATCATAAATACAGGGCACAGAAAATTATTTCAACGGCTCTCTTCTGCATAGCCGTCACAGTAATTTTTGTTTTTAAGCCTTTCATTGGCACCACATCTAACACATAATAACACTGATTACAAAACTCAAAAATCCAGAAACAAATTTCACAAAATGCGAACAACATATGATTTCAAATCAGAAAAGAAAACGGTGCAATGAAATCTTGCAGTGCAAGTCCGATAACATGAAAGATGATGCAGTTGTGATGAGAATGTGAAACAAGGAACAAAAAGTGTAGACAATAGTATTGGAGAATACTTCAGTCATTATACAAAATTCAAAGGAACGAAAAATGTCGTCTGTTCATAACTACTACAATATAATTGCTGGTGATGCTTTGTCAATAAAGGCAAAAAGTGCCTCCCAGTTGAGGTGGCTTAACACTAAAGACGCCTCTGGTCTAACATAACATGTGAGAATTATCGAAATGAACTGATTAAAACAGATTGGTATGTTACGTATTATGAAACTTGCTGCTGAATCTAACGCAGTGGACAACGCTAACTGTGATTTCATTTCATGTCCGAGACAATTGGACAGGCTTAATAACACCTTTAAGATCGATCCTGCACACATCAATTTTCACCTGATACAATTATTCTTCACCTCTTCTTTGAGTAAAACGTTGAGGGTCAGGGACAAACAGGGTAAAAGTATTGGGACAAACGAACATGAGACTAGACACCTG
This sequence comes from Schistocerca serialis cubense, assembly GCF_023864345.2. NCBI lineage: Eukaryota > Metazoa > Arthropoda > Insecta > Orthoptera > Acrididae > Schistocerca > Schistocerca serialis. The sequence goes on from NC_064645.1 coordinate 390,079,761, forward strand.
AAAAAGTTGAACAGTGGTAAGGGAAAGAATGTAGATGAAATGAGGTTTATAAAATAAATTATACTTATCGAAATCAAACCTAAATCACTGCTTCCGTACGAACTCCTGTTTTGAAATAGCCCCTACACAGCTAGCAAACAGTAAATACGTGTCCATGAAAACCTCTGCGAGTCGTGTTAGACACTTTCTTTTGTAACTCTTGGTCAGGATGTGGAGCGTTCAATACGCGAAACTATCGTCATCACAACCCCAGTGCAATGCAGCATGCGATCTGACTACACGATGCAGTTATACCATTACTGCAAAAACTCGTAGTCACACCCAGACCAACTCCTATCGCCCCGGTACTACCGAAATAGATTAGATAAGTCTCACCGCCGGCCGGTGTGGCCGAGTGGTTCCAGGCGCTTCAGTCTGGAACAGCGCGACCGCTGCGGTTGCAGGTTCGAATCCTGCCTCGCGTATGGATGTGTGTGATGTCCTTAGGTTAGTTAGGTTTAGGTAGTTCTAAGTTCTAGGGGACTGATGACCTCAGATGTTAAGTTCCATACTGCTCAGAGCCATTTGAACCATAAGTCTCGCCACTCGCGCCTAGACCCACAAAGGGAGGAGAAGAAAGTCATCATTTCTATTCCACAGTTCTCTAGCGGTTGGATTACCACCACAGAAGCTCCAAATTCCTACTACTGAACTGGAAACGTGCACTACTTCTAGTTTTGACACAACGCCCATGTAGCAGCGTTTAATTTTATCGGGGAACCTGCCGTGGTGGCCCCCAGACAGTCGAAAGCCCGCTTGGTGAAGGAAGGGTGAAAATAAAGGCACACCTATTTTGTCTTAGGAGCCAACATTCAGTAGTGTCCGAGAATCCGAGAAAGTAACAAAGTTTTGATTCTATATCGCCAGTTCAGGAACACGGCATTAAACTAAGCGAATGGGTAACGTAATAGATAAGAGCAAAGTTTCGAATTTTTGTCCTCCGTGTTCAGATCCAACCATAGATTGCTTATTTTCTTTGTTGAAGCGGAAGTATGTGACATGAATGAGATCAGTATTATTTGTGACACTGTGAAATACCGTGGGATTACTGGCAAAATAGATATTCATTTCAAAATATTATCAGAATAGGCCTTATCATAACAACTCCTATACAACCTCAAATAAGAAATAGTAATTGAAAATGAAAACATATAAATTCGAGTATTCTAATTTTTGTTTTGATTTTTTGCTTGTATTGTTGAAGAGAACCAGTGCAATTCCAAGGGTGATAAATTCTATAAAAACATTAAAATCATAACAATTCAGAGCACCACGAGCAGCGTGGGAAGAACGGTATCCCAAGGTCATACTGTTTTTAGTTTGAATTGTATTATTAAAAGCAACCTCTCTAACGTTGCTAAATATCTTGTTACCGGGCGATAATAATTCGGCAAACCAGATGCATCAAAGCGTTTTTCACGAAAGCTTGAGGCTGCAATGTAATTTATTAGTTTTATGGCTTCTACTTGCGATGTCCGTTTTGCTGTGCCATGAGAGTAGGGCACTTCTTCTGTAATGGGCGAATGTGCCATGTAATTCGCCTTTCAGAAAAGGTATACATGACAGGGTTTGATGCTTTGATATTCTTAGTTTGCTGCGAGATTATGATCAGACCGCGAGGTATTTAGCAACGTTAATGACGGCACTTTTCGTAATGATATTCACATTAAAAAATGTGACAGTGAGACCAACAAAAGAAAACAAACAACATATTGTTGGATATGAACATGGGAGCCAACAATTCTAAGCTGTACTCTTAGCCAGTACATAATCCATTGGTTTAATGCTGTGTGCGTGAGCTGATTATGTAGCATCAAAATATTGAGTGTTGACAACCTAGACAAAATATATATCTCTTTGTTCAAACAAATCAATGGCATCTGTTCTTTCGAGAACAGTTACTATCTATATATAACTAAGTATGCGATCTGACTACACGATGCAGTCATACCATTACTGGAAAATTTGTAGTCACACCCAGACCAACTCCTTTTCCCTTGGTACTACCAAATATGTGTCTCTTTATTTGCACGCCTTGCTTCACCAGTCGAAGTTTCGACTGTGTCAGAAAGTCACTTACGGTGGGTTATCCTCGTAATCTGCGCGGTCTGACGAAATTAAAGGGTGCTAGTTTGGCTATACGTAGCGAAGCGGTGCACGTTTCTCGTTCGGTATTACGATTTTGGAACTTATGTGGATGCTATCTAGCTACTACAGAGACGATAGCGGTGCACAACTAATGAACTGTTTATCCTAGCTTCGCTGATCAAGGAGAGACTGGTGAGGATTAACTAAACTATTTCCTCGGTACCAAGGCTAAAGAGTTGATCTGAGCTGACAACAAATTTTTCCGATAATGGTATAAATGAGTATCCAGACAGCGATGATGATAGTATTGGGTGGAGGACACTCTTCATTGCGAACTCGAGTTATCAACGTAAGTGTCTAAAACGACTCCAAGAGGTTTTCAATAACACATACTTGGCCTTTATTCTCCCATTAACCATGGACCTTGCCGTTGGTGCGGTGGCTTAGGTGCCTTAGCGATACTGATAGACTATCGTAGATGCTACCTGTCGATAGGCCAGATAAACATATGACTCCTGAAGAGGGGAAGCAGCCGTTCCAGCTGCGACAGTGCAATAGTCTGGATGATTCTCTCATGTGGCCTTGTAAAATCATCCACAACGGCCTTGCTGTACTGGTTCTGCGTACGGCAGAAAGCAACGGGAAACTACAGCCATAATTTTTTCCTAGGGCATGCAGCTCTACTGTATGATTAAATGGTGATGGTGTACGCTTGGATATATTCTGGAGCCAAAATTGTCCCACATTTGGGTCTCCGGGCGGGAACTGTTCAGGAGAATGTCGTCATAAGGAACCACACTACTGGCATTCTACGGTCTGGAACGTGGAAAGTTAGATCCCTTAATGGGGGAGGTAGATTAGAAGAATTAAAAAGGGAGGTGGCTAAGTTGAAGTTAGATATAATGGGAATATGTGAAGTTCGGTGGTAGCAGGAACAGGACGTCTGGTCAGGAAAATGCAGGGTTATAGATACAAAATCAAATAGAGGTAATGACGGAGAAGGTTTAATAATAAATAAGAAAATAGGAATGCGGGTAAGGTATTATGAATAGCATAGGAAATGTAATATTGTAGCCAAGATAGACTCAAATTCCACACTGACCACAGTAGTTAAAATTTATCTGCCAACTTTCCGTCTGCTTAGCTGACTGGTAACGTGCTTGTCTACCATGCAGCGTGCCAGGGTTCGATTCCCGGCCGGGTTGGAGATTTTCTGCACCCGTGGACTGGGTGTTGTGTTGTCCTCATCGTCACCCACGCGCAAGTCGCCCAGTGTGGCGTCGCTTGAAATAAGAGCTATACCCGGCGGATGAAATTCCCCGGGCGGAGCCTCTCGGCGAACAATGCCACACGATTATTTAATTTCGTATGCCAACTAGCTCAGTAGCTGACGAAGAGATTAAAGAAACGTAAGACGAGAGAAAAGAAATTATTCATATAGTTAAGGGAGACGAAAATATTGTTGTGACAGGGGATTAGTATACGATCGTAGGAAAAGGAAGAGGAAGAGAATGAAAAGTAGCAGGTGAATATGGAGAGGGGGAAAAGGAAGGAAAGAGGGAGCCGCCTGGTAGAATTTTGCGCAGACCGTAATTTAATCGTTGTTAACACTGGTTTAACAATCATGAAAGAAAGTTGTATACGTGGAAGTGGTCTGGAGACTCCGAATAGTTTCAAACATTATGTAATAGTAAGACAGAGATTTTGAAATCAGATCTTAAATTGAAGTGCATTTCAACTTCTCGCGGTGTAACAGATAGTCCATTAAATTTCGGGCATGCAGCCGCGCAAATAGAATTTCTTCCGCTGATATTTCAGCAGCGTATCGTCCGTCCATCCTCAGAGTGAGTCACAAGACTAACGACAAGACGCCAGGCGCGTCCTCATGTGCTCCACCGCTGCGGTACTGCGCATTTGGGTCACAGACGCTGGTCGACGGCAAAGAAATGCGCTTACACATGCGCCGCCTGTGGCGAAGGCGTACAGACGTTAGATTCGCTTATCGATGTATGATCGGCGGCGGTGACACCATGACGACTTCTCTGCAGTTTAATTACCCCAAGAGCCGGATTCCACGCTTTGTCCAAATTAAAGAAATTATCTCTATTTATTAAATTATTAGCTAATCTAATCTGTATTGCTTCCTTGCTACGGGAAGCCCCCTCTCCCTCTGGTAGCTAATTTATACACGGAAGACTTCGAGGACAAGGCACTGGACTCTGCAAGTTTGAAACCAACGGTTTTTTGGAGGTGCATAGACGACACATTTGTGGTATGGCCGCACAGGATGGATTAATTACATCGCGGCCGAAATATCAGTGGAGGAAATTTTATTTGCGCGGGTGCATGCCCGAAATTTAATGGAGATCTTAAATTGTAAGACATTTCCAGGAGCAGGTGTGGAATCTGATCACAAGTTATTCTTTGTGAACTGTAGATTAAAACTGAACAAATTGCTAAAAATTAGGAAATTAAGGAGATGGGACTTGGATAAACTGAAGGAACCAGAGGTTGTTCCGAATTTCAGAGGGAGCACTGGGCAACGATTGAATAGAACGGAGGAAAGGATTACAGTAGAAGACGAATGTGTAGCTTCGGGAGATGAAATTGTGAAGGCAACTAAAGCTGAAATAGATAAAAAGACAGGGACTAATAGAAATGATTGCATAACATAGTAGATATTAAATTTAGATGATGAAAGGAGAAAATATAAAGATGCACTATACGAAGCAGGAGAAATGGGAAACATACGTCTAAACACTGAGATTAACAGTAAATGCACAAGTGTGTCAAGAGAGGACAGACAGATACTCCTACAGGAAAATTAAAGAGGTCTTGGAGAACAGAGTAGCAGCCGTAAGAATATCAAGAGTTCAGATAGAAAATCAGTCCTAAGGAAAGAAGGGAAAGCTAGAAGGTGGAAGTAGCATATAAAGGGACTATACAAGGGAGACGAACTTGCAGGCAGTACGATAGAAATGATGGAGAACGCAGATGAAGAGGATATGGGGGACATGATACTACGAGAAAAAGTCGACAGAGCACTGAAACACACAAATCGAAACAAAGCCGCATGACTAGACGACATTCTGTCAGACCTACTGATCGTCGTGGGAGTGCCAGCCATGACGAAACTCTTGTGCCTGCTGTGCAAGATATATAGGACAGGCGAAATACCCTCAGACTTTAAGAAGACTGTAGTCATTCCAGTTCCAAAGAAATCAGGTGCTGAGGGTGTGATTATCACCGAAATATGAGGTTAATGAGTCATGGTTACAAAACACTAACCCGTTTTCCATACAGAAGAATGGAATAACTGGTAGAAGCCAACATCGGGGAAGATCACTTTGGATTTTGGAGAAATGTAGGAACACGTGAGACAATACTGTCCCTACGACTTATCTTAGAAGATAGGTTAAGGAAAGGCATACCTATGTTTACAGCATTTGTGGACTTAGAGAAAGCTTTTGACAATGTTGACTGGAATACGCTCTTTCAAATTCTGAAGGTTGTAGGGATCAAATACAGGAAGCGAAAGGCTGTTTGCAACTTGTACAGAAACCAAATGGCAGTTGAGGGGCTTGAAAAGGAAGCAGCATTGCGAAAGGAGTGAGACTGGGTTGTAGCCCATCCCCGATGTTATTCAGTCTGTACGCTGAGTAAGCAGTAAAAGAAAACAACGAAAAATACGAGCAAGAAATTTAAATTCTGGGAAAAGAAATAAAAACTTTGGGGTTTGTCGATGGTATTTTAATTGTGTCAAAGAGAGCAAAGGACTTGGAAGAGCATTTGTTAGGAATTGGCAGTGTCTTGAAAATAGGAAACAATATGAACATCAGCAAAGGAAAAGAAGGATAATTGAATTTAGCCTTTTTAAATCAGGTGATGCTCAGGAAAATAGATTAGGAAAGGCGACACTTGAAGTAGTAGATGAGTTTCGCTGTTTGGGCAGTAAAATGACTCGTGACGGCTGAAGCAGAGATTATGTAAAATGTGGACTGGCAACAGAAAGAAAAGTGTTTATCTAGAAGAGAAATTTGTTAACATCTAATACAAATTTAGGTGTTAGATAGTCTTTTCTGGGAGTATTTGTATAGAATGCGGCCATGTGAGAAAGTGAAACATGGACGAAAACAGTTTAGACAAAAAGGGACCAAAAGCTTCTGAAATGTGGTGCTACAGGAGCATTCTGAAGATTGGATTGGTAGGTCATATAACTAAAGAGGAAGTTCTGACTATGACTGAAAAGAAAAGAAATTTCTGGCACAACCTGACTAGAGGAGATATCGGTTACTAGGACACATTCTGAGATATCAAAGGATCAACAGTTTAGTATTTTGGCGTTATTCTATGGTGATGTAAGAAACGAGGTGTCTAGTCTCTCTGACTATGTGTTCTTTTGGTTTTACCTTATTTATATGAACCTCAACCTTTTTGCTAAGCAAGAACCAACGAGCAGTTTTATAAGGAGACAAGTTGATGTGCACAGGATCTTCCATAAAAGCGTTACGAAGATATTCCAATAGTCTCCAAGATGAAGTGATGATACAATTAGCACTGTGCACTGAGTTAGATTCAGCCTCATCTTACATAATATTTAATATACAATTAAGTTTTAACAGTTACACTTCGAAAATTCTCATGTGGATGTTGTGATAGCCTAGAGGTGTCGTTGGTGAGAAACAACCGGAAAATCAATTACGAGCAAAATGCACCGAGTGTAAGATAATGTTCAGAAATTCCGCCCCATGTTAGCCTTGGATAACCTCTGCTTGTTTCCTCTCTGTCATTAGCTGTCCGAAAATTATAAAGAACGAAATCAGCCACTTTTCGCTTTTATTGACAAGGCATCATTAGTGCTTATATTGTAATAATTATGAGCAGACTATATTTTTTCTTTTCATGTTATCAGAAGCTGGAATCGAAGTTTTACTGCAATTATTCAATTGTTAGTTTCCTTCGCTGCTTCTGAGGCGTATATGTTGGTCATTGTACTTCGTAATCAGTGTTTTATCTTCTTTTGATTTGTATTATTACATGTTGGAAGTGCAGTCAGTGAAAGCATTTAAAAGTAAATTGTTTTCAAGTATATAATATTAAAACGAATGTAATTTACTAGTAATGTTAATAGCGTCTGGTGATTTTAAAGAAGCGAATTAGTTCCACTGAATGAGTTTTAGATTGCAGTGCACTTAAGACATAAAAACAAACATGGCTATAACGGCTACTGCAGAAGAGGGCCAACCAAATTATTTTCCGTGCCCTTTATTTATGACGTTCAAGTTGCAGTTGGACATTTTTTGTAGCTACTGTTTACACACAGATCATAGTTACACTAATACAAATTTATGGATTGGCCTGTACTAGATATTTGTGCCCCCTGTCAATGAGGTGGCAACTATCGCTGCTACATCTTTGAACCGCGAGCTTTCACAGTGCTAGCCAGCTCAAGCAGAGCACTGGCTCTGATTAAATATTCTGAATAATTATGACTTGAGGAATGACATAGAGATAGAGTTTTTATGTTTTTGAGTCCTGGAAGCTGTTGCAACAAACATTGAAGGTTACTTTACTATACATGTTGTGAATTCCGCATCTTAGCCATCATTGGCATAACAAGTGAATAATGTCTGCTACAGTTGCATGCTAGTTTAGTGGAAAACTGTTCGCTCTTCAAGAGGAATTTTCAATAGTTTTCCATTCTAATCCCGATGGAGGGATGATTCTTCCCTGTTCTGTAGAAGAGCCACTAGCAAGCAAAGTGACAGCCGGTAAATAAATCTTAAGACAATTTCTCCCGCATAAAATACGTCGCTACTTAATTCTGTAGCCTGTAGATCTAAATGTAAAACACTTGGAGATTTGCACACTTGTGATGCCTCTTTCTGTCAGTTGTATTGACTCAATCATGGCACAGAATGATTTGAAACCTTGATTACATTGTATATCTACGCCTGCTGGGACATAAGCATATTTTCGTGTAATCCATCCAACAACGCCACTTATAGTATGATTGGGGGCTGAACGTAGACACAGATTGTTTCAAAGCCAAAAGTGTCTATTGTCCTCCTAATTGATGATAATTTGGGATACTCTGATTTATTAAAAAATACTTTTTTCGTAAGTTATAATTCAATTGTATTCGTAGACTGAATTCTAAAAGGCGTTCTATCGTTACTTTATTAAACTTAGCAGATAAGCTTAAGAGGTAAAGTAACCAGCAGAAATATAGCATCCCTCATTATCTAAAAAAAAGTTGCCAGTTCTCGGATAGTTTTTCAAGTTCACGTCTGTAGACAGTATATTGATAGCACGTCGTCACCTTGTGTGTTTTGCTGTGTAAGAGGCAGTAAAGCTGTGCAGTTCAGCCTAACGACAAGGAGAGGAGAGGGGTCTAGCGAATTCTGTCACCTACTGTACATAATGTCATTTGACAAACTGCCTATTGGCTCCTGTCTCGGATTCTTCGGAAGACGTTCATCCAATAATTTTACTGACGTTTCGCCAGCACGAGTGGCTGGTATTGTCAAAGCTTCACCCTCCACTGCCGGCAATGGAGAGAGAAGCTTTGACAATGCCAGAAACTCGTGCTGGCGAAACGTCAGTAAAATTATTAGATGAACGTCGTCCGAAAAACCCGAGACAGAAGCCAATAGGCGGTTTGTCAACAAGTGGCCACGAAAGCCTTAACAATTTTGTATGATGTCATTTGTTTTGTTACTCCAATTTATCTCTATACTTTGTAATGGTACTTGAGTTACGTAACCATTACGGCACCTCACCTCAACCAGCATTATTCTACTGTGTTTCTGTAAAATAGTTAATATATTCCTGAGACAACATTCAGATTGATTTCATTGATGTAGAGGTACTTTGATGTTTATATTGCAATGACATTATTCTTATGTGTATTCTTTCTTTTTTCACTGTGATCTTTGACGTACTTGTAACTCTGAATTTTGGGCGCATAATCGGTTATTAGAGAGTCAAGTCTTGGTCGTCATGTTGGAAAGACGCAAATTGTAGTCAGTTCATCAAATGTGAACTTTGACAGCGAGGAAGATATTTTCAAGTATGTTTTATATTGTGAAGTGATGTTGCAACAAAAGTAATAAAAAAGAAGTGTAGCTTAAATTCGGAGTGCTGATTACTTTTTTACATCACCATTGTCTTAATTTTCAAAAGTTTAATCTTCAAGAACGGTTTACGAAACACATCTATAAAACTTTTGAATATCGCAGAATAACACCTAGGCCTCTTTGCATCCAAGCTTGGAATCGTCACTATCTAGATTTTCGACGATTGAGCCATGAGGTCACAACGAGACCAGCGTGGGAAACACGAAACGATGAGTGCCTAGTTTGTCTATTATTTCAAGAAATGACTTTATTAACTGTGCTCTAATGACACCTGCCACATAATATAACTTTGTTGTTGCCCGAAAATGCAATATTTAGCAGCGTGAGCAACACTACAATCATAATTAATTTTTGACCTTTGTTGTGGTAGGGCTGTTAGAACCTCCAGTACAGCGGAAGTGTCGACAGTGTATGCTGTGTGCTTTGTTTGTGTTCTGGCGTAACCACAAGCGCCGGAACGAAGATGAACGCAAGAGAAGAGAAGGCGGTGAAACGACGTCGGCCAATGGTGCGCTGATTAGGACCGCACCACGACAGGAGCGGCCTCTACAATAGGAGAATATATACGCCGCTCCTGTCAGCCTCGGCCGCTCAGTATCGTCTCAACATTGGCCCAGTATTCGGACAGTATACGGACAGGCCTAGCAGAGAACGGTACGATAACAGTTATTAGTGATCCACAAACTGTGTGTCAAACTTGCATGAACATTGTATATAGCAAAGGAGTCGGATTTATGTTGCATGTCGCCCATCGCTTGCGACACCCTTGTTGATTCAAACTTGAGTATCTTCAATCTGCTTTATTGAAAATAAAACTACTAAAGTTATTTGCTTGAGTTGTTGTATAGCATTCCGAGAACGCAGCATCCTTTAGGCACCCTATATGAGACGAGTAGGCAGGACCCCACAGTTTGGAACCATTTTTTTTCCATTCGCCCGTAGTTCAAAATTGTTCCAAATGGCTCTGAGCACTATTGGACTTAACTTCTGAGGTCATCAGCCCCTAGAATTTAGAACTACTTAAACCTAACTAACCTAAGGGCGTCACACACATCCATGCCCTTGACAGGATTGGGGGTTGGGTTGGGTTGTTTGGGGAAGGAGACCAGACATCGAGGTCATCGGTCTCATCGGATTAGGGAAGGATGGGGAAGGAAGTCGGCCGTGCCCTTTCAAAGGAACCATCCCAGCATTTGCCTGGAGCGATTTAGGGAAATCTCGGAAAACCTAAATCAGAATGGCCGGACGAGGGATTGAACTGTCGTCCTCCCGAATGCGAGTCCAGTGTCTAACCACTGCGCCACCTCGCTCGGTAAGGCAGGATTCGAACCTGCGACCGTAGAGGACGCAGTTCCAGACTGTAACGCCTAGAATCGCCCGGCCACCCCGGCCGGTTCCCCCGCAGTTTTTGGTGTGGAAACATCAATGTCCATCTTCTTCTTCACGCTCGAGCTCGCAGCTAGCAATGCTGTGTTCATTCTCGAGTTTGTTTTTTGGGCAGTGTTAGTCGTGTGTTAACAGTGATGTACACCAGTACATACATGTTTATTGATGATGAATTGGCCGATGTGAACCTCGAGTATGGGTTCACCAAGTGCAATGGAAAGGTAGTACAACAACGCTATACCGAGCCGTTCGTATTGCAACAGCAAACACATCGCAGCATTTTTGCATCTCAAGACTGTTGTTTCTGTTGTACGTTTCACGAGTGCGTATGACAAACTTTTTCACTGTTGTAGAGGTAATTTGACAAAAACAGAGGTAACTGTTGTAACAAACCAAATAAATTATAACTACCTCACCACCCTGCAACGGAACGTGGTAGGCCACATGTCCTCTAAACCTTAATATTCAGAAGAAAACCTGGAGCGAGCACCAGTGACGTCACTGAAGACAGCGTGGCTGTATAAGGACGGCAGCAGCAATCATTCGACAGGCACTACTTGACAATGGCCGAGAGAATTCGGCCGACAGTTCGTGGATTTTAAACCAATGGATGCGGCTGGAAGCCCGAGAAAATTTTATCAAAATTTTGGAATTCCGATTCACCCTTTATATTTTGGCATTTACACCACCAGCTAACACGAGTGGTTGGTACCTCACAGTGAGTGGCTAACTGGTCAGGCAGGCCAGCAACTGAAGAGCAGCAGCCTTGTTGTCCTGTGCTGCGCCAGTCTTCTCGAGGATGGGTAGGCTGGGCCAGCGGTGACAGAGTGGGACCTGTCACCCAGCAGGTATTTATGGCTGCGCTCTTAAACCCTGCGGCGCGGGTTTAATTAACGCTCATCTGGTGGGGTTCTCTCCTGCCCGTCCTGAGGATGCCGCGCCGTTTCGGTTTAAGCTGCGTGGGGCCGGCCGTGCTGTCTAGCAGCTCTGCAGCCAGCCGAGGAGAGAACACGCCATGGGCGGAGCCCCGCCGCGAGCGGGACGGCAGTGCGTTCAGCTGCGGCCCTGCTGCGTACGCTTCTAACCAGGTCTGCTCTGGAACAGGCAGCTAGCTGATACACGGGAGCACCACGAAGTACATAGACACAGATCAGACACCAAACACTGACTGCTGCAAAGAAAAAGTGGAAACTCCTCGTCAAGACATTGGTATGTTTAAACACTGGAAAGCGATTCTGCAGGCTCGGGAAAATACTAAAATCTGTTGTAAGTAGAGCCTCTAAGGTGTGGTAGCTGAACAGCGTACCTTCGACTTCATTACAATGTGGGAACCATTTTTGACGGCGAAAAACATGAGGGAGGATGAAGTAGGAGGAGGAAGAAGAAGAAATCAAGGATTGCGAAACACAAAAATGGGAAGGGGTGTGCGACTGTGTAAGAGAGATTTATTAGGAGATGCGGATTGCACTGCCTGCCGGTGTGGCCGAGCGGTTCTAGGCGCTTCAGTCTGGAACCGCACGACAGCTACGGTCGCAATTTCGAAACCTGCCTCGGGCATGAATGTGTCTGATGTCCTTAGGTTAGTTAAGTTTCAATAGTTCTAAGTTCTAGGGGACTGATGGCCTCAGACGTTAAGTCCCATAGTGTTCAGAGCCATTTGCATCATTTGGACGGATTGCACTGCGTTGAGAAACACTTATTAAGGATCTCCCTTTCCCTGATACAGAAACTATTGTTTATGGGTTTCTGCTACTAGATAAAGCTATTGTCATCATGTCAAGTGAATCAACGCAAAGAAAGTTTACGGACCGTAAGTTGCGTGGAGACATAATTGTTACATCCTTGAATTGATCAGCAGTGGAACAGTCACGTTAGTGTGGCAAGCTGTGCGACTTTGGACTGTTAATTGAATCACACAATAAAAATTGAAGTGTGTACCATTCAATTCGCTACAATGTCGTGTTTAGGTTAGATCCATGGCTTAGGGTAGTGGCTTTGATTAGTAATAAAGTCGTAGATCCTAGGTTCGAAGACAGCCACAAATTGAATTCTGAATTGTAGTCATCAGGAATGTAGGCTGACTTAGTTGCCAAACGGTGCTGCGTAAGTCATAAATGCGTGATAGTTTGGAAGGTTGCCAATATCAGGTTTCACATAATTGCTTTCCATTGTTACTTGAAAGTTGTAAACACGTTTCGATAGTTATTAACTAAACCATTTGTGGGAAAAAGTACACAAAGTCACTAGTAACGTCAGTTCACACTCATGTAATATACGTAAGCAGAGCCGAGGTCATGATATTTAATGATCTTTAAACTATTATTTGCATAAAAACAACACGTATTTTGAGAGAGTATCGACCGAAAACGTTTTTTTTATATAATCATTCACAGTAACAACCTAACCTAACCATATTTCTAAAAAAGGAAAATGTCTCTGATGAACTCAGTATCCAACCGGATGTGTCCTTTGGTGATTCTTTAGTTACACAATCACTAAATCCAAAGCTAAAACCGTTAAATATGTTTAAAATAACAAATTATAGGTGTACATAAACCACAGCTCACCGATCGACAGGGCCACACCCAAATCCAAAACCTCTCGGTACAGTTGTCTTAAAACTGGTGGGAGGACCGTTCGGTAACAGATCTCAGAAGCTTACTGAATAGAATATTTCGATGAAGAACCGAAAATGACATCACTACCAAGACTAACCTACTACACCGATCGGTATGAACGATACACAATAGGGCCCCAGAAATCTGTGTTCCCCTGCTGTCGGTTATCGAAATGGCGTGTAGCTGGAAGACGCGGCAGCACAGCAACACGGAGGACAGCCTGAGTGGCAGTCCCATTATACAGCCCGTAAGGAGGGACTGTCACTGCCCCAGTAGCGGCGACACGTGCGCCCAACAGCCTGCAGGTGGGCAGATCTGTTCGTCATTCACAGAAGACCAGCCTGGCCCACTTCCTCAGCTAGTCACGTTTGTGACCGGCAGGATTGCGACTTGCAGATCACACATCCTCTTCATGATGGATGGCTGTGGATCTGGAGCAGTGCACTCCAGGTTGACAGCTGCTTGTTGTCACTTGCTGAATTCACCAGAGCATCTTCCTACTTAACAGAGTTGGTCTTCCATCGCAATCCGTAATGCAGATGGAATGATATAACCCCGAGAATGAGACTGAAGAGGGCAGACAGTTTATGGCAGGTAATGACGTGATCATCCCTTTCCCCCCAGACTGGTGACAGAATGTGCTCTCGTTTTATTAGCCTGTCGGTGCACTCTGCTTTTCTAGTGTTTCACATAACCTTTCCAGAGTGTATCGTTATATGAAGTTTGTATCGTGGAAGGCGTTTTTGTGACATCTCTTAAGTGAAGTTACTATACTACATTTAGCCTCGTCGCAGTAGCACTTCCTGTCTGTTACACACAACTGCTGAAGTGCTGAATTACTTGTTCTTGGCTTCCCTCTTACATATTCTCATGTAATATGCGCATAGCTAGCTGTATTTTTGGCCCCTCACGTTGGCATTCCGTTATGACACCATTTCGTAGCCGGCAGGCACATCCCACTTACCCGTCTCCGTTGGTTCTTAACAAAATTTCATACCTTCATGTTCTTAGTATTCTACTGTGCAGCATAACGAAAGGGTAACATTCTACAAATCAGTGCCTGTAAAACCAGAAGGTAAGATATGGTTGGGACGCTAGAAAATCGGAAGAGGGAAACAGAGAGTTTAATTTACATATACTAAGGGTTGGTGAAGTGAAATGAAAAGATGATTAGGATTTATGGTCCGACCAACAGCAGAAAATGATATAACGCGAATGGGATTCATTATGAATGGGAAAGCTGGACAGAGAGGCAGTTACTGTGTGAAGTTCAGCGATAGAGTTGTTCAGATCGGATTCGTCAGCAAACCATCGCCAACAACAGTTCAGGTATAGATGCCGACTTCATTAGCAAGGGAAGAAGAGATAAAATATATGAGGACGACGAATGGATAATTCACTGTGTTTAAGGAGATGATAATTCAATAAACATGGGGAATTGGATTGCAGTATTAGGGGTACGAAGAAAATAGTAGGGATTAAAGATGAAAAAAGTAATTTAGTTCTGAGATACATTTCAGTTAGCGATAGTGAATAAACTGTTCAAAAATCACGAGAGAGATGGCATACTTGCAAAAGACCCGGAAATACAGCACGGTTTCAGCTGGTCAGACGGAGTTTCCGAAACAAGAAAAATGGTTCAAATGGCTCTGAGCACTATGGGACTCAACTGCTGAGGTCATTGGTCCCCTAGAACTTAGAACTAGTTAAACCTAACTAACGTAAGGACATCACAAACATCCATGCCCGAGGCAGTATTCGAACCTGCGACCGTAGCGGTCTTGCGGTTCCAGACTGCAGCGCCTTTAACCGCACGGCCACTTTGGCCGGCCCAAAACAAGATATAGGATAGAAAGGCATAGCAGAGGAACATATAGACTCCGATCACAATTTAGTAATGATGAGTATTAGGCTGAAGTTTAAGATTCGTCCAGAAAAATCACTGTTAAAAGAAGCGAGATATTTAAATACTGAAGAATAACCGAGCGAGGTGGCGCAGTGGTTAGCACACTGGACTCGCATTCAGGAGGACGACGGTTCAATCCCGCGTCTGGCCATCCTGACTTAGGTTTTCCGTGATTTCCCTAAATCGCTCCAGGCAAATGCTGAGATGGTTCCTTTGAAGAGGGCACGGCCGGCTTCCTTGCCCGTCTTTCCCTAATCCAATGAGACCGATGACCTCGCAGTTTGGTCTCTCCCCCAAACAACCCAACTAAAGAATGATGAGATACTTTTGAAGTTAACTGATGCTATAGCTACTACGATAATGAACACCACAGGAAGCGGATCAGCTGAAGAGGAATGTACATCTCTGAAAAGGGCATCCAGAAGTTGCAGAAAAAAAGGTCTCTGCAAAAAAGTATTCGATAACAGAAGAAATACTTAAATTGATCGACAGAAGAAGGAAGAAGAAACATTTTCAGGGAAATTAAGGAACACAGAGACGGAAACCACTTTTTTTAAATTTTTTTTCTTTATTGTTAATTTCACACCAGATATAGGTAGGCCAGTAGCGGCATATTACGCCGCTCTTCAGCCACAGATAAAATTAGTAATACAAAAGAAGAAAATCGCACAACAGACACGGTGGATATACAAACGTAGAAGTGATACAAAAGAAGACTATCGCACAACAGACACGGTGTATATACAAACGTAGACATACAAAATTAAAACACAAGGAGCCGTACACGGGCGCAGAGTCGAAAATAAAAATGTTCAGACACGTGGACACGCACAGAGATGACAGGTGGCACACGTGAACGTTGGAGCACCAACGAATAAACACTGGAGCACTTGAGCACGAACATGACGGCACACACAAACACTAGGCGATGATCTGCGGCACACGAAAGTTCACTATATGTGTGCGAGTCTGCGGACCTGCCAAAAGGGGAAAAAGGGGGGGAGGAGGGAGAGGGGAGTGTGTAGATGCCAGTGGCAGAGGAGATGGGAGGGGGAGGAAAGAAGGTAGGTGGGAAGGGGAAGCCCAGGGGAGGAGGGATGGGGGAAAGGAGGAGGGAGAGAAGGGAGAGAGGGTGCCCTTGGGAAAAAACACAGGGTGCGGCAGAGGATGATCAAAGTTGGTAGGAGTGGTAGATGGAAGGGATGAGGGCATCATCAGGGAGGGGGAGTTGGTGCAAGCCACCTTGGGTGAGGGTATGGTGAGTTTAGAGATGGAGAGCAGGTGGGATGAAGGGATGCAGGCGAGACATTGGACGGGGGTGGGAGAGGATGGGAGAGACAAGCGGGTGAGGGGGATCAAGTTTGCGGGAGGTGTAGAGGATCCCTATCCGTTCGAGGAAAAGAAGGAGATGCGGGAATGGAATAAGGTCGTACAGGATCCGCGTGGGGGATGGGAGACGGATGCGATAGGCGAGGCAGAGCGCATGGCGTTCTAGGATTTGAAGGGATTTGTAAAAGGTAGGAGGGGCGGAGATCCAGGTGGGAGGAAGCCACTTAGGAACGGAAAGAAATAGGAAATAAAGGGAAGCTAAGCCGAAATGAGTGAAGGAAAAATATAGAGAAGGGCTGATTCAACGTATAGAACAGTCAATGCAACCTTCTGTGAAGATGAGTGCATTGGATAAAGAAAAATCGCAGAGGAAAACTTCCTGCACTTTACCTCCTGATTCAAGGGATGGCGCTGCAAGCAATGCGGGACAGAAACTACATCTATGGAAGTAGAGGGCACCACTTCACTACGCGCCACATCGCTGTTGCTATGACGTATTCCAGCCGTTCAGAAGCCGTCATTTGTGTATAAAAGTGGGAACCTCGCTAGTTTACGACAGTCAGTTTTAGCCCTGACGACGACCATGAGGTAGTGGTCGAAAGCTTAGAGTTTTATCCTGAATTGATGCGGCATGTACACCGAGAGATTTTTATTCAAGAAATACGTCATGAAAGACTTCGTAGCCAACCTTCGGTGAAGTTGGGAGGATGGGCGTCAACATTGAGAGTGCAATGGTAGTTCTACGGTTAAGGGAAAAATAGAAAGTGAATATGTGTAAAGAGCAGAAGTAAGGCTCTAAGTTGGTAAGGACTTGTCTAATGACGTAACGCGCGTCACTGCGGAAGACGTATGGGACTAGTATTTGTCAGAGCTTAATAGTCCCCCATTCGGATCTCCGGGAGGGGGCTGCCAAAGGGGAGGTGACCATGGGAAAAGGATAACGTTCTACGAGTCGGGACGTGGAATATCAGAAACTCGAACGTCGTAGGGAAGCTAGAAAATCTGAAAAGAGAAATGCAAAGGCTCAATATAGATATAGTAATGGTCAGTGAAGTGAAATGAAAGAAGGCAACGATTTCTGGTCAGATGAGTGTAGGGTAATATCAACAGCAGCGGAAAATGGTATAACGGGAGTAGGATTCGTTATGAATAGGAAGGTAGGGCAAAGAGGGTGTTACAGTGAACAGTTCAGTGATAAGGACGTTCTTATCAGAATCGACAGAAATCAACGTCGACAACGACGGTTCAGATGTACATGACAACGTCGCAAGCTGAAGATAGAGAGAGAGAGAAAGTATATGAGAATACTGCAAAGATAACACAGTACCGTAAAGGGAGATGAAAATCTGATGATAATGGGGGACTGGAATGCAGTTGTAGGGGTAGGAGTAGAAGAAAGGGTGATGGAAAATGTGACCTTGGGACAACGAATGAGAAAGGAGAAAGACTAATTGACTTCTGCAATAAATTTCTGGTAGTAATAGTGAATACTCTGTCCAAGAATCACAAGAGGATGAGATAAACTTGGAAAATGCCGGGTGATACGGGAAGATTTCAGTTAGGCTTGTTCAGAGATACCGAAATAAGATACTGGATTGTAAGGCGTACACAGGAGCAGATATAGACACAGATCACAATGTAGTAGTGATTAAGAGTAGGCTGAAGCTTAAGAGAATAGCCAGAAAGAATCAATACACAAAGAACTGACCTACGCAAGTGCTAAGGAATGGCGAAATACCCCTGAAGTTTTCTAAGGCTATCGGTACAGCTTCGAATGCCTCATCAGGCAGACAGGAACGGATATCCCTAAAACGGGCATCGCAGAATTTGGAAAGAAGAATATAGGCACAAAGTTGGTAAGTGCAAGGTAACTATGGTAACAAAAGAAATGCATCGCTTGAACGATGAAAGAAGGAAGAACAAATATGTTCAGAGAAATTAAGGAATACAAAAATACAAGACGCTGAGGAATGAAGTAAATAGGGAGTGCAGGGAAGCTAAGACGAAGCGTATTCATGAAAAATGTGAAGAAATCGAGAAAGAAGTGATTGTCGGAAGGACTGAATCAGCATATAGGAAAGTCAAAATAACCTTTGGGGCAATTAAAAGCAAGGATGGTAACAACAAGAGCGCAACGGGCATTCCACTGTTAAATTTAGAGGAGAGAGCGGATATGTGGAAAGAGTACCTAGAGGGGGGAGGCTTGTCTTGTGTGATAGAAGAAGAAACGGGAGTCGATTTAGAAGATATGGTGGATCCAGGATTAGAACCAGAATTTAAAAGTGTTTTGGAGGACTTACGACCAAATAAGGCAGAATGGATCGATAACATTCCATCAGAATTTCTAAAATCACTTAGGGAAGTGGCAACAAAACGACTTTTCACATTGGTATGTAGAATGTATGACTCTGGCGATATGCTATCTTACTTTCCGAAAAATACCATCCACGCAATTCCGAAGACTGCAAGAGCTGACAAGTTCTAGAATTATAGCACAATCAGCTTAACTGCTCATGCATCCAAGTTGCTGTCAAGAATGGAAAATAATATTGAGAATGTGTTAGGTGACGATCAGTTTGGCTTAAGGAGAGGTAAAGGCACCAGAGAGGCAATTCTGACTTGCGGTTGATAATGGAAGAAAGACTAAAGAAAAATCAAGAGACATCCATAGGAGTCGTCGTCCTGGATAAAGCATTCGACTATTTAAAATGGCGGAAGATGTTCGAAACTCTAAGAAAAATAGGGTTAAGCTATAGGGAGAGACGGGTAGTATAAAATAAGTGCAACAGTGAAGAGGGAATAATGAGAGTGAAAAACCAAGAAAGAAGTGCTCTGATTAAGAAGGGTGTAAAGAAAGGATGAAGTCTTTCACCCCTACTGTTCAGTCTCTACATTGAAGAAGCAGTGATGGAAATAAGAGAAAGTTTTAGGAGTGGAATTACAATTGAAGGTGAAAGGATATCAATGATACGATTCACTGATGACATTGCTATCCTGAGTGAAAGTGAAGAAGAATTACATGATCTGCTGAATGGAATGAACAGTCTAATGAGTACAGAATACTGATTGAGAGTAAATTGAGAAAAGGCGAAAGCAATGAGAAGTGGCAGAAATGAGAACAACGAGATGGTCAGGAAGTGAGACAGTCTTGCTATGATTTCACAATACAAGATGGGGACTCAAGATGGTGGGCCTAGTTAAAAGGTGACACACACAAGATGACCGACCTGGATAAAATGAGGCTGATGAGTAATCGTAATGCAGTCTTAGTATGACATTACAAACCAAGATTATTCTGCTAGCTAGGCAGCAAAATAACCAATGACGGACGGAGCAAGGACGACATCAAAAGCAGACTAGCACTGGTAAAAAGGACACTCCTGGCCAAGAGAAGTCTACTAGTATCAAACGTAGGCCTTTATTTGAGGAATAAATTTCTGAGAATTTACGTTTGGGGCACAGCATTGTGTGATAGTGAAACAAAGACTGTGGGAAAACCGGTACAGAAGAGATTCGAAGCATTTGAGATGTGGTGATTCAGACGAGTGTTGAAAATTTGGTGGACTGATAAGGTAAGGAATGAGGAAGTTCTGCGCAGAATCTGAGAGCAAAGGAATATGTGGATCACACTGACAAAGAGAGGGTAAAGGATGATAGGACATCTGTTAATACATGAGGGAATGACGTCCATGGACTAGAGGGAACTGTAGAGGGACAAAACTGTAGAGATTGCCAGAGATAGGAATACATCCAGCAAATAATTGAGGACGTAGGTTGCAAGTACTGCTCTGAGATGAAGAGGTTGGCACAGGAGAAAAACTCGTGACGGGTCACATCAAACAAGTTAGAAGACCGATGGCTTAAAAATAATAAAGAAATGAGAGAGAGAGAGAGAGAGAGAGAGAGAGAGAGAGAGAGAGAGAGAGAGAGAGAGTGAGTGAGAGAGAGAGAGAGAGAGAGAGAAGCTTTGGGAAATTTACAATCGACTAAGGCGGAAGGGAAAGATACATTCCTTCGGAATTCCTGCAATAATTGGGGGAAGGTGGTGTGTAGGATCTATGAAACTGGTAACTTACCATCAGACATACGAAAAATATTATTCACACATTTCCGAAGGTAACAAGGCAGACACATACGAGAACTATCAGACAATCAGCCTAAAGGATCATGCGTCCAACTTGATGAGGGGAATAATATACAGTAGAATGGAATCTGTTGTTCTGAGATTAGTTTGGCTTTCGGAAAGAATCTGCCTTTGCAATTGATAAAGAAAGCATGACTTAATAAAAGTCAAGACATGTTCACAGAGTTTGTCTAACTGCAAAACGTTTTCGACGCAGTACAATTGTATAAAATTTTACAAATTCAGAGGAAAATTGGAATATGCTACAAGGATAGATGGGTAATATACAGTATGTACAAGAACCAAGAGGGAACAGTACTCAGATTAAAAAGATTCTAAGACCGTCCTTTACCCGTCCTGTTCAATCTGTACGTCGAGTAAAAATAAAAGGATAGGTCAAGAGTGGCAAAAGAAGATACTAGGTAACAGACTAAGAATTTTAGATTTGCTGATGACTTTGCTATCCTCAGTGAGACTGAAGTAGAATTACAGTTCCGTTAGATGGAACGAGAACTGTAGTGAGTACAGAATGTGGTTTAAGCGTAAACCGAAGAAAGACGGAAGTAATGAGCAGCAGATGTAAGCTTTGCGATAGACGTAACATCAAAATTGGTATCATCAAGCAAACGTAGTTAAGGAGTATGCTTGATCTGAACCGCCGATCCTGTCGCAGCAACTCAGCAACGATGTCTGCAGCGGGGGTAATCTTCAAACCAACAGGCTTTACAACAGCCTAACTGTGTACCCAATATCGACGGTCAGCCGCAGATCAAATTATAAGTTCTTTTACCAGTTACTTGAAAAATCCATAAAGGAAAACATTTAGCTGTAGCAGAATCAACCTAGAAGATAAGGATGGACGCAGAAAAATTCACGAGTCCCTGTTGTAGAAAAGTTTTATCGTAAAAAATTTTTTTGACAGTTGAACAAAGTCACAGAGTTTCTATATGTTCGTTATGCGGTCTGACACTTCTTGATATCTTTGCCACAATAAATTGAATTTCTCCTAATTTTTCCTTAAATAATTAATTAATGTCACTAAAGAATCAGTCTTGTTCTCATTTAACGAAATATTCCACTTTACAACCGATCTTCTTGACCACAATCGCCAATAAAGTTTTAAAACTGAATTTTAATACACTTCACAGTATCGATTATTTTCAAAATGTCAATACGTGTCGACTTCTCATTAATAAAACTTTAAACTAGTTAATTTTTGAAGATCGTCCACACTGCTGATAAAATTCTGCCAGAATCTCTTCAAGAAGTCTGAATTTTAATAAAATTTGCAAATTTCTCACATAAGTAATATTTACGATGTATGTCGTAACAACAGAGTCAACTAACTGTTTTAACTTCCAACTCGAAGTTTATTTAACAGTTGATAACCAATTGACATCCAATTACAAACTTTATCATTCCACATTAAACTCCTTTTCCTTTTATCCAAAAAAAGCATAAAACATATTTTAATAATAGTCAGCATGATGTTTCAACGGTTCTTCCAGCTGCCGGCCGTCGACCACGATGCAATAGTGGTTAGCTCTCGTCGTCCGCCGCGTCTGGAGTCCCCACTGGATCATCTTGTTGCCACGCTCGACATGAAAGAAAAGAAACAAAATCTTTTTAAATAACAAGTCTCCACTTAACGTACTACAAATAAATAAATAAATATTTATATTATCATTTCTTACCTGGCGTCGCTCAAGCGGTAAAGAAACGCGATGTTTCCTGATTAGACTTTTGAAACACCACATGCTGATATTGGAATACGAGCATGAGGTTAAGGATCACGTTGTTAGAAGAAAAGTTTTATAGCCAATTGCAGATATTTGAATGATTATACTCACATCAAAGAGAAGAATTATTTAATGTATTTAGATGCAAATAATATATATGAGTAGCTTGTATTCATCAGTAAATACGCCTTCAAGCTAACCATTTGCGAAGTATTTTTAGAGTTATGAATTAGCAACTCCTACCCATCTCCTTTTACAAATTAAAAATATAAATTCTTCTACAGAGTAACTGTCAATGAGAAACTGCTTCAGTCTCTTATCAAATTTAACTTCGCCAACTGTCAGGACTTTAACAGCATTGGGCAACTGACGGCAGCATTATGCACAACTTCCTGCGCTTAAGACAACTGTAATAATAATAGTATATCAAGGTACTATGCAGACCACTTCGCTTTCAAATAATCTTTGTAAGTATTAGTACAGGTTGCTTCCATGTCAAGGGAAATGATGTCGTCAATGATCTCAAACAAATGACGCCATAAATTCGAAAAATTGCTCGAAATTTAAAAATCAGGTACGATGGATGGTGAGATATGGAAAATTTCAGTATGGTAGATGGCTACAAATTTAAAAATTCAAGATGTAACTAGTGGGAAACTTAAAAATATGCAAGTTGGTCACATGATGATATCAAGATGGCAGATGGTGGGAAATATATATAGCCAAGATGCCTTTGGTTCGTATCACTTCCCCACGAGCCCCCCCCCCCCCTCCCGCCGACACCACATAGAGGCTAATACTTAACAAACTATGAAAATGAACCAGCTACTCGCAATGTAGCCATCCTTGTGGTGTTCAAAAATATCAGAAACGCCTGATATTTTTTATGTCATGTTCGAAAGCTTTTATTCAAAACTTTACATTAAGGGCATAATTTACAATACTTCCACGTGTAAAAGTACTTTACAGACTATTAAAATGAAACAACCAATCCCAATGCAGCCATTTTGGGCACGTTCAAAAATATCCAAATGTTATGACTTTGTTTGCATTATGTTCAAAAACCTTTCTCCCAACGAAATACTTACAGCAGCACTGGCATACGTGCTAAGTTTAGTTTTCTAAGGTTCAACAGATATCCAGTTTAATTATTTTCCGAAAATAAAGTTGTTCTATAATGTAATGCTTGTCAGGTTTCACAAGGCGGCCCTTCAGGCTATGGGAAGTCTGAATTTGCTGACTGATCTTCGCTTGTTCCGACAATTCTCTTGTACCTGACATTCAGTGCATTTGGCCCTCGGCTAGACACAGTATGACATGCATGGCTCAAGCCGCATGCTGCATGTTATTCTCTCACCTTATTCGTCAAAACTCATCTCTAAAGGTGATATCAATGTCATCCAAACATTGTACTGTCCCCATGCCCATGACAGGTTATTATCTTCATCTTGCAGTTCGGAACGTTTGTCATCTTTTGCTGTCACACAGGGGCATGACACTTTGGTAGAGTAACATACCGACCAGTAGTAGTACACGTACGTATAAGTAATAAACGATAGTTGCTATGCTTTCAAAGTCAACCAGACGCTACAGCACCTTCATACTAGGGTATTAGCTTTGTGTTACAGTACAGGAAGTTTGCCTCCTCATGCTCATAATGCCAAACGTTACAGCACAGCACTAATATACATTCCTATAGGTAAGAAATGAGACTGCTATGCTTCCTACTACTCGCTTACGTTAGAGTTATTCCATGGTAGTGTATTAAGCTTATCTTGCAGCACAGTCCTGCCCCCTCAAAATATTTGTTTTCTTTTTATGATAATAAGTACAAAATATTTGTCATCTTCTGATGATAATGCTAAATGATCTTGTCACAGGATGGAAACTGCTGTCTTTGAATTGAATATTTTCCAAAAATTTTATACTCCAGAATTGGTTTTGGAACATTGTCCCGTTTGTTAGCTCTTATTACAGGTTATCAGCCACTGGGTAAGGGTAACAGAATGGTAGCTATGTGAATGGCCGCATGGTAAAAGTTACTGACGAGAATCAAGCTGTCTGCATGACCAGCGTGTTTAGCATTTAACATTTACCATAGACTGTTACCTCTTGCCCATTTATGTTTTTCCATTTACCATTATCCATTACCGGTTACCAGTATACCATTTACTGTTACCTGTTGTACCGTGTCCTCCTTTTTCTTGCCGTAGTAGTAGTATGGTGGTGAAATTGTATATATGAAGCTTTTGCTTTCGTTCTAAAGATGACAAGTTAGCTATCGTATTTGTGCAACTGGTAGAAAACTTCGACACAAGTAGACACAGACTGCTTTATCGCCAATTTTCCCGTTGGGTGTAGCATAAAAAATGATGCTTTAAAATGCGTGCGAATCGTACAAAAACTAACTATTCACGTCGATACACAACAAGTTGCATCGATGATTATCCAAGCCTACGCTAAAATAGGGCACTTTATTTATTTCCAGTTGGGTTAATGAATTGTATTACCTCCCTTACATATCCAGCAATAGATAAATTAATGATCATACGAAATACAATAATGTTCGTCCCAGCTAGCTTGACTGGCCGAAGAACCAGAGTTTCTGTCATTCTCTTTGAAAATCACTTAAACACTTGATTACTGGCTAGCGTAATGTTCGCTACATTAACCATCAGAATGCAAATATCAAGTATTATAATTTGAGTGCTGTCCGTATTCTTTATCTGTTAATCATTTCAGTTTCTTTAACTACCCGAAAATTTCGTGAACTGATTATTCAGCCTTATGAAAAACTGGCGATCTTTGGAATCAATGACAACCACACTGCGAATTCACTTTTTTGTATAAATCGGGTGATACACAGTTTTCAATGCGTGTTTCGGGCTTATATCACATAAAATAAGCTACGGCGTTGAGCTTTAATTTCTTACAGTACCTTTACTCTTAGTTGCTATTCTTCTCCCTTAAAATATTTTTATTGCTATATTATTTAAATACGTTTCCGAAACGATTCGTTAGAAGAAGGGATGAATTAAACTATGTGTTAATTACCCACCAAATTGAACAAGTGGTGACATGTTATCATTGTTGTTTATTATTTTACATTTCCCATTTACTGCTTAATGTTAGCCGTTGCATATTATCATTTAGCATATACTGGATGACCTTAAAAGCTTTCTTCTGATATTTATACCTTTCTTACAAATTATTTCAAAATAATTTCTTAACTGAAATTGTTTATATTTATGACATATTATTTGAAATATTTCTTAATGTCTTTGTGAGGAAATATTCCCTTCATGACTCTAGTGTCTGATGAATAACGGGATAACTTCCTTCATTGGGAATGATCAGAATTCCGTACGGACCTGTACGTAAATTTTGCCACTTCTTGTTTTGTTTCCTTGATAATGAGGCTTATGGATGTGATCTAAATATGATCTTACCCTACACATTATAGGGTGGGTTTTTTCCTAGTTTTTCGATGATTTGTCAGTCCAACATTTTACGTATTTCCTTATATGGCACTTCTTTATTCATCCACAGGCTGAGTAGTAGGCACAACAAAATGTATGATGTGGATAAACCTCCATATGGCACGCTTAATCGTTGATATGACAAGCTTCTCGTCGGAAACATGGATGTACCTTCGCAATACCTGTGGCAAGCCCAATTGTTGGGGAGGGGTGGGTGGGGGGGGGGGGGGGTCAGGTATCCAGATACGACTACCTTATGTTCAATAAGCATTTTGTAGTCACCATCATTTGTTTGAGTTACCTTTTGCTATATTAAATTCAGTCGTGATGTGTAGTGGAGGTGGATCGACACACCGCACTATCAGGTTCTGAAAATTTTTGCCATGTTGTCTCAGTACTGCTTTCAATTTTACCCTGCTGCCCTTGTTATTTAATTCTATTCAAACTGAGGAGAGGTTAGTTATTATTTTTTTCTCGCTCATGAAATCCCATCCCCAGATGCAGGAAATGGAAAGCCTGGGCACGGTAAGGAAAGTGCATTTCAGTTCTTCGTTCCCTGCAACAATGTTCACTCGAACATGAAATTTAAGTTTGAGACTGCGCACCAATGCTCCGGTAGTCTGGCAATTCTGTGCTGCTAATATCGGAACCTTCCTATTTTGACTGATTATTTTCAAAAAATTGTGGCTCATGGCGCGCGTTGTATCTCCAGTATCGATAATTATAAACAAAAAAATCATGGCGATAGAAGTATACATCTGGTTACTAAGGGAACACAGCATGGTCTGCGCCTCAATATGCAGCGGTCACACTTGAAAAAGGCGCTATGGGTGACTTTAAAGATAAAAGTAACTGCATTTCTTCTAAAATTTGATATGGTCGAGGTAATTTGTTGCCGCTGTCATTCACCTCTACTTTTTATGTGAAATTTCTTCTTGTTGGCTTTGAAATGTCTTTGTCATGAATGATCATCAAGTAGTCAATGTGTTTCTGTGGCAGCATTAATTCACCAAGCCCTTGCCCTTCCACTCGACTACAAGCACAGAAATAATGCATTACAATCCTTGCAAGTAACCAAAAATGAGGTATGATTTAATCAAGTAGCCCCCACGAAGCCTGGTGTACCACAATGGACTATGTGCTCTTCTGTCTTCTAATAAATGTTACCGTAGTTTGGTGTGTACAGAAAAAAGAAAACTGTAAGTGTTTATTGGATTTACTCATATGCAAAAATAAATATATTTGGTATATTTGATATCGAAGAAACCAGAACTCTGCAAGAAAATTAAAATGCTGATGGAATTATGTACTACGGAAATTAAAGTGCGATAGTATATAAATGTACTTTTGGATCCAGAAATATTCCAGTCTACTGCAATCAGACGATTTTGTACACGCAATCGATATTTCATGCACGTCAGTAAATAGATAATTGGAATTACAGGACAAGCCTTGCTAGTACTCGAAAGTAACACGATTTAATCCCAATCTAGCCCCATATGTGTATATGTTTTGTGATTTCTCTTAATGTCTTCAGCTTATTACCAGTTTAGTCCTATCGAAACGACCCAACAGACTTTTTTCCTCATCCCTTTTCAGTCCGAGATTGCGCTCCTTCCCTGGTGCCTAATAATTCGTTCTTCAAAACGTCAACGAAAATTCATCTGGATAGACGTCATCGGTGACTGCTGGTGAGACTTAATGATTGAATTGGGTGGACCAGGTCTGAAACAATTTGTTCTAAAGAAAGAACGGACAAGCCAGTTGAAAAATTGTCAATACTATTGAACTGTAAGAAGAAGAGTACTAAATTATGCTCCAGAGAAGTGCTGCTGAAGAAGTAGAGATGGTTACAGCGACGACGGATTCTAGCTGTAAATTAAAGTACTCTCTCCACGTAGAATATTTTATTTCGTTGCCTGGGTAACAGCCAGCCCACCAGAAGCAAATTTCACTGCGAATTACGCTAATTGCGATATACTGCGAACCCTCCCCTTCTTCTCCGTCGCTTCCCCGTCCCATTCCCTTAAAAACTTCCTTCACCTCTTTCCGAGTCCCAGGGTAATTGAGAAAAATTCGTATTTCTCGGCGGCTTCATTGCTTTCATTCCTCGTGCAGATGGCCGCCGAGGGCAGACGGATCCACTTTCCCCCGCGTCCCGGCCGCTCCCAGGCAGACTCTCCCTCCCTGTCTCTCTCCCTCCCTCTGTCTCTGTCCCTCCGGCTAGCTCGCGATGTAGGTGTAGTGATGGAGAGCGGAGCCGTATAAAAAAGGAGCCGCCATAATTCGCGGACGTTCCTTTTGTCTATTAAGGCGTTTCAAAGTCTAATAATTCTCCACCGGCACCCGCTGCGACTGACGTGCGCCGCGGGCGAGCCTGCCTCACAGGGGCTGGCCGCGGGCCCGGGCGATGTCCCGCGCTCTGCACATCTGGGGGCGGAGGGTGGTGGTGGCGGGGGTGGGTGGAGGCGGAGGAGGAGGTGGCGGGCGACCCAGCCGCTATTGGCTCGCTGCCTCGTCACGTTCATGTGCGTCTGTGCCATACGTTCCCTGCTTCCCCTTCAAAACAATAATAGCTGGAAGTCCATTTACAATGAAGGCCGAACAGGCGTAAGTACGCGGTGATAGAAGCAGAAATTTTTCATTAAACATGGGCCTACAAAAGAACCGTGAATATGTGTTTGTGGACCACTACCGACTTGAGTATGAAACATTAACCCAATTAGTACAAGTGTGCATAAAATTCAGTCTTTTCGACTAAGTCATCATCTGGGATCAAAGTTGCCGTAAACTCACTCGCTGTTCATGGGTCACCATACTAGCAGAATTTCTCACAATGCATGCTTAGAGTGCCGGCCGTGGTGGCCATGCGGTTCTAGGCACTTGAGTCCGGAACCGCGTGATTGCAACGGTCGCAGGTTCGAACCCTGCCTCGGGCATGGATGTGTGTGATGTCTTTAGGTTAGTTAGGTTCAAGTAGTTCTGAGTTCTAGGGGACTGCTGACCTCAGATGTTAGGTTCCATAGTGCTCAGAGCCATTTGAACCATTTTATGCTTAGAGGTAGCAGGTGATCGTCTCAGTGACTCACTGCGACGACTTCTCTCACACTGTCGTATATTTTCATCCTTCAGCTTTTACTCTTAATTACAGTACACAAACACGCACTGGCTGCCGAGCATTACTAATATTCGACCATAATCCACAAGGTGATCACATTCACTGCTGAACGTGTGGACACGAATAAGAAAAAAAGCAACCCAGAATTACCAATTCATTCGGAAATTTCATTATCAGAGCCCTATTGATTAAGGGACAAAAAACCGCCAAGGCGCGCAGCAATCAACTTGCAGGACAATAACATATAAAATAAAGTCTTGTGACGAGGGACTCTTGTCGGGTAGACCGCTCGCCTGGTGCAAGTCTTTCGATTTGACGCTTTAGCGACTTGCTCGTCGATGGGGATGAAATGATGATGATTAGGACAACACAACACCCAGTCCCTGAGCGGAGAAAATCTCCGACGCAGCCGGGAATCGAACCCGGGCCCTTAGGATTGACAGTCTGTCGTGCTGACCACTCAGCTACCGAATGCGGACAGCACAATAAATTCGACATTACAAAAGCCTGGAACTATCAAAGACCAGACCAATCTTCTCTGAAGCATCACCACCTAACCAAAGCTCCCTGGGAGCGACCAGCAGGTATTCATCTACCCTGACGACACTGACGTGAACTGAATCGGATCAGTAGTGATGGGGGCAGATCTGGAACCCCTGAATATAACTGTGGTGAAAAGCAGAAAATAGTAAGTCACATAACATTTGAATGTTCGCTCGGAGCATTCAGAGGGCCAATAGAAGCCGCTCAAAATTCGTCCACAGAAGCTTCTGACTGGATTTCAAAGCTGGATTTAGGGGTATGACCAAAATACGAACTTGAGATAATGTGTAACTGTGCGGAACTGTATATATTTGTTGTAAATAGTTGTCTATCATTTCTTCTGACATCATAAAAGAACGCTAAATAAAAAAAAAATTGGTAGTGTTCCAACTCTTAGGGCACAAAACAGTCGACGTTTAAACTGCGGTTAGTTACTTCAGGCTACATAAACATTAAATATAATGGTAATGAATGAATAGAAATGGGAAAAAATCTTTAAGCCAATCAGTGATAGGAAATAATTGCTTTAGTCGTTACGTATATTACGTCTTTAATTATCAACGGTACTATATTGTATTTCCTGTTTCTGTATTTTAAATCTCTTTTATGACACGGGGTTACTTGTGTTACTGAAACGACCCATTGACAGTATAATTCATGTGTAGCAGGAAGGGGTTTAGTGACAGAAGATATTGAGCGTCATTGACAGAGGGGAGCAGGGGTTATTGTTTTCTCAGGGATTGCGGGAGGGAACGAGACACTTCAAGGGCTGCGGAATGGGCTCTTTACTGGGTCAGAAGGTGAGGTGGAGTAAAACATTGGTGGTTCCACTAGCAGTCATTTTTTGAGACATAAGACACATTTAACAAATAGACTAATACAGTGTGTTTTAACTCGCTCAATTCCTATCGGCAGCGGAGCGGCGGAGTTGTAGCGTGCAAGTTCCGGTGACGGCTGATGCGGCAGCTGCTCGTGTTGCAGCGTTGCGTCGGCTGCTTGTTCTTCCATTCAGGACAGTGCCCGCGACTCACTGCGGCGGCGGCGTGGCCTTCTCCTTGTGAATTCGCTTGCAGCGTTCTTAACAAACGCAAAGCGTGGTGCGGAGTACTCCGTCCCGAAATCGATCCAGCCATCCTCAAGTTCGGCGTCTTCTGGTGGATTTAATAAATCTCTAGGTTCACAGGTGACCCATTTAGTGAGACCGCAGTCACTTAGTACTCACCAGCCATCTGGGTAAGTACCACTTCTTTCTGGTAACATCTGGGATGGCATCTTCTGCGTTGATCTATTTTTCTTTCCTCGAATAACCACCTCCAAGGACCATCTCACGCCCGTTTGTCGGAAGTATTTATTCGGTGTTTTCGCCAATGTCGCAAAGTTTCTTGGGCGGTGACTGACTTTTCGGTCATTGATCAATGTTTCTCACATTGGACTGAAACGTAACCAATGTCGAAGTACGTGCCGGCTTTCCATTGTATTACATGGCGTGGTCGGGCATTGCCCTACATATTGCACGATGCGTCACGCGCGTGAGTTCAGTATGCTGACGGTTCCTGGCGCTTTGGCCGCTGACGTTCTAACAGTGCTGCTCATTATTCTCCTTGGAAGCATTGCCGGTTTGCTTAGTCACTGATCCGTCGAAGTACTGACTGCTGCTGCGCAAACCCCGCTGGTCATCAGCTTCTCACATTGTGCAGAAACATGATCAGTGTCGACACATGTGCCGATTTCCCTTGTTCAACTGCTGCCGCTTCCGAATATTGTGGCTTAATGTGTCAAAGTCTCTAAAATGTTTACTTAACCTACAATAAGTCTCTACGTACTTTACTGCTTTGAAAGGCATAAATAACACATAATTATTACACATAATTATTATACATCCTGCACATGGAAGCATTCCGAAAGCTTCTATTCTCTTCTTGTCCAAACTATTTATCCTCCATGTTTCACTTCCATACATGGCTACACTCCATACAAATACTTTCAGAAACGACTTCGTGACACTTAAACCTATACTCGATGTTAACAAATTTCTCTTCTTCAGAAATGCTTTCCTTGCCATTGCCAGTCTACATTTTATATCCTCTCTACTTCGGCCATCATCAGTTATTTTGATCCCCAAATAGCAAAACTCCTTTACTACTTTATGTGTCTCATTTCCTAATCTAATTCCCTCAGCATCAACCGACTTAATTCGACGACATTCCATTATCCTCGTTTTGCTTTTTGTTGATGTTCATCTTATATCCTCCTTTCACGACCATGTCCATTCCGTTCACCTGCTCTTCCAGGTCCTTTTCTGTCTCTGACAGAATTACAATGTCATTGGCGAACCTCAAAGTTTTTATTTCTTCTCCATGGATTTTAAATCCTAATCCAAATTTTTCTTTTGTTTCCTTTCGTGCTCGCCCGATATACAGATTGAATAACATCGGGGAGAGGCTACAACCCTGTCTCACTCCCCTTCCCAATCACTGCTTCCCTTTCATGCCTCTTGCCTCTTATAACTGCCATCTGGTTTCTGTACAAATTGTAAATAGCCTTTCGCTCCCTGTATTTTACCACTGCCACCTTCAGAAGTTGAAAGAGAGTATTCTAGTCAACATTGTCAAAAGCTTTCTCTAAGTCTACAAATGCTAGAAGAATAGGTTGGCCTTTCCTTCGTAGGGTCAGTATTGCCACATGTGTTCCAACGTATCTACGGAATCCAAACTGATCTTCCCCGAGGTCGGCTTCTACCTGTTTTTCCATTCGTCTGTAAACAATTTGTGTTAGTATTTTGCAGCAGCGGCTTATTAAACTGATCTACGGAATCCAAACTGATCTTCCCCGAGGTCGGCTTCTAACAGTTTTCCCATTCGTCTTTAAACAATTTGTGTTAGTATTTTGCAGCAGCGGCTTATTAAACTGATAGTTCGCTAATTTTCACATCTGTCAACACCTGCTTTCTTTGGGATCGGAATTATTATATTCTTCTAGAAGTCTGAGTGTATTTCGCCTGTCTCATACATCTTGCTCACCAGATGGTAGAGTTTTGTCAGAACTGGCTCTCCCAAGGCTGTCAGTAGTTCTAATGGAATGCTGAAGATTAGATGGGTAGATCACATAACTAATGAAGAGGTATTGAATAGAACTGGAGAGAAGAAAAATTTGTGGCACAACTTGACTAGAAGAAGGGATCGGTTGGTAGGGAATATTCTGAGGCATCAAGGAATCACCAATTTAGTATTGGAGGGCAGCGTGGAGGGTAAAAATCGCAGAAGGAAACCAAGAGATGAATACACTAAACAGATTCAGAAGGATGTAGGTTGCAGTAGGTACTGGGAGATGAAGAACCTTGCACAGGATAGAGTAGCATGGAGAGCCGCATCAAACCAGTCTCTGGAATGAAGACCACAACAACAACAACATGGAATGCGCAAGAAACGAGAAAAAGCAGACGAGGGATATATAAATCCCATTACAGTCTCATAGGAAGGATATTGTTCGTTGGTAAACAATGATATAAACTGCAACTCAGTACCAAAATCATTCTCACTGTGACAGCAGGTGACATTTAACCTTCATGTACACTGCAAAAAAGCTGTTAAAAACTTTATTTTACTGCAGACAGTTTCTACGTATCGTTATTATCTAGTAGACTTTGAAGCTTACTATGGAATATCCAACTTATTAATCAATGCAAAATAGGTGTATGTATACCATCCTAAGAGTTATCAGGCGAACTTTCTCTGATATTTCAGCAGGTGTTTACAATTTCGTTCTTGTAACGTGTAATTTGAATCGTCCCAAACAGGTACCGCACGTTATGTCTTTCATGCGACGGCCAGTGTAGACAGAAAGGGTTGCTTTTCTCCAGTTACAAACAAAATGAGTTTAAAAAGCTGAATTTCATGTGGTGACTTTATTGGGCGGTCCCAAATCTGTCTAGTCCGATACTTGACTTATCGATGTGTATTGACAGAGATAGTAAAAGACGAAGAGTAACTAGTGCTCGAGCTCCAACCTGGTCCTCGCTGACTGCTACCGCTATTTAGTAGCGCTGCTCAGTCGCTGGTGGAG
The DNA here is from genome assembly GCF_023864345.2 of Schistocerca serialis cubense. NCBI lineage: Eukaryota > Metazoa > Arthropoda > Insecta > Orthoptera > Acrididae > Schistocerca > Schistocerca serialis. Next base: position 390,113,330 of record NC_064645.1, read on the forward strand.
TACTGGATATGAAAGACATGATGACTCCAGCAACACATTGCATAAACGAAATTGCAAATATCTGCGGGAAAACCAGAGTAATGCGGGAGGGACACCCTGTATACTTAATTCTGTGCAAGTTGGATGCTGTGGTTTCTTACATGAAGCCCACTGCCTTCACGTCACTAAATATGTAAGTGCATACAATGTGTTATCATAGTGGACATTCTTTACTTACCGGTCATCCAGAATAATTATTCTCTCAGTACTGCATCTGTAAAACAGAAATAGAAACTTATTTTGCGTCGTAAATTGCTGAGATAGTTATCACATACATTTTAGTGCCTAATATTTTATCTAAGAGTTTCAGATGTGGTGCTGCAGATGGATGTTGGAAATTAAGTACAACGTTAACATAAGGAATGTGTAGGTTTCCAACAGCACCGGGGAAGAAAGGCACATGTGGAAAACACTGACAAGAAGAAGGGGCAGGGTGCTGGACACTGTTCCATATCCTTAAATGCCGTGATTTTTCCAAACAAGGAAGAGTCTTCTGGAACAGGAAGATTGGCGGAGTTAGAATTGACACAAAACAGGGCAATACTACTTATTCTCGAGCCGTGCTTCATTGGAAGGGAAGATGCCACTGGATGTGAATATTGGAAATGGAGTAAATTCTTAGTAAAACTGAGGAAAATATCCAAAACACAGATTCTGTCTAAATTCCGTGGGGAACTACATAGATGCCTCAGCTGCAGGAAAGTAGTGGGATTTGTTGTGATGCCTACTTAACGTAAGTAAAAAACAAACTAGAATATATACAACCCAAAAACTGATGATAGCTTTTTCAAAAGGATCGACGCATAAATGAACATACGAAAAAAACCGACCGTTTGAAAGCTGGTGGGAAGAATGTATGCGAGGAGTTAGAAAACTACTGTTAATGGATGTACTCAGAGTAATATCTTGGAAGCTATAGAATCTGTATCACAAGACAATCTGAAGAACAGAGACCTTAACGATTAACTGACGAAGGGAGGATACATACAAAAATATCTGAGTTTAAAACTCTCATCCATTCAGATAAAAATCTATACAAAAATCAGTACGCAAATAAAAACTGTAAATCCGCTCGTAGCATATGGAACTGAACTTAGACCACCGAAGAAGACTGTTCAAAAGCAAATTATAAACATTGACACTGACCATGTTTGACGAACACTTCAAGCATCTTCTATGTTCTCAAAATAGACTGAATTTCACATTTAACTCGCGACGGTACTGTAAGGGGCTTTAAGTCTGATATTGTTTACCACCACCCATTGCCTCTTCTGGCAAGTGAACACTACGTTGTACGTTTTGCTATTGTTTCCAAGAGTTACTACTGTCATGAAAAGCATTCTGAAACTGTTTCACACTCAGTAACAAAGTCCATTACGAAAATATCTCTTGTCATTTTGCTTCGTTTTCGTAGTTCCAGCTTATTCTGGTAGCAGTCGCTGGAAGTCACTATTAATATTAACTAATTATGACCGAAACAACTCTTGTCCTCAGCTATTGTAGCTCAAAGATAGGGTGGTTGAACAAAAACAACCCTTTTCAAAAACATCTCAGACAAAACTGCTTCTGTCGTTTTACAGTGCGAAAAATGACGACAGGGTAACTTTACTGTTATAATTTGGTGTCTTTCACTTTATTCCTTCCCTGTGCTGAGTTTCAACGACTGTGATTCGGTAATTAATTAAGAAGAGATTGTCCGGTGGCTTAAAAACAGAAACTTCAAAGAAAGAAAGGAAAATATATTAAAAACGGAGAAGCTGACAAGCGAGGAACACTAAACCACGTTGGGAGAAGCGTTCCCGCCAAATGATTGATGACTGCAAATAACAATTGTTTCCATTCTTTTCTTACCTTCAACAGTAAATTTGTAATCTCGTCTCGACGGGAATGTATGTAAGTAAACAGATTCCATTCCCAATGGCTGCATGTGCGAAAGACAGCGATACTTTCAATATACAACAGCTGAACAACTTTCCTCAATGATATGCAAAATGGATTCGAAAACATTCAAGATTCCTTTGTGGATGCTATTATCACAGTTACCAATGTGAAACAACGAAGACTGCGCAAAGTACTTTACGGAGAGGGAGTAACTAGTGCTGATAGCGCAAGTTCACTGTTTGGCCCTTCTGTACGTGGCGCCTCTTTCACAATAAAGTCCGAAGGACTGCTGACGCTGTTACATATAAGCTACCTTTCTGTAGAGCGACTGCGCATTGTACAGTATAGTCTAATCTCAAACAGCGCCGGCCGGTGTGGCCGTGCGGTTAAAGGCGCTTCAGTCTGGAACCGCGTGACCGCTACGGTCGCAGGTTCGAATCCTGCCTCGGGCATGGATATGTGTGATGTCCTTAGGTTAGTTAGGTTTAATTAGTTCTCAGTTCTAGGCGACTGATGACCTCAGAAGTTAAGTCGCATAGTGCTCAGAGCCATTTCAAACAGCAGTTCTCCAGAGGAGAAGAAAGAAAACTGTAATTTATGACTCCCCTCAAGCTATTCGACGGCCTCGCAAAGACCTGATAGAATATCATATATAGCTATTTAAACCACGATTTATCATTATTCACTTCATAAAAATCCGCCAGAAATACATCTGATTGAAACTGTAGCTGTGAAGAAAAGCACGAATTTTTCTTATGTGCCCAGTAAATTATTAGTAAGTGTTAAATAATTTTTATATCTGTAACGTAGCAGACGAGCATAAAAGATGTTGATGCTAGTGACAGTGACATAGCCCGTCTGATCATGCAAAGAAAAGTTCACTTTAAAAAAGTGAAAGCCTTCTATGACCTGAAAATATTGCAAGCTGCAGATTGCTTCAATAATAAATGTGTGTCTGAGTGAAGCTAAATGTTATTATATTTACATAAAGAAAAATATTATCTTGGCAATAACCTTCAAATCGTGTGATATACACTTAATTTTCATATGTGAATTAGTGAATTTAGCCTGTAATCACTTTCAGCACTCAAATTAATTATCTAATTAACTAATTTAATAAGACTGAAACTTAAATAAATTAATGTATGATACTCGACAGGCAAAGCATACTTTGTGGTGGAAGCTATACTAATTTTCCTCCGAATTAACCCCTGTTCAAAGCAGTCTGATTTTGTTTACATGAATCCACTGTGAGACCCAACTCTATTCAAAAGGAATCAACTACGATGGAATACACCATAAACTATGGTTCACCTGAGAACAGGGAGCTAAGAAGTTCATTTAGATCATTTAACTACTCTATGCCAATGTAGCAATACTTTACTCTTTCACTTAGATTCAGGCGGCAGCAGAAAACAGCACATTGTTGACAAGCACCAGTGCACTGGAGCAGCTATTTGTCCACCAAAATTTGCAAACAACATGGTGAGCCGTTCTGATTATCAGAACGTGGGAAACTTAACCATCAGAGCCTTGAAATCCCAGCAGATTTCAGTACATGGTGCATCTGTTCGCTGGTCTGGCCAAACCAATTTGACTCACAGACATGAGGGTCCATGCTGGAATTGTCAAACAGTAGATGGTCGTCTCAGGATGAATAAATTCACCCTTGTGACTTACGATATATCTGTGATGATATGCATTTCCACTGTCGATACAGTTGGAAACTGACTTTGGCTCCTAGTCCACCACAAGATATAGACCACATGTCTCACCCACTAGGGAACGACCTGAAGTTCTCCTCCAGGGGAGGACCAGAAGACGTAGAAGCCAAAGAATCAAAACCACTTTCCACCAAGCCTCGTTACGGGAACGGAATTAGCAAAAACTAAACAGCCCCCCCCCCCATTCCACAACCCAATTGAACTATCCTCTACTCATTGACTCTCCCCTCTTGACTGTTAGACGTGGCACTGGGGCTCTCACGCTGGGGGGAGCAAGCCTCTACTTTGCATGTCATGAAACAAGCCAATTGGCGACCCCAAATCTCTTTTGTCAGAAAAAAATATGGTTTTAGACTAAGGAGGTGTCATTCTCACAGTAAGCATGGCCATGTTTTGGCAACAAATATCTACCTAGATGGGACCACAGTCCCTCATTTGCAGAGAGATCTAATCTTTCTGGGCCGGGCAATTCCAGTATCTGAAAGAAAGTTGTTAAGCTTCCCAGACAGTCGTCCACATGAAATACATGTTTCCTCCGCTCGGTAAAAGAATCTGGTGGCTTCCTGGCATCAGAGGGGGACGGGATTACAATCCTACCACCACTAAACATATGCACCAGCTACTCTCTCCTTACCATCATCCCAGCTTCTAACATGGGAATGCACTGAGTTTTATAACCTTTCCACTGTTTGCACGAAAGCTTAGTTCACAGCAGTCTCTCCTAAATGCTTCCTCCACCCACTTTCGGCCATCCAGCTGCCTTTGTGATGGACTGCTGCCTGGCCCAGATAAAATGTTTTGCAAACTGGCGTCCTTATCTCTGACCCTACGCAGAAGGAGGAGAGAGCTTCGGCCAGAAGTCCTTCTGCAGGTAATATCCACTGAGAACTGCTAGCCAGAATCACTCACATGGCCAGGTCACTGCACTCAGGATTTATGGCTCCCAATTCATCTCTCTCCGTGTTCACCATTGCCTCCACTCTGGCTCCTTAGTTACAATTTTCTCTACAGGTTACACATCCAATTATAAGAACATTATCACCACAATTTCCCCATGTAAAAAGTCATAAACCATACATAGCAAATGTAGAGCTGGGGAACACTAAGATCCTCACCTAAAATATGAATGTTAATTTGTATGACAAACTGAAGTAAGAGCTGCCACCTCCGAAGGTACTTAAAAAAATATTCAACAGGGATTAGAAGAGCCTTTCTCCTTCCCACGAACAATAATTCCTGTTTGTCCAATGATCAGGATTTCTCCCTAATTTCATGTAAGAAACAGAATAAAGTCATTGAAGTACCTTATTAACAGGACACAGTCATTGCTTCTCAGCACCATCCTGCCCTTACAGCATGTACATGATATACCAATCACTGACATTCGTCATGGAAGAAGTTACTGATCGCTAATTCAAAACACTTACACAGGAAAGAGTTAACCAGAAAGAACTACGAATGTATAAAGAAGAGGCATTCAAGAGCTACATTTTCGTACCAGGCAGCTATATGGGACCTCAGTATGTGCTCGCAACTCTCAACAATCGGAGAGTCCACTTTAAATGATTTTCGGTTAGCTTCAGAACGATTCAATCAATATTAAGACGTCAAATGTCAGGATCTTCTATGTATTGCCCAGTGTAAAACTGCACATTTAAACTTCCCACCACCTCAGGAGAGTCTGGTGGGTTTTGGATGCCATGCTTCACCAGAGGACTCGCTCTTTGTGAGGGCATCAATGTGAACATCACTGGGGTATTCCTGGAGGAAAGGAGTGGAACGTGGAGGGGAGAGCAGTTACTTAGTGGCCAACAACCGAGACGGAAGTTCCGCAGGACCGTGATGTGCCAAGAAGCCGGGTAGCCTATGTAGTCAATGGTCTCTGTGGGGCAGGCCAACCTATCATGGACGTCATGGCACGCAGAGGATAAGTGTGTCATTACACAGTGACCTGAACAAACCGATATGGAGAAGTGTGGTTTTGTTATTGGTGTAATAGACATAACGCTAGGAGCGTCCTTTAGTGGCATGCAGTGTTTGGTGGCCGGCTGAGAATTATGAAACTGAAATTAATGTACAGAGGGTACCGTACACAGTTAAGACAATGGCTAGTGAATGTGTTTTGAATACAAACTCTTCGTTACAAGCTCTGAAGTTACATGGCATGATTGCGGAGGCACAAGATTGTGTTTATCTCCACACTGAGCGCATGTTCAAGCATTGTACGAGACAGAGTTCTGTATTCTCTTCTTAATCAAATGAAACTACACTACTGGCCATTAAAATTGCTACAACAAGAACAAAGGCAGATGATAAACGGGTATTCAGTGGACAAATATATTGTACTAGAACTGACATGTGATTACATTTTCACGCAATTTGGATGAATAGATACTGAGAAATCAGTACCCAGAACAACCAGCTCTGGCCGTAATAACGTCCTTGATACGCCTGTGCATTGAGTCAAACAGAGCTTGGATGGCGTCTACAGGTACAGCTGCCCATGCAGCTTCAACACGGTACCACAGTTCATCAAGAGTAGTGACTGGCGTATTGTGACGAGCCAGTAGCTCGGCCACCATTGACTAGACGTTTCCAGTTGGTGAGAGATGAGGAGAATGTGCTGGCCAGGACAGCAGTCGAACATTTTCTGTATCCAGAAAGACCCGTACAAGACCTGCAACATGCGGTCGTGCGTTATCCCTGCTCAAATAAGTTTCGCAGGGAACGAATGAAGGGTACGGCCAAGGGTCGTAACACATCTGAAGTGTAACGTCCACTGTTCAAAGTGCCATCAGTGCGAACAAGACGTGACCGAAACGTGTAACCAATGGCACCCCACACCATCACACCAGGTGATACGCCAGTATGACGATCACGAATACACGCTTCCAATGTGCGTTCACCGCGATGCCACCAAACACGGATGCGATCATCATGATGCTGTAAACAGAAACCTGGATTCATCCGAAAAAAATGACGTTTTGTGACTCGTGCACCCAGGTTCGTCGCTGAGTACACCATCGCAGGCGCTCCTGTCTGTGATGCAGCCATGGTCTCCGAGCTGATAGTCCATGCCGCTGCAAACGTCGTGGAACTGTTCGTGCAGATGGTTGTTGTCTTGCAAACGTCCCCATCTGTTGACTTAGAGATCGAGACGTGGCTGCACGATCCGTTACAGCCATGCGGATAAGATGCCTGTCATCTCGACTGCTATTGATACAAGGCCGTTGGGATCCAGCACGGCGTTCCGTATTACCCTCCTGAAGCCACCGATTTCATATTCTGCTAACAGTCATTGGATCTCGACGAACGCGAGCAGTAGTGTCACGATACGATAAACCGCAATCGCGATAGGCTGCAATCCGACCTTTATCAAAGTCGGAAATGTGATGGTACGTATTTCTCCTCCTTACACGAGGCATCACAACAACGTTTCACCAGGCAACGTCGGTAAACTGCTGTTTGTGTATGAGAAATCGGGTGGAAACTTTCCTCATGTTAGCACGTTGTAGGTGTCGCCACCGGCGCCAACCTTGTGTGAATGCTTTGAAAAGCTAATGATTTGCATATCACAGCATCTTCTTCCTGTCGGTTAAATTTCGCGTCTGTAGCACGTCATCGTCGTGGTGTAGCAATTTTAATGGCCAGTAGTGTAAGTGGTTCCAGAGACCTTTTCAAGTCTCAAACATTTATGATGTACATATGAGGACTATTACTGCGAATCAAAATTTGTACCAAAGCAGGAAGTCACACTTCGTGTCTTGCTTATTAGGCAGGTGCGCTAACCACTACATCACCCTGGCACAGTGTCTCTGCACAACTGCACAGGCAGGCTACGATAGCACGCCTCCTTCAGTCTACATATATACATTAGAGATGTTTGAGACTCGTAGCGGTCTCTGGAACGATGTAGTTTCACTTGATCAAAGCACACATGCCTGAGTTTCAGGCAGAATCCTCCATTTTGTTAGATGCTTAGGTGCTTTTTCTTTACAGTTGGACAGCCTCCGCAATGCTGTCCAGGTATAGGGAGAATATCAAGTTGCGCTGAGGCGTGAATAGAAATTGGGATTAGGGAGGGAGGTGTGTTACGGTAGTCTGTGCAGATTAGATTAGATTAGATTAGATTAGATTAATACTTGTTCCATAGACCATGAATACGACACTTCGTAATGATGTGGAACGTGTCAGGTTAATAAAAGAGGTCTGTACAAGACATTAAATTACCCAAAATATTGCATGACACTAATGTTTAAGTTGTTGTTGTTTTTTTCCCTTAATTTATATCTAAAATTTCAACCAATGAGTAGAAGGAGTTGTCATCTAGAAATTCTTTTGATTTATTTTTAAATGTTAGTTGGCTATCTGTCAGGCTTTTGATGCTGTTTGATAGATCACCAAAGACTTTTGTGGCAGCATAATTTACCTCTTTCTGTGCCAAAGTCAGATTTAACCCTGCATAGTGAAGATCATCCTTTCTCCTGGTGTTATAGCTATGCACACTGCTATTACTTTTGAACTGGGTTGGATTATTAACAACACATTTCATAAGTGAATATATATACTGTGAGGTTACTGTGAGGATCCCTAGATCCTTAAATAGATGTCTGCAGCATGACCGTGGGTGGGCTCCAGCAATTATTCTGATTACACGTTTTGAGCAATGAATACTTTTCTACTCAACAATGAATTACCCCAGAATATGACGCCATACGAAAGCAGTAAATGAAAGTAGGCATAGTAAGGTAATTTACTGAGATTCTTATCACCAAAATTTGCAGCTGTGCAGAGACTCTGTGCCAGGGTGGCGTAGTGGTTAACGCTTCCGCCTAGTGAGCAGTAGACTTGGGTTGTAATCCTGCCATTTGTACAGATTCTCATTCGTCGCTTCAGTCTGCAAATATACATCTAGGTTAATAACAGTAAGGGTGTGTTCAGCTGTCGTACATAGCTGAACGTTTTCCAAATTTTATGTCGCTGTTGTCTGTAGACCATGTAGTCTTGTTTGGTGTAGCAGTAGTAAGTTTCTGGTGGAGGTCCTAGGCAGCAGAGGTAGATCCTGTTGTGATACAATTAATTTACTGAACTGTGTCTGTATTGCGGCCGGATTGTAACGGACTAACGACAAAGAGTGTGAATATTGTACTTTATACTCTGTTGTTCTTGGTTGGTGCCCAATTGTGCGTCACAGCCACTGATAGGTATTTGAGCTGCAGTTGCAGTGTACTGATTCAGAAGTTTAATTTAATTTTATTATTGTGTTATGTCCATTCGTAGGGTCCATACATCAATGGGCAAAAGCAGAACCCTTATAGGATCACATTGTTCTCCATCTGTGTGACCGTCTGTTGAGCATTTTACTCAAGAATAGGTAGAGAGATCAAGTTGAAATTTACATGAAATAATATGGTCTGCAGTACCATGGTGGCGTAAAACCATTAAGCTTCTAAGTCATTTATGTTATATATTTTGATATTTGCAAACTCACTCATCGAAAGCTATAGGATACTTTCCGTTAACATAGAATCATGAGATTTCTTAAATATCGTTGTTTCACTGTATAACTGGAGGAAACAATACAAAAATTGGTAATTTCTAATTGTATCACACTTTCGTTTTACTTTTGTTGACCGTTTGTCTGTGTGGCCGTTGTTAAGACGTCTTTATCTCATGAACGGTTAGAGGAATCAAGTTGAAATTTTATGTCAAATATTAATACCTACAATCCATTTAAAGTGTAAAAAATTTAAACTAAGTTAATGTGGTCAAAAAATAGTCACAAATCTTGGTACTCGCAAACTCACTACATAAAACCTGTAGATGAACTGTCTATATAAATTATGATGTTTGTACAGTCCTACTCGCACTTGTTCGGTTTCGTACTTAAGACCCACCTCTGGATGGAATAATGTCGGTTTTTCTATTAATTGCCTAAGAGCCCTTTGATGTCACTGTATTTGTGTTGAAATATTTCTGTTGTTAATAAATCCATTTATAATATTAGCCGAAGCCCATACAACCCCCAAACAACTGATAGCAGAGCGTGGTTTTTCATGGTATCTGTAGACTTGGTGTTTTGGTTAATGGATTTGGAAATACTGCAGTTGTATCCTTGTGCAGGAAGTAGTTTGGTAATAAGAATAGCTAAAGCCGTGATTGAAAGCGAAATGGTGGTAGCATAAGGGAGCCATTGAGGTGTATATTAATCTGGTGTACACAAATTTCTTCTCATTCTCTCTTTTGAAGACAGGAGCTGAAGTGGTAGAAACTGTTGTGGAACAGATAATGCTAGATGATCATTCATGGGCCATGTTCGTTCAGCCACTTCGTACATTCCAAGACATAGAGGAAATAGCATACCAGATCTAACGACAGTTTTCCCTGTGGTGCCATAGGACACTTCAGGAGGAATTGCCTACAGCAAAAATAGAAACTGAACACAAGCAGTTGACGATGTCCTAAAGAATGCAGCAGGAAGTGTGAGCTCGATCATTGCCCCATTCCTTAGTTGCGACATTAGTAACGTGTTGATACGTGGTCATCTTGATACTGGTAGATGAGACACTGTTGCCAGTGACAGATAGTTTCGTACTTTGAGGCAGTGTGTGGCTGAACAGTCTCCAGTACCCACCTTATAATAGGACGTAGGGGAAACACGACCCAGCACAATTCGGTCTTTGAGTACCAAGTCAGAGGGAAATATTAAATTGGTTGTGTGGAGAATTTAACTGACTGAATTTGACTGATAAGTTGGGGTTCACCAACTTACTCAAAACCACACTGAGCTGACTGTTATTATACCAGTAACGTTGCTACCCTCCATGAAACAGCTAAACGAGTTTGTAGAAGAGATGTTACAGCATCGCCCTTCTAAGTTCATGTACTAAATCAGTCGCGGAAATCCAGTCCAATAGTTGATTACAGAGAATGTAATAATTTGAATTTAATTGGTTGCCCTTTGGTCGCGCCACTGGGGAGGTTTTATCCAACTATCTGATATATTGTTTCTTGATATTAAGTTAAAGTTTATGTACAATTACCAAGACTGCTTAGAGATTTTAAGCAATAACTAGGAGGAATATACGGGACTTAGGGGTTCCTCTCCTTACCACCCCTGATTTGGATGAAGGGGTTGAAGTCCAAATCGACGCTTCCGTGGTGCTAATAGTTGCTATGGTGTTTCAGATGGTCAGTCTTCTTGCCTTGAGAGGACTGTCCCCATTACAGAAAAATTACTCTGATTATGAGTTGTAGCTTTGGCACTTTTGCCTGACATGGAGAAATCGAGGTTCTACCTATAGCACAAAGAATTTCAATTAGAAATCGAGAAGCAGACTCTTAGCAGGGCGCTGACAAACACTAGACGCACAAATAGAATTTTTCCTTAGGCTACGCGTATTTCGTCCTTTCAATTCGAATTTAAACATGTCAGGGGACCGATAACGTTATTACAGACAGCTTGAGTAGCATGATTCAGGGAGATCTGGAAGAAAATGAGGTAGGTGCAAATGAACCAGGCAAGAACCCACAATGGGTGAGTCCATTATTGGATGACTTCCTGGCCAAACACCAGGAAGAGGATGAAGCCTCAAGGAGAGCATAGGGAAAGAGAAGCAGTTTGCCCTTATATGCTCAAAGTTGGTATAATGTATTCTAATAATCATGGCAGCATTCGGCCTAGCATTGTAGCGCACACAGAAATAATACCTTATTTCTTTGCGTATTACCACCAGTCACCAGTGCTTGGACATTTAGGTGTTTATAAAACACTCTCCAAAATCCTGAAGGAATTTATTTGGAAAGCGATGGACTGGGATATAAGGACGATAGTGCAGATGTCAAAGACATCTTCAATAAGCAAGCCACTGCAGGACTGGGAACAAGGCATGTTGGCATCAAAAGCAGTAGAAAGGCAGATAGAGAAGTTACATATCGATTTTATTGCTCCGTTTACAAGGTCGCAGGCAGGAAACCAGTGCACTAGTAATTGAAGTGCATGCCTTTTCAAGATCATTCTGGGTATATCCTAGTAGGAATGAGACCATACAAGTTGTCATATGTTGGCTGAAAGGAGTTATCATTAACTTTTGTCTCTCTGAAGTTTTAGTATTGTTAACACCACTGCATTTACATCCAGAGCCTTCGATGGGTTTTGTTTTAGGATGGGAAACTTGGAAATTTGTGGTAAGTTCCTATGGGACCAAATTGCTGAGGTCATTGATCCCTAGGCACTACTTAATCTAACTTAAACTAACTTACGCTAAGGACACCACACACATCCATGTCCGAGGGAGGATTTCAACCTTCGACGGGGGGAGCAGGCTTTACGATGAGAATTAAACTTTCGGTAACCAGATCGTACGACACAAACTCATCGTTCTCAGGAAGAATTAAACGTAGTCTGCAGGTGGCATAACTGCATATTCAGATCGCATGCACTGGAGGAAAATTTTGAAATAATTAACGTATGGATTTAATATGGCTAAGCATGAGATGCACAAGGAATGATGTTTCCTTTTAGGACGATTTCCCCACTGGCTAACGTTTGACTTGTTTTGGAGGTTTTGCCCTTTAAGATATCCCCCAAAGGAGTTCAGGTGGAAGGGAAATCAAAAAAAATCTGGGGAAGGCGGTGGGGATCGTCGGTATCCCAGACATTTTTTCAGATTGAATAGAGCAACGGAGAAGTTGATGGGAAGACACCGTCTTAATTAAAGATTTGGCGATGGAAAGTGAATGAAGTGTACATATTTCACAGCTTTAACTGGAAGTGATCAGGAGGAACTGTAGTACGCCATGCCTTATAAAGTTATTTTGCTACCTTCTGTCTAAGTTTTTGTTGTGATTAAATTCCTTTTCGAAGTGGCGGAACAGGAGACAAGAGATTCGGGGGCGTTGGGGGAGGGGGGTATAGGTGTTGGGATATGGGGGAAGAGATCTTCACGCTCCAGCAGAGGGTGGACAGAGTCAAATTGTCAGACTGAGATTAGTTTACAGCAGGTATTGTGTTGAGTGAAGACAGTGGTTGGTGTTTGTATTTTCAATACGAAGTATTTGTTGAAAGTTCTGATACTAAACTGCATGGCCATGGTTGCATGGTATGATTTTTCATTGTATCATATCTCCACACTAAGGGCGTGTTCCACAGCTATTGAAGAGGGTCTTATGTACTCTATTGATAATCACTCTGAGGGCAAGATCAACTATTGTCAATAGCTGTAAGCTTTCCGAATTTTATGTCATTGTTGCTAAAAAGAAAGGAAGATCTTAGTTTAGCGTCGCGTCGACAGAGAGATCGTTAGAGACAGGTAACAAGTTGGAGTTGCTAGAGGCTCGGGAAGAAAGTGAACCGTGCCCTTCGCAAAGGGACCATCTCGGAAATGGCGAACGTGTTTTGGGAAGTAGCGGAAAAGATGCATCTGTATGGCCGAACGGGGATTTGAGGCATCTTCCTCCACAACGTGAGTCCGTTGCTACCGTCGTCTCTGTATTAGACAGCCTTGGAAGGCCCGTTGTATGTAACAGCAGTAAGTTGCTTGAGGAGGCCCTTGCTATTAGAGGTAGATGCTGCTGTGATTTTATTCACGTATTGTACTGTGTTTATATGAATTCTAATGTACAATGGACGGGGAGTGTTAATATTATCCTCGCTGTTCTTTCGTTCTTGATTGGTGCCCCTTGTGTGTCACAAGGGCTCAAACTTGTTTAAGCTGCTGGTGTGTTGTACTGCTTAGCAAGATTTTTATTTATTTTGTTATTGTGTTATGAGTATTTTTATAGCAGTATTAGCTCTGGGCAGGACATTGTTGACTTTCTTATTAACTGCCTAACATTGTAGTGATTAGTGATGTCACTGTGGTCGTGTGAAAATACTTACGTTCTGAAAAAAAAAAAGAAACATTTATAATGTAAGCCCATGCCTGGACAACCCCTGGGCCAGACTCCACTCTACCAAAACCCTGCACTATGGAGTCTACAATAAAACATGAGTTTCATAAAGTTTAATTAATTCCTTCACGCTCCCACCTAGAATTTTTTGAATAATTTTCAACGTTTTTTGTCACTTAGAACTGTACGTTGAAAAATATTTCATGGTAATTAGCTTGAAATTTCAGTTAATACTAAATCATAGGACTGTTTAGTTCACTTAGGAAGCAATGTGAAAAAAAAATTTATTGACAACAAGGAGACATTCAAGGATTTAAAATGTATTTTTTACATGTGTTTCATTCCTTCGTTAAGGCTCAGTTATCTTTCCGAGTTAATTTCTAGTTCACAAGAGCGCAAACGTTTGTACAATTACATGTAACACAAAGTCTACACAGCTGTGCAAATTAAGAGACAAAAAGAAATTACTGAATCAAATGAGGGCAAAATACCGATTTTAATCCTTATTTCCGAAAAGAAGTTACAATTTTTTACGGGCAGAACAATTATATGTAAGTGATTTTAATCAGCCTCCTGTTTTAACGTTAATGTTATGTAAATATGGAAACGGGATGTGACAGTTATATTATTTAGAGGAGATGAAGTGAAGCCTCTAGTAGTCAGCTCGCTGACTGGAAGGGACACCTGGTGGCCCATGACATGAAGGAGAGCTGATAATCCGATGACAAAGTGTTTATTTCGTGTTTCTATAGTGAATACCTCGTTGTAGTTATTAAATATAATCCGCTGCCCAAAATTCCGGCTTTATCGTTCCGATATGGACCCGTGCTCTGTCGTCATCTCTCTGCCTGTAAACAGAAACAATTAAATTCCGTTAATTAAATTTTGCAGCAGCGTCATAAACAGTTATTAGATTTCTCTGAATTCTCGCTACAGAAGCGCAAACAAAATCAGCTCGGTGAACCGAGGTACAAATGATTTGTTTGTAATTGTTACGGAGTTGTTTCGCTGTTTGTGCGCCATCTTCCGACAGAATGCTGAATCTGTGGAAGGGTGGTTTTGTCCGGTCTGCTTGTGATATTGTTTTAAAGCGTGTCAGGGCGATGAAGTGGCAAGGGCAGCGAGGAACAGAATTAAAGAGGGAACGGGGGTGTGAGGGAGTTGCGAAGCAATAAAGCATGCTCGCTTTCCGACAAATTGCGTATAAGGCTGTCCTACTTGTAGGACAAAATACGGCTAATTTTCTGTACTGAAGGAGGAAAGGAGGAGGAACGCGAAATTAGGAGAAGTACCAAACTGTGTGAGACTTTAGCCTCTACTTTCATTACGGGAGTTGTCAAACCCCTCCTCCCTTCTAGTATACTGAAACAAGGCTCGAGGTAACACTGAGCAAAAGTTGCTTCATTTTACTTGCACCGGTACTTACCCTCAATAACCTTATAATCAAAGCTCATACCTCAATATCATTAATGCGTATTTGTTTCCTGAAGGGAGACATCGTCATCTCGTCAATATCATCATGAGATCCTCTTCAACATTCTCTTCATCATCGTCATAGTCGCCGTTGTCGTCATCATCATTATACAACAACAACAACAATTTACCTTTCATCAATGTCTTCATCATCATCACCACCACCATCCAATCATCGTCAGCAAAACAGTCATGACCAGAAATATCATTGCCATCGGTCAGCAGTCATCTGTTATTGCGTATAGGTCTTCTTTCGGCTTTTCCATGTATTATAATCATCAGTTTTACTCGATATGTTCCTTCTACATGTTTTTTAATTCCCCCCCCCCCCCCCCCAAATGGCTCTAAGCACTATGGGACTTAACATCTGAGGTCATCAGTCTCCTAGACTTTGAACTACTCAAACCTAACTAACCTAAGAACATCACACACATCCATGCCCGAGGCACAATTCGAACCTGCGACCGTAGCAGCAGCGCGGTTCCGGTCTGAAGCGCCTAGAACCACTCGGTCACAGCGGCCGGCTTGTTTCCCCCCACCGTCCGCTCTTTAATTCGCTGACTCGATATTTTTTTATTTCTTGGAATCCAAGGACCAATTTCTTTGCTTCATCTACCAACTGTCCATCTGGCTGAAAGCCCTGCTCAACCCCACTTGAAATTCATTACTGTCGTAATTAAGTCCTCCTCCACAGTTTATTCCTCACCGACTGGTTTATTTTACTTTTAGACCAATTAATTTCCAACATGTATCTAGCCGCTATTAGCGGATCATTACTCAGCTTTAAGTGGTTTACGCATTTCGTGCCCAAGTCCCCAAACTAAAGTTAAATTGATTACATTCAATGATTATGAGTTTTTCCTTTGAAACAAATCAGAATGTGAATTTGAATTCAGTTTAGTTGGCCTATTTGTCTACTTTAATTGTCTCTTAGTCTATGTAATTGGTTTTAAAAGGTATTTTTACTTTTATCTTATTTATTTCGTTATCTAGCTGTTTTGCTATCAAGGTATTGTCTTCAACTGCCCTAAGTACAAAAAGCCATCGCCTGGATTTATGACTTTGTTTATTTACTTGATACTTTCAGCAACCTGTAGGCTACAATTATACAACTGCGTACACCTTTTACGCTCTTTTCTCTTGCGCCAGTATACTTTCATTCTCTCACTCTTGGTTGCTATCCTTCAGGTGTATTCTTGTTCCTGTTTTCTTGTCGAGTAGATCCACAACACTTCTTTATTTTTGCTCTAAAGCCCTTTCTGTATCCTATACCTTTTTACTACTCCAACGCAGTGTAGAGGGTATTTCAGTTCCGTCCATACAACTACAAGAAAATGCATGTTTTTCTCACCAGACGCGTTCCACTTTATTGAGATAAAGCACCATCAGTGGTCCGTAAATAGAGATATTTACAATCTGATTTGTTTTTAAGGTCGAACAATAGAAAAATTTGATTTATTTTTAAGATCGAAAAAGAGAAAAATTCAAATAGTAAATATCTTTAATCACAGGCCATTGATGATGCTTTACCTCAATAAAGCGAAACGTGTCTGGTGAGAAAAAACTGAATTTTCTTGTAGTTCTAACGACGGAACGAAAATATCCTCTAGAACTGTAAAACAACTCTGGACAATGTAGCCACACAAATGAAGGATTCAACGCTTTTCTAAATCCTGAAATACTTCTTTCATCTCTAGTATTCAGTAAATTCGGCGCAATTTGAACTTGCAATTGTTCTGACACAGCCTGATTGTTGTCTTCATATTTTTGGCTCTTTCTTTGAGAGCTGCCCTCATAGAGATGTTTGGGGTGAGTCTATGAACTATGTAGATGAAAGTCTGTGTTCCTTTAAGGTCAGCATGCATGGTCTTCATTGTCCTCTTATGTTTTTGTGCATCTATTCTCACATGATATGTCTTTTTTTTAATGGTGATCGTGTCTTCCCTGGTGTTTATTTTAGTTAAAATGCCCAGACCTTGAGCGAAAAGTCGTAGAATACTTGTAAAAGTGATGGAGTCGAATTTGAGTTCAGTCGTTTGATAGCAGATTATTACTGTGTTCGTTTCCAATTGTTCTGGTACCTCTGCTATAAGTTGTGATAGTATGTCAGTTTATGTTTGTTTTGTATGCTCGCATGTCCTGCGACCAACCCCGAACTCTTTCAGCAATTTTTGTGTCGATCTGTGGAGTCATAAACCATCTTAAACTCTTAATGTCATCATCACTGTGTCGCCTGATAACACTGTGCAGTGGCGGATGGTGATCATGTGCAAATATACTACAGAACACTGTAAATATCTCAGTTAAATTATGGCGCTTCTGTTTGGATACCAGCCGGAAATCAATAAAAGTACACCAGTTTTCTTTGAATGCGACCCGGAAATCGTATTGAAATTTGCCATTTCTCTGCAAATGCCTGTTGATACGCAAATAGAACAAATGAAAAGAAGTCTCTCCTCGATAATTACAAACCAGTGTCGAGTAATGAAATGATGGCAAGCAACATTACTATCAGCTAGGAGAAGCTGCCTGTTTTCGACTGAACGTACGCCATCCCTTCCAACACTAAGGGTGCTACGGCGTTTACAGCACTGCGTCAGTATCTTCCTTTGAAAGTGAACATAAACTAGTGTGCAAGTATTATAGCAAATCCCGTAGATGGTCTGCTAATGAAGTCCTTTTCCTGTTGGTCTTTGAAGGAGAAAGTGAGTAGAAGCAGGTAGATGCCCTTTGCATTTTACTAGAATATTTCGCTTGACTGGTCTGTAGGAAAAGGTGAAACGTTCTCTAAACATCTGTGTGTAGAGAAGGAGGGATTATTGACCAGCTGTTGATGTATCAGTGTTGTGGCCCAGTGGTCAAATGCCCACCAGGAAATTAGTCGACTCTGGTTGGATTCCCACAGCTACCATCATATTTTTAAAAACTTGTTTCTCAGAAAGCTAAACTGTCAACTATAAAATTTCAATATGTTCAAATAGCTCAGATTATATATGTAAAACTAATCTGTCAAATTTAGTTATAATTAACACCCTTCTAAGTCAGAAGGTTGTATTTGGTATTAAGAAATGCAAGTATACGAGGAAAATTAATATGAAAGTGTACTGAAAGTTTTGAATCTGAGGGTGTAATGTACTCCCTTGCTTACATGCTTGTTCTTTGGAGACAGTGGTGCACGGTGTACATGGAGAATGAAAGTCCAGGACGTATTAATACACACAACAACAAAAGTTTTGCATCACCCAGGTCCCCAGAACTCCTGAAGATAGACGTTGACTGTGGATATTGTATCATAAACACAATCCCTTTGACTGTTCAGATACGTCACTAAACCCGCCCAAAGATGTAAACAACTATGCCTGAGCAGCGCCTATTAGACGTTGGGGGTCCAACAGCCGATCAGTTCCAGTCATTCGACCAGGAAGGAGGTACATGGATCGTGTTGTCTGTAGTTCAACCATGCCTAGACGGTCAATACCGCTGTTCTATCACGTCCACATTATTACTCTATGAGAGGAAGGGCTCTCAACACGGGAGGTGTCCAGGTGTCTCGGAGTGAACCAAAGCGATGTTGTTCTGACATGGAGGAGATACAGAGAGACAGTAACTGTCGATGGCATGACTCGTTCAGGCCGCCCAACGGCTATTACTGCAGTGGATAACCCTCACACTGACGATGCGACAGAGAAATTGCTTCGCGATTGCATACTAAGGGCTCCCTGCCGACGTGTCTCCAAGAGACTTATACCATCCTGACAGCAACGCTACCATGCTGAATAACGCTTTTCGTACAGCCACAGGACGCCGTGTAACGACTCAAACTGTGCGCAATAGTCTGCATGACGCCCAACTTCACTCCCGAAGTCCACGGCGAGATCCATCTTTGCAACCACGACTCCATGCAGTAGGGTACAGATGGGCCATCAGCATGCCGAATGGACCACTCAGGATTAGCATCAAGTTCTCTTCACCGATGAGTGTCGTATATTCCTTCAACCAGACAATCGTCGGAGACGTGTTTGGAGGCAACCTGGTCAGGCTGAACGCCTTAGACACACGTCGAGGGAGTGCAGCAAGGTGGAGTTCCCTGCTGCTTTGGGGTGGCATTATATAGGGCCGACGTACGCTGCTGGTGGTCATGGAAGGCGCCGTAACGGCTGTACGATACGTGAATGCCATCCTCTGACTGATAGTGCAACCATATCGGCAGCATATTGACGAAGTATTCGTCTTCATGGAAGACAATTCGTGCCCTCGTCGTGCACATCTTGTCGATGACTTCCTTCAGGATAACGACATCGCTCCACTAGAGTCGCCAGCATGTTCTGCAGACATGAACCCTATCGAACACGCCTGGGATAGATTGAAAAGGGCGGTTTATGGACGACATGACTCACCAACTACTCTGAAGGATCTACGCCCAATCGCCGTTGAGGAGTGGGACAATCTGGACCAATAGTGCCTTGATGAACTTGTGGATAGTATGCAGCATACAGCAATGCAACACTACATGCTGTTGGGTATGAGAGGTACCAGTGTGTACAGCAATCTTGACCACCACCTCTGAAGGTCTCGCTGTATGGCGGTACAACATGCAATGTGTGGTTTTCGTGAGCAGTAAAAAGGGCGGAAATTATATTTATGTTGATCTCTAATCCAATCTTCTGCGCAGGTTCCGGAACCGAGGTGACGTAAAACATTTTTGGTGTGTGTACATTTAAAAAAACACAGTGAAAATCATAAACATATAGAAAACATAAGTGATCTTTTGTGCGTTAGGAAAAGCTAATATCGCAACAGTATTACGTTGCACGTATCAGAAGAACGTAATTAAACACACCTGTTTACCTGTAGTCTATGGGGAATTTTTGACGTAAGGGTGCCATGGAGCAATAGTACCATAATTCTTTTTCTTCATTTCATTTTGTTTCTCGCATTATTGGACTATTCATTACAAAATTATTGTACCACGTCGATGAAATTTTCCACGAGCCGTTACTGACATTGTGGTTTTGATGTAGGCTGTAGTAGCGAACATCTAATACGTGTGTGGTGATCGGGAGAGTACCAAACAGGATTCCGAAAAGCACGCTCTTCGGAAGCTTGTTTGCTACTGTAGTGGTTACTGATCGATGTGGTTTTTGATTATAGTCTCTCATGCTTTGGAGATTACCTTATATGCGCCTGGAAGAAGCGATAGCCTCTGTAGATGTAGATGTTTGTTTTGTATCATTTTTTATGTACTGGGTCAATGGCTGCATCTCTTCAAGCATCTGAGATTCTAATTGTATACCATGTATGTTGAACGTATCTCTAACGGTTATAGTACTTTGTTCCAATCCTTACATGATTGTTTTTATTTTTGAAGAGTTTTACTATCTTTTTTATTTCCATCTTATCTGGTGTGACCGAGTCGAGGTGTTCAACCACTAGCTCTCGGAAAATCATGTTACTCTGCTGCGGTGTAAAGTTCTGTAGACACTCGAAATATTTCGCCAGGTGGCCGAGCGTCTATTTATTGTTCAAGACAAATTTATCGAGATTATCCGCAAATCATTTGTTCAGCGGTGAATATCTTCAAAGTTTCGATTTCATTTTTAATTAGTGATTTTTTTAAATTCTGTTTACTCATTACTTTATTCTTATTAAAAATGATTTTCAGATCTACTTTCAAATTTGCTGCACAATGTTCTTCACTTTTTTGTTGAAGTACATCTGGACTATGGACAAACAGTGCGATATCACCAGAAAAATACGAGGAATGCAGGTATGTTCCATTAACACATATTTCTTCATCGATTTCCCAGTTTAAGTGTCTGGAAAGTTCCTCAGGGACTGTTAGGAATTGTTTTAGATGGTTGCAAACGCTTGAGAAACGTGTCTGGACACGGCGTCATCCAGTCGAACTTCTGCCCGAAACATGTACGTGATTGCACTGCAATTCACTCTTCAGTAGAAAACTGTTGAGGTTCTCGTGGCCACTTGTTGACGTAGTGGCTTTTGGCACTCGTCTCGTGATCTTCGGCCGACACTTGTTTAACGATCTTACTGATATTTCGACTGCACGAAAGTGGTTGGCGTCCGACACCGGCAATGGAAGGCAAACTTCTGCCGTCCTCGTCCTCTCGTGTTGACAAAAAATGGTTAAACAGCAATATGTCACACCTAAGTGCTTGCAGCGCGCCACGGTCGCAGGGCACTGGGGATAATATTATTCTATAGGAGATTTTCACCTGGGCTTTCTTGGGAGGTGTGGTAGTAATTTAAGGCCCCATTACATCTGCATTTCTTGATGAAACTTGCTGGCAGATTAAAACTGTGTGCCGGACCGAGACTCGAACTCGGGGCCTTTGCCTTTCGCGGGCAAGTGCTCTACCATTTGAGCTACCCAAGCACGACTCACGGCCCGTCCTCACAGCTTTAGTTCTGCCAGTACCTCGTCTCCTACCATCCAAACTTTACAGATCTCCTGCGAACCTAGCACACAGTTTTAATCTGCCAGCAGGTTTCATATCAGCGCACACTCCGCTGCAGAGTGAAAATCTCATTCTGCATATCTTACTGTACTTCCAAACGACGACGGCAGTTTCCAGCAGGGTACCTGTCCGTGTGGAAAGGCCGGAACCATAATACAGTGACTTGTGGAGATCGATAGTGAACGTACGTTGACAGCTTGACCACCACATTCGCCTCGTTGGATCTTATCTGGGACGCTATCGTGCGCCAGTTCCGTCCAAGAAACGACCAGGCTGAAATTTAATAAGAGTGCGTGACATGTGCTTAGGCGTCTGGTGCTCATACCACCTGAAATCTACCAAGGATTTAACGAACCGATGCTGCATTTCGTTCCAAGAAGTAGAACACACGCTATTAAACGAGTATTCGTAAACTATTTGCTCATCAGTGTCTACTGAATAAATAGCTTGAAGCTGGAGGGCTGTGGAAGCACATAGTGATGGGGAACTAACTTGCTAAACACCAGAGATCAATGTAGATAGTTAAGAGGTATTCGAGTCCTAGGAAACAACATGAGTTTCGGAGATAGCGTGTGCACTAAATAGTGCGCTAGAGACACTGAACCACAGGGGACAGGATAAATCATCTATCTAAAAATCGCCAGTGTCCTATGGCTGTCCCCTTTGGTGAGTGCCGTCCTCTCTCCAATGTCAAGCAGATAGTCACTACAGGGTAAGGCGCCCTCGTACGTCAATAATTGATGGACGTCAGATATGCATAGTTTGAATCAGACTTTCCATCATGGCAGGAGGTAGAGGCTGCTTTTGTAACAGTATCGGCTACTACTAAATTTGCAGTATACTGATAATGTTATTCCTGTGAAAGCATTTTTGGCCCTTGACTCTGTGTGATGGAAAGCTATTGGACTATTTCTCGATTCTGGAAAGATTGTTATTAAAAGGAAACAATAGCAAAACAAACTGGAATCGAGTCAAGTTTCTATTAGTAACCAAGCGAACTGTAATTACGTAAAAAGAAACAGTCGCCAGTCTAATCAGGCAAAGTTGTACTCAGTACTAGCATGATTCATCAAGAAACTTAACAATGTCTTTTGACTTTGCTTGATACTTCTGATCTTCTGATAAGATACAGGCCAGTAGCACAATTTAGCATGTAATGTTCCAGTGAATTGACTTGAACTACATTGGAGAAGTATTGATGTGTTTAGGCAACAACTGGCTCTCGAAGCACTTACTGTCTGTACAGTACAGTAGGAAGATGATGATAATTATGGGTAAATGATTAATAACGGTGGAGCTCTATTAAAATGTACAAGATGTTCTTCCATCAGTTTAATCATAGGAACTTACCACTATTGAAATAGTTATGAATTAATAGTATCTTTTGTACTAATTATTACTTGAATTCACAAGGAACTACCTTACATTATTTTGCTCAAATGGAATATGTGGCACCTGGAGCTAGTACAGTGTGAGTAACCGTAGCCAGTTGTTTATTTTTGATTGCTGTTGTTATGATATGACATTTAAATCTGGCTCAACAAACAGCATGGAGACCCAGAAATTAATTTATCGATAGATTCAGATCTTAGGATAAAACACTAAATGGGGAACACTGTTGACTATAGTACACATGAAATTGTATACATTAATATTTAGATAAAAAGGATCTTTGAAAGGAATACTTCAGTTGTCAATTTATGAAAGCTACATGAAATATTTCAAAACTTATGCTCATATATACCTTACAGCTCTACAAAGTTTGTTAAATTTGTTAAGGAAAATAATTGCTTTTCAATTGAGTAAAACAGGATACTCGGATTCATGTCTAGGTAAATGATTAATGATCGAATTCGGTGGCTCAACAAAAAATTTACCGTACACAAAATTATTGTTGAAAATGAAACTATATGACGGGTCCATGTAATTATGCAATACACAATTGATAATCTGACATGAAGATGGTGGCAGGGTCGATCTCCTGTGCTATTCAAAAACGGGTGGCAAAATTATACATGGCTCTTCCTTTGTGACGAGCTCCGAAAATTCTCTTCTTAGTTTGTGCTTTTCAAAGTACATAGGTAACCATGCCATAAATAATAAGCCGCATTACTTCTGCATCTGAGACAATATTATATAATCTTGCAATTGTTCTCGCCTCTACCAGTTCACAAGATGCGCACCCATTGCCTGCTAGCCACCGACTGGTTCATGCCACACAGAAACTTTGCAGTTCGTCGCCAGATCCATCTTTTCTATTCCCGTCAAGCCATTTCCGTTGCGAGGGAATTCGCTCCAAGTTTTACATGATTATGAACCCACTTCCCCTATGCATGAACCAGTAAAGTATACCATTTTCATTCCTTTACAGCACATTACTTTTGACATTACTTCTATACATTAACTACAGTTGTATATATAATCAATAAAGCATTTACACGGCTGTTACATCAAAGAGCATTGCTATACAGAAACCACATTAAGTGGAAACAGACACAGAAGTTAAATAAGACCATTAAATGTAATATCGATAATAGTGTTACACTATTGCTGGGAAAGTGGAGGCTGGGGGTCAGAACACTTTTTAGTGACGATGTTATGATTGTAGTCCTTTCTCCTCGAATGCCCAATTCATTGCCAGTTAGGTCAAAGACAAGTGACGGCTGTCTATTTCAGTTATGCCCTGATGTTGAAAGACCTCGTCCACAAAGTCATTACAGTGTTCTCAGACATAACTGTACATCAGATGGGAGGTGTAAATCTCTTTCCACATTTCTGCCAGAATAGCAATGTTTCCTGTAGCGTGCCATACGAAGAGTTGAGGGGAACACTCTGTCAGCTATTTTGTGAATCAATCCTGACAACCGCGGTAACTCACAGTTCCTGGGTTCACTAACGACTGGCAAGACCACCAAGTGGTCCACTTGTGGGTAGTGGAATCTATTTGTCACTTAGGCCACTAAACAGAGAAACCTCCCTAAGCTAACGATTATCTTCCTGTTATTGAGTGTGTATCATTGGTTCAAATGGCTCTGAGCACTATGAGACTTAACTTCTCAGGTCATCAGTCCCCTAGAACTTAGAACTACTTAAACCTAGCTAACCTAAGGACATCACACACATCCATGCCCGAGGCAGGATTCGAACTTGCGACCGTAGCAGTTGCGCGGTTCCGGACTGAGCGTCTAGAACCGCTTGACTACCACGATCGGCGTGTGTAGCATTCCGCGAGGCCATATACAACAGCTGTTGAGCTGGTCGGTTGTCTTTGCGTGTTTAAGGCAAGATAAAGGTCCTGGCACTGACTTGTATTTCGAAATCTATCTCATCACTGCTCTATAGTATTTTCTTGCTTCGTCAGCATATATATCTGTGTGATAATGCTGCATACAATATTGCTTTGATAAAACTGATCCATTAGGCTCAGGTGTGACCAATAATCAGAAACACATTCGTTGAAGTGAAACAAGGAATAGACCACACTGTGCAGATGATATTAGGACAATGTGAAGTCTGTAGAAGAAGAAGTTGGATAAATCTGAGATAAAGTAGCGTTTCACTACGCTTCAGCTTATGAAAATAGACGGCAGCCTTACAGATTTTTAAACAGACCTGACCACCCCAATATTCACATCATGCCACCTACAGTGCATCAATGGGGTTTCCTGTCCTCACCCTTCATGAGGTACCCCTCCGGGAAGATCGAATTTACCTGTCCTACAACGGTAGTAACTACATACATGACATACCAGCGAAAAAACGCTCATGTCGGAGCACAGAATATGCGAAAATGTACTTATATATTTAAAAGATGCTGACTCAAAAGTGGGATAGCAGCTGACTCATTCTACCTTCCTTTCTCAAAAATTTTGGTATGCGAATATGTTAAGTTTTTTATTTTTATTTTTTAACATCCATATCACCTCAAACTCCCACAAGCTCCGCTTATTAACTCACTCTCACCAACAAGTCCATCGCTGTAAGTCGCTCGTACCATCCTTTCTCACTCATTCATTCAGCCCAACTCATTATCATTAACTCTTTGTCTCCTGTGTCACAGCCACACTCCCCTTCGTTCTACTACTACAGTCTTGTCTCACTGCCACTGTCTCCCTCTTGCTCTCTCATTGCTAATGTCTTATTCCGTCCTTCCTACTGCTGTTGGCTCTTCTCATTGTCACTGTCTCTCTCATCCTAATTGTCATTGTCGTATACTCTGTTTCTAATTAACTGGCTCTCACACACTTCCATTTTATTTGTATTCGTTATTTATTTTATTATCTCCTTCGCTCTGTCACTATCGACTATGTTCCACTGACACTTTGTTCCTTCCTTTCTCTCACACTGCCATTGTCTCCATCGCTCTTTCTAAAGCACAATCATTGACTACTGTCTTTCAGTATTTATTACTTTTAGTATCTTTGCCTCTGCCACTGTCTTCGTCTTACTCAGGATAAAAAAGTGCGCATATGTCTGCATGCCAAAATTTTTCGGAAATTTTTAAAGTTTCTGAGGAAATTAGAATGAGGCAGCTGGTTCCCAGCTTTACAGTCAGAGTGTTTTACATAAACGGGAACATGCTTGCATTTTTATTTGCGGTGATAGAAGCATTCTTGCACCAGTTTCCTTTTTTCCCCCGCTGCAGCAGGGTATGTAACTCATATCAAAAGAAGTATCTTCGACACTACAATTTTGATAGTTTACCTGTGTGAAACTGAAATAACGCAAAGCTAATTTTAAACCTGAAACCAATTTCACCTGCAATAAAATTTTGCATGTGCTTCAGTACTACGACATAGGGTTCTCAGCTGATAATGGATAAAGTTTACAGTACATTTATCCCTGTTACTTCACTTTATAAACTACGTTTTCAGCTCACACCGGATTTCGCGGGCGTATTTTACGTGTGTAGGGTGGCTCTGAACCTCTGTAATTCTTAAATGGATAAAGATATCAAGTTCACTTTCAAGTTTGTTCGAGATCGGAATCTTAGCAAAATATCGTAAAAATTTGCATCATTTGCTGTGCGTAGTCGTCTTGGAATCCTCGGCTGGGTTTTATTTTGCTGATGACAGCGAAAATATAGTAAAACCCTTTTGTGCGGTTTTCCGAGGAACTTCCCATGAACTTCAAAATGGCTCTGAGCACTATGGGACTTAACATCTGTGGTCATCAGTCCCCTAGAACTTAGAACTACTTAAACCTAACTAACCTAAGGACCTCACACACATCTATGCCCGAGGCAGGATTCGAACCTGCGACCGTAGCAGTCGCGCGGTTCCGGACTGCGCGCCTAGAACCGCGAGACCACCGCGGCCGGCCCATGAACTAATCCTGTGACTATAAGTACCATCAAGCACATCGTAGACCACATACAATGCAAAAAAAAAAAAAAAAAAAAAAAACAACCGATTTGCTCCATCAGCCTAAGCAGGAGGAAGTGTCTAATATTCATACATTGCCTCTCTACTGTAGAATCGTGACATTAAGGCGATCCTTCTGTTGGGTACACAAATGTTACCAATCCCAAAGAATTTCCGGAACACTTAACCCTACTTTTTTTTATCACCAATAGAACCTGAGGTATAAGCACCAGAAAATCCAGTTTCTATGCTTTTTGGAATATGTTAGGAACGCATGCGCTTTTTAATAAGAGGACAAATACCGTGAATAAGATTAAAATAAGTTTTTGTCCCTATTCAACATATTTTCGTCTGCTTTTCTACAAAATTTATATTCTTGTTCAAGCATTTGTCATACCACTCAACCAACTTTTGGTTTCTGACGCCAAAAAATCTGCTACCTGTGAAGAAACCCTATCCATGACTGCAGTTATCAGTTCTAATCGTCGTTGAACCGTTCACCACCAAGGAATTCATTTCGGCACCGAAGCAAATGAAAATAACTAGGTGCAAGATCTGGAGTGTAACGTCGATGATACAGTTGTTACCACACAAAAGGTGTTATTACCCTTGTGTTTGTGCAAAAATGTGTGGTCTTGCATTGACATAGAGCAGTGTCACACTAGGAGACAACAGACTGCGACGCTTGTTGCGCATGGTGCGCCAGATGTTTCTCAATGTCACACAGTACACATCAGACATGTCTATCGTGCCTCTCGGCGCAAAATCCTCTAACAAATTATCTTTCCTGTCCCAAAACACAGTTGTCATGAACTTTCATGCTGAAATTGTCTGTTTGGCTTTCATTCTGGTTGGCGACATGGGTATCACCACTCCATTGGCAACTGCTTGGACTCCGGAATCATGTGAGACATCCAAGTCTCATCTCCTGTAACGATGTAGTCCAAAAATTCATCTCATTCCTGACTGCATCGAGTCAAATACAATAAACGTAGGTCGTAAATGTAGCATTTCTTAGTTTCACCTATCACAAAGTCAGTTTTTTCTTGCAATACCTTACGCCTTATAACTTTGAATAAATCGATTCCCGTACAGAATTCATTACAGCCTATTACTACATATACCCTTCTCCTTCATTCTCACTGAAACTTGTATACGTATTAGTCTCAAACACAAAACTGGACTATACTTATCTTTGTGTGTAAATATTCTTAGAAGCCCTAGTTAATATTCTGACTTGCTTGAACTGTAATGCAAAATTCTTTTACATGTGATCTGACATAGAATTGTTTCTTATAATTAATATTTTTGACTAAATTGGTAATTGAGATGGGGTATAGACAAGTTTCTGTAGTGTTTACGTCATTCTTTTGTGGTTAGATGACTGCTGGGTAGCCTCGGAATGCTTGTTGCATTTATGATTGTGTGCATATTTTCAGTTATGTTGTGTAACTGCGACTAGGGTGCAATTTCGAAATATTTTATATGGAAAGAATGTTTCCTTCTATGAACCTTTGTGCATAACACATCTACTCTACGCCTTTTAGTTGCTCGAAAATAATGAAACACCGTGACTTCAGTCAAATGCTGAGATCCATAAGCGTGTTGAACACTTACATCAGTGCTGGTACATACCTCATCAAACTATTAATTTGCGTGGTCTTGTCGAGAATTGCTTTTACGTTTTGGACATTAGCAGTCCGCCGCACTATTTCGTCAGTGTGTACAAGCAATCTGATGATATACTAAACCAGTACTAGAAATAAGAACGATCTTAATAAGTTTTAAAGTCACTTACATTGCTTTGGAAAGGTGTCAATTACACAGGAATACATATTTTCAGTGACATCCTGCAACCATGAAACATTTAATTATTGGTAGAGTGTAGTTTAAGAGGCGTCTTTAGAACTAATTTGTGGCAAATTCTTACTCCATGGACGGGTTTCTTAGTGGGACAGACTGATATGCATGTATTATTAACAATATTAAATAACGTAAGTCTTTTATACAATCTGATTTCTGCTCAGTTTCAATGAAGTGATATGTTGAATGTAGTATATAAGTACTGTTAGCTGATTTTCTGCTTGCCGTTGCGTGGCTACAACAGAGAAAAAATTACCATTCTGTAACAAAATGTTATCCACTTTTAAATCAAAATTTGTTTAAGGTTTCATGACTAATTTCGTACTCACGACAATTACTCCACTTAGAGGTTGTGGAAGAGATATAAGGCTATATCTTATTTTGTAAGTATGTTTCATTTATTCTTGCTTTATCTCATGTTCTACTTCTTTGAAAATTTACTCGCTATGGATGCATGAAACTAAAATTATATGTAATCTAATGTAAAAAGGGACTGGAGTATTGCTCACAGGAAGAGACTAAATGCGCAGTATTATAACGAATTAGTAAGTTTCTTACTTTTGGAAAGTCATTTATTAATTTTCACGAAAAGTTTATTTAATATTTCTATCTCTGACTAATTCACTCATCACGAGAAAAATGCTTGTGTCATCTGCTTAATGTTGCTTTCTGATCCAAACAAAAGCTTGCCAGCATAACCACTGTACAGTAATTCGCCGTGAGCTGTCACGACACACTTCGGTCTCCAGGTGCGCGAGGCCATCACCCCTGTTTTGCAGGTAGGCCCGCCTCACAGGCGGTATGGCTGGCTGCGTTCCGTTCAGGCGCAGGTGCCGCCATTAATTGCTGCCCTGGGAGCGCCGACGCTCCGCCTAATTTGGAGGAGTTGCCGCCAGGCGGCACTAGTGTTCCCCAGGCCCTCCTGATCGGCTTACGAGGTGATGAGGGCTTGTTTACAAATTGCTGTTCGCTGCTGCGCTACTGCTTACTCGCTCCAACAGTCCGTCTCAGCCTGAGCGGTGTTTAGCAGTGTAATAATATCAAAGTTCCCCAGAGTAATAGCTCTGGACTAAATACAGCATTTAGAAGGAAAACGAAACCGTTTGTATGTTAGCAGTACCTTTCCATGTTAAAGCCGCTCCATGTTCACAAGCCAGGGTCAGTGTGGTTATAAACAAGCAACTCTACAAATGTACTGAATACAGGGCAGAAGTGATTATCGTTGTCCCATTCCTTTCACAGGTGAAGATGGGAAGGATGACAGTGATTTTACGCCTCTGCGTGAGCTATTAATCGTCTGATCTTATAGGCACAACCTCTACGAGACATACGTAGGAGACTGAAGAATGCCGTACTTTCTGTCCACAAACAGCTCTTTAAATTTTATGAGGAGGTTCTAGGGGTGCTTACTTTTTCGAATACCTGACAGTTAAATTTTAGTGAATCATTTTTATTGGATTTTCTTTCCATTTAAAAGAGCTTGTCTGTTCATTCTGCGTTCCCTTGTGTGGTCTCCAAGCCGTTTTGTAGCGTGTACTACTACAGATAGTTCGCCCTTTTCAGCATAAGCATTGTCTTGTTTTTTGTTTTTTTCGTCCAATAATGCTCAGGCGCTCCCGGTAACCGCCAGGATACGAGCAGGGAGTTACTATTCGGGATTCGAGCGGAACGGCTATGTGCAGTCGAGGCAAACCAAAATTGTGTGGACAGTTTGCTGATGTGACGAAATATGAATTTGGAAGTTTTTTTGTCCATTTGTAGGGCAATAGTAACTAAAAATTCAGTTTATTTGAGGCAGGTATGCTTAATTAAATACGAAATTAGGGGGAAAATCAGTGTAGCTGTATTCGCAAGATATATTATTATTAAACAGTTATAAAAGGCCACCTTGGACTGTCGTAACGTAAACATTAAAGTGTGTAGCAATGCGGCATGGTACGCTGCAGTGTGAAAGTGGAGTAATTGTAACTGTTAGTAGGAACATGGTTCGGTCTAGGAACTTTAAAAAGTGCGTTACTTCCGCAAGCAATAAACGAAGTAAAATGATACGTTCAATTCTTTCAAAGCAACATTTTTCCAGCTAAATTTGAGAAACCGTAACATACAGAAAAAGCCAGGATTTCATTTTAGGCAATAATGCCGGATTATGCAACGAGGCGTGCTTTCTACGTTAACCCTCCGTTACTCTGTGTGACAGCCACAAACTAAATTATTACTATGGTCACTCTAAATGAAATGCACACTATTTTTGTAAAAATACAGTTTTAATTCTGCATGTGTGAAAGTTTTACAGTGTGTAGATACATCCTTCCCGCTTGTTTTCATATTTACTTCAACCGGTTCCCGTGAGTGGCGCCGTCACAGCATGTCTTCAAGATGGCTGCCACACTTGACGTTCGTCAGAAGCGACGTGCTGTCATAGAATTCCTGTGCTGTGAAAACGAGACAGTGGGAAACATCCACAAGAGGTTGAAAAAGGTGTATGGAGATGCTGCTGTCGATCGCAATACAGTTAGTCAGTGGGCAAGCAGTTTACGTGATGAAAGCGGGCACGGCAATATTGAGGATTGTCCTCGCATCGGCAGGCCTCGTACTGCACACACTTCAGACAATGTGCAGAGAGTTAACGAATTGGTGACTGCTGACAGACGCATCACAGTGAACGAATTGTCACGCTGCGTTGGGATAGGGGAAGGAAGTGTTTGCAGAATATTGAAAGTGTTGGCGTCAAAGAAGGTTTATGCCAGGTGGGTTCCCAGGATGTTGACAGTGGCACACAAAGAAACAAGAAAAACGGTATACAGCGAACTTTTCGAACAGTATGAGAATGGTGGAGATCAATTTCTTGGAAGAATTGTGACAGGTGATGAAACATGGCTCCATCGTTTTTTACCAGAGAGGAAGAGGCAATCAATGCAGTGGCATCATGCAAATTTACCCAAGAACAAAATTCAAAAGTTATGGCTACGGTGTTTTTCGATTCCGAAGGACTCTTGCTTGTGGGCATCATGCCAAGTGGAACCACCATAAATTCTGATGCATATGTGACGACACTGAAGAAACTTCAAGCTCGACTGAGTCGTATTCGACCACATCGGCAAAAGCAGGATGTTTTGCTGTTGCACGACAATGCAAGGCCACATGTCAGTCAAAAAACCATGGGAGCCATCACAAAACTGGGATGGACAACAATGAAACACGTGCCTTACAGTTCTGACCTGGCTCCATGTGACTATCATCTCTTTGGGAAACTGAAAGGCTCTCGTCGTGGAACAAAGTTAGAAGATGATGACTCCCTTGTGCACGCTGCCAAATAATGGCTCCAACGGGTTGGTCCAGAATTTTACCGTGAGGGTATACAGACGCTGCTTCCAAGACGGCGTAAGACAGTTGAGAGGGATAGAAAGTATGTGAAGAAATGAAAATATTGTTCTTAAAACTTTCAAACGTGTAGAATAAAAGATGGATTTAAAAAAAAAATAGTGTGCATTTCTTTTGGAGTGACCTTCGTATAATGAAATGTGAACAAAAAGTACGAGAACGTGCTGGAAAGTACTGCCTCCGAATTTTTTATGCGAAAACTCTTAAAGCTTTTTAAATGAAACTTACGTTATTAATATTTTACACGCTTCTTCTTGATTTCTACATATTTGCACACCTTTACAGCTAGAGGGCTCCGAATTGTAGTCTGTCAGATGTCGGCGTGTAACGTAACAAGATGGTGCCTAAGAAAGAGCGTGCTGTAATCGGGTTTCGAATTCGTCCACACATGGAGCAGCGTCTCATTCGGCACGACAATACCAGACCACACACGAACGCACCGCCATTTGTAAGAATCCGATGTCTTAGATTCACTGTCGTCTATTATTCTCCATAAAGTACCGACTTGGCCCCATCCGATTTTCGGCTGTTTCCAAAACTTAAAGAACACGTTCGATGACTTAACTTTAATAGTGATGAAGTGGTAAAGCACAAGAGGTTGTGTCTCCGCTTATAATGTCAAACATTCTAGAGTGACAGTATCGACAAACTGGTCTCTCGTTGCGTAAATGTATTCGTTGCCAGGTAGACTACGTTGAGAAATAGATGTGTTGACATGAAGAACAAACATGTAGAAGGTTAATAAAGTTTGTTTCATTTAAAAAGTTTGAGGAGTCCTCATATAAAGAAACGGAGGCATTACTTTCCAGCATGCCCTCGTATACGTCGTATATACAAGGAGGGAAGTTACATTTGGGTTGTGGTGAAAGATCTTCCTTTTCGGTGAAGAGTATTCGATACAGTGAAGTATAACAGCCAATTATTGGAATCAGTTAAGATAAACAGAGCGACCAGTCAGGGTGAAGAGAGGGTGAAAAGTATAACACCGCAGAAAAAAATCGTATGTGGGAAGGCCATCTACACAGCACTGGATTAAAAAATTAAATGTCATATGGCATTGTTGTTTGGGATATCCCAATGGTCGGTCGGCTCCTAGGAGGAAAGAATGTTTTTCTTCAGCGCACTTTGTAACTATGTGAGAGTTGCGTTATATTTTTGCGCAGCGTAATCTTAGGCTTTATTCTAAGACGGCCATGAGAGAAGAGGGAGGGTGATGCACGCAACCCACTCCTCTCGAATAGCACGAAGTGCGCGCCCAGCTTATGACGTCCGCTTCCAACGGACGGATCACCATCAGCAGTGTCACGTGGCAACACTTCACAAGACACTGCGGAGAAGTTAGGACTATAATCCAGGACATTGGCGCAAAAGACTGATGATTAGGAACTTCACACCGTCACCTCTCCTACACTTGTGTCCCAAATATTGGCAGTGAAAATTTCATCCACCATTAGCACTTGAACGGACATACCTCCAAAACTCTAGCACCGCCGCTCAGGCGTGCGTTACAGGTTAGAGCGACTCAGCTGTGGGGTCAGGTAGCTACTTGGATGAGAGTATCCGAACAACACGACAGCGCACAGTGAGTGGCGCGGTTTCAGTCCCACGTCACTGTACAGAAATCAACAGCTGCCGAAATAAAAGAGAGTGTCTCAAAAATTCCTGATATGCATAGTCTAGCGTTGTAGACAAAGCATTGGAACGATCTAGCACGTGGGGAAATCTGTGGGGAGGCAGATAGTTCTGTGCCTTTTATTTTTAGTTGAAAAATTGCCGTCGGTAAAATTGCTTTGTGAGAGCTAAGTTGGGTAAAGAGGGAAACACTACAGAGCAGGTTTCAGAGATTCCGAAATGAAAAACGTCACTAATGAAATATCCATAGACACAAAATTAACAGTGGAATTGTGTGCTAGTGTAGTCCCAATATCGCAGATACAGTAACGGGAAGAGCTAGAGTATACCCAACTGGTAGTAAAGCCGAGCCATCTCCAGATGTTAGTAGAATATTGTGGCGCTATTCAACGCGATAAAAAAAACTGCGAAACAATTAAAGCAGAGTTAAGAGAATATCAATAAGGAATTAATGTCAGCATTTGAGGACAGTCAAGATGAAATCATGAACGTGTTAGAGAGTCAATAAAATAACTTGCAGGCATATATAATGAAATGCTAAACATGACCATTTCTTTCTTTGAATGTTCGGTAGCACTAAGTGTCGTCTGGAACCAGCATCACACCCAGGCTGAGATACCTTCTTCTTTGTTCCACTCTCAGCACTCACGATGCCTACTAATGTTGTCTCAGATGATAAGATGAATCTGTACAGTTGGTGATGGTACTGCAGTGCAAATTTAAAAGTATTACTAATCGCCAAAGAAATTAACGCTCATATGGTTAAGGTTCAAGAGTTGGACTAAAATTCAAGGTGGATGGATATCAGTGATAACATTTGCTGACGAAATTGCTGTCCTCAGTAGAAATGAAGAAGAATTTCAGGACTTGTTGAACGGCTCGAATAGTCTAATGAGCACAGAATATGAACTCAGAGTAAATCGAAGAAAGATGAAAGCAATAAGAAGTAGCAGAAATTATCAAATGGATGATCACAATGTGAATGAAGTTGAGAAGTTCTGCTACGTAGGCAGCAAAATTACCCATGACAGACGGAAGAAGGAGGATGTAGAAAGCAGTCTGGCACTGACAAAAAGGGCATTCCTGGTCAAGAGAAGTCTACAAGTATGAAACATAGACCTTAATTAGAGGAAGAAATTTCTGATAATGTTCGTTTGGAGCACAGCGTTTTATGCTAGTGAAACCTGGACTTTGGGAAACCCAAAACAAAAGAGAATAGAACCATTTGGGATGTTGTGCTACAGAAGTATTTTCCAAATTAGAGGGCTGAAAAGGTAAGAAATGTGGCAGTTCTTCGCAGAATCGGCGAAGAAAGGAGTATGTAGAGAAACAACGACAAGAGGAGGGACAGGATGATAGGACATCTCGTCAGTTATCAGTGAATAATTTACATGGTACTAGAGGGAGCTCCAAAGCTTAAAAATTGTAGAGGAAGACAGAGATGGGATACATCCAGCAAATAATTAGGGACGTAGGTTGTAAATGCTATTCTGAAATGAAAAGTTTGGCACAGGTGAAGAATTCATGGCGGGCCGCATCAAACCAGCCAGAAGACTACTGATCTCACTCCCCCCCAAAAGTTAAATAATTCCGAATAATGTACTTTTCATTAAGTGCAGTATTTCCTCTAGTGTAGGCCAGAATTTATATTATGTGATGTATTCCTTGCCATGCCCGTGTCCGGTCCAGTATATAAGTGGTCAGTGCGACAGAATGTCAATCCTCAGGGCCAGGGTTCGATTCCCGGCTGGGTCGGGGATTTTCTCCGCTCGGGGACTTGGTGTTGTGTTGTCCTAATCATCATCATTTCATCCCCATCGACGCACAATTCACCGAAGTGGCGTCAAATAGAAAGTCTTGCACCCGGCGAACGGTCTACCCGACGGGAGGCCCTAGTCACACGACATTTGTTTATTTACCATGCTAGATACTGACGCTGGTAAGTGGTAACACAATGTTTCAATGCAATGAAGTGATTTTCATGGTAATAATAATAACCATCGGAATTCACTAAAGGCATTAGATTGTAGGCTCGACTTGTTAATGTTGAACAGCGTAAGAACGCGCTGATGGCACGGAAGCGTTGGTCACCAAACCGGCAACTTACAACTTGTTTAACTAGTTGAAAAAATACATAAAATGTTTTGATTAATAGAATACGACATTAAACGTCTTTCTACTGAATAACACATTAAGCATTTTTAACACATAGTTATCTTTTCCGCATAACATTCCGACAAAAACTTGTACAGGGCCTTTCTCTCTGACGGTCAGAGCAAGAAGAAGAAGAAGACAACGCAACATACTTCGCCTTTTACAAAAATTTACGAATAGATGTTAGTTACAATATAAGTGTAAGCTTTGAATTCAGCAAAAAATTAAATCATTGGCATTAGAGAAATTTAACGATTTGCTACCGAAAGGACGTTGTGTGGAGACACTTTGACTCTTAAAATTTTATCAGTACACTTTTGAAATAATCATAACGAAGGTCCCGAATGTACTGCCCTCTAGGAAAGTTCTCACGCCCAAATTATTCTCGGGGAGGTGAGCTGGCTGAAATCTTACCTGAAAAGCTCAGAGATATTTAGCGACTCATGGAATGTACACAGGAGAGACACATTAGAGGCCTTAAGAGTGATAGGGTGTGCAACCCTGGTCTGGGGGTAGCGTCTTTGATTAGTAATCAAAACTTCCTCGGAAGGGGACCGCCAACGGGGAGGTGACCATGATAACAAGATTGAATAATCGACAAATTGATAACGCTCTATGAGTGGGGGCGTGGAATGTCAGAAGTTTGAATGTGGTAGGGAAGCTAGAACATATGAAAAGGGAAACGCAAAGGCTCAATCTAGAGCTAGTAGTGGTCAATGAAGTGAAATGGAAAGAAGACAAGGATTCCTGGTCAGATAAATATAGGGTAATATCAACAGCAGCAGAAAATGGTATAACTGGAGTAGAATTAGTCATGAATAGAAAGGTAGGCGAAAGAGTGTGTTACAGTGAACAGTTCAGCGATAGAATCGCTCTTGTCAGGATCGACAAGAAACCAACAACGACAACGACATTTCAGGTGTACATGCCGACGTCGCGCTCCGAGCGTGAAGTGACAGAGAAAGTATATGACGATATTTAAAAGATAACACAGTATCTAAATGGAGATGAAAATCTAATAGTCATGGAGGACCGGAATGCAGTTGTAGGGGAAGGAGGAGAAGAAAATGTTACTGGAGAATATGAGGCTGGGACAAGGAATGAGAGAGGAGAAAGACTAATTGAGTTATGTAATAAATTTCAGCTAGTAATTGCGAATACTCTGTTCAAGAATCACAAGAGTAGGAGGTGTATTTGGAAAAGGCCGAGTGATACGTGAAGATATCAGTTAGATTACATCATGGTCAGACAGAGATTCCGAAATCAGATATTGGATTGTAAGGCGTACCCAGGAGCAGATGTAGACTCAGATCAAAATGTAGTAATTATGAAGAGTAGGCTGAAGTTTAAGAGATTAGTAAGGAAGAATCAAGACGCAAAGAAGTGGGATAGAGAAACATAAAGGGATGACGTGACACGCTTGAAGTTCTCTAAGGCTATAGATACAGCAATAAGGAATAGCTCAGTAGGTGGAACAGTTGAGGAGGAATGGACATCCCTAAAAAAAGGCGGTCACAGAAATTGGAAAGAAAAACATAGATACAAAGAAGGTAATTGTCAAGAAACACTAGGTAACAGATGAACTAAGTCAGTTCATCGATGAAAGAAGGAAGTACAAAAATGTTCAGGGAAATTCAGGAATACATAAACACAAGTCGCTGAGTAATGAAATGCACAGGAAGTGCAGGAAAGTTAAAACGAAATAGCTGTATGAAAAATGTAAAGAAATCGAAAAAGAAATGATTGTCGGAAGGACTGATTCAGCATACAGGAAAGTCAAAACAACCTTCGGTGACATAAAAAGCAAGAGTGGTAGCATTTAGTAAGCAACGGAGTTCAACTTTTAAATGAAGAGGAGAGAGCGGATAGGTGGAAAGAGTACTTTGAAGGTCTGTATTAGGGGGCAGATTTGTTTGATGTGATAGAAGAAGAAACAGAAGTCAACTTAGAAGAGATAGAGGATCCAGTATTAGAATCAGAATTTAAGAGAGCTTTGGGCGACCTAAGATCAAATAAGGCAGAATAGATCGATAAAATACCCATAGAATTTCCAAAATCATTGAGAGAAGTGGCAACAAAACGATTATTCACGTTTGTGTGTAGAATGCATCAATCTGGCGACGTACCATCTGACTTTCAGAAAAATATCATCGACCGAATTCCAAAGACTGCAAGAGCTGACAAGTGCGACGATTAACGCACAGTCGGCTTAACAGCTCATGCATCCAGGTTGCTAACAAGGAGAATATACAGAAGAATGGAAAAGAAAATTGAGGATGTGCTAGAGGACGTCGGCTTTAGGAAAGGTAAAGGCACCAGAGAGGCAAGTCTGACGTTGCGGTTGATAATGGAAGCAAGACTAAAGAAGAATCACGACACATTTATAAGATTTGTCGACTTGGAGACAACGTTCGACAATGTGAAATGGTGTAACATGTTAGAAGTTCTGAGAAAAGTAGGGGTAAGCTATAGAGAGAGACTGTTAATATACAACATGTAGAGCCTCGATGGGTTATAATAAGAATGGGTGATCAAGATTAAGTAGTTCGTAAGTTTAGCGACCGATGACCTCAGCAGTTTGGTCCCACAAGACCTTACCACTAATTCCCAAATAAAATTCATGGTGAAAGGATATTAATGATACGATTTGCTGATGACATTGCTAATCTAATTGAAAGTGAAGAAGAATTACATGACCTTCTGAGTGTAATGGACAGTCTACTGATTACAGAATATGGATTGAGAGCAAATCGAAGAAGTCGAAAGTAATGAGAAGTAGCAGCAATGAGAACAGCGTGAAACTTAACATCAGAATTGGTGGTCACGAAGTAGAAGAAATTACGGAATTCTGCTACCAAGGCAGCAAAATAACCGATGATGGACGAATCAAGAATGGCACCAAATCAGAGTAGCACGGGCAAAAAGAGCATTCCTGGCCAAGAAAGATCTATCACAATCAAAGAGAGGCCTTATTTTCAGGAGGAAATGTCTGAGAATCTACATCTGAAACACAGCATTGTACGGCAGTGAAGTATGGACTGTGTAAAAACGACACAGAAGAGAATCGAAGAATTCGAGATGTGATACTACAGGCGAATGGTGAAAAATTGCATAGAATTATAAGGTAAGGAATAAGGAGGTTCTGCGCAGCCTCGGAGAGGAAAAGAGTATATGGAAAACACTGACAAAGAGAAGGGACAGGGGGATAGGACATCTTTTAAGACATCAGGGAATTACTTCCATTGTACTAGAGGGAGCTGTGAAGGGCAAAAACTGTAGAGGAAGACAGAGATTGGAATACATGCAGTAAATAACTGAGGACATAGGTTCCAAGTGCTACTCTGAGATGAAGAGATAGGCACAGGAACAAACTAATCAGAAGACTAACGGCCCAAAAAGAACAAAGGAGTGGGAGTATTTACTGCAGATGACAAAAGTATTGTCTGTATTGAGGACGAAGTTAAGTGTGAAAGGGAAGTTATCTGATCACGTTTAACAGGTCTAGGTGAAACCAAGTTAATTGAGCTAATTGTTCGACGTTTCTAAAGGCCACCCGATTCTGTTGTGAGAGTTCTAAAGTCATTCATAGAATGGCTATGGTCATTATCGCGAAAATACCCAGGCCATGTATTACTAGTTGTAGGTGTGGTGTCACCGCCAGACACCACACTTGCTAGGTGGTAGCCTTTAAATCGGCCGCGGTCCATTAGTATACGTCGGACCAGCGTGTCGCCACTGTCAGTGATAGCAGACCGAGCGCCACTACACGGAAGGTCTAGAGAGACGTCCTGGCACTCGCCCCAGTTGTACAGCCGACGTTCATAGCAATGGTTCACTGACAAATACGCTCTCATTTGCCGAGACGATAGTTAGCATAGCCTTCAGCTACATTTGCTACGACCTAGCAAGGCGCCGTATTCAATTGATAATTAATATTATGAAGCAGGTACCGTAACGAGAGATGTTCTACAAATGTGGATTAAAGTTAAGGATTACAAGATTTTCGTACTATATTGCAATTCTCAAGACATTGTCCTGTTCCAGACCTCACGCCAATCTGCGTGAACTTAACGCGTGCCTTTCGGCTACTTCCGAGTGGCGTGGCTGTCTTGCTACGCCACTACAGTAGGCGTCTTTAACCTACCGAACATTGACTGGAATGACTGGATTTTTTGTAGGGGGTACAGACAGATAGTCATGTGAAGTACTTTTAAACACATTTTCTGAAAACTGTCTTGAATAGCTGCAAATAGGCCGGATCTTATCGACAACTTCGGTATAGTAAGGGGATTTAGCAATCAGAATGTCATTATAGCAACTATGGTTACGGACGTTAATAAATCACTCAAGAAGGCTACTAGTGTGTTTCTGCTAGATAGAGCAAATAAGCAGTTATTAACATCTCACTTATACAGTGAATTGGCATCAGTTAGTTTCAGTAAGATGGATGGAATTATGGGCAAAGTTTAAGCAGGTTGTAAATCGTGGTCTGGAGACTTATGTGCCAAGTAAGTCAATAAATGATGGAAAACACCCACCATGGTTTAATGAAGAAATTTGGAAAATGCTGAGGAACCAGAGGTTGTTCATCTTGGTTCAAAAGAGAACGCACAAATGACGACAAGTGTTTGCGAAAATCTGTGCACGAAGCATACAACAAGTAGCACCTCATACCTTAGCAAAAGATCTGTCAGAGAAAGCGCGAAAATTCTGGTCGTATGTAAAATCGGTAATCGGGTCTAAGGCTTCCATACAGTCCCTTGTTGACCTGTCTGGTAAGGCAGTTGAAGACAGCAAAACGAAAGCAGAATTTCGACTTGAAGAAACCTTCCACACAGGAGAATCGTACAAACACACAGTCATTTCGCCATCGGACAGACTTGCATATTGAAGACATAGTAATAAGCATCCTTGGCACAGAGAAACAACTGAAAGATTTGAAAGCAAGTAAATCACCATATCCGTGTTGAACACCCATTCGGTTTTACAGAGCGTACTCTACCGCATTGGCCCCATATTTAGCTTACATTTATCATGCATTTCTCGCCGAGAGCAGTGTCCCAAGAGACTGGTAAAAAGCGCAGGTGACACTTGTGTATACAAAGGGCGAGAGAACGGACCCACAAAATAGCAGACCAACATCCCTAAACATCAGTTTCCTACAGGATCCTTGACAATATTCTCAGTTCGAATATAACAAATTTTCTCGAGACCGCTAAGCTTATGTCCACGAGTCATCAAGGTTTTAGTAAGAATCGCTCGTGCGAAACTCAGTTTACCCGTTTCTCACGTGATATGCTGCGAACTATGTGTGAAGGGCAACAGGCAGATTCCATATTTCTATATTTCCGGAAAGCGTTAAAGAAGGTACGAGCATATGGAAGAGATTCACAGATATGTAAGTGGCTCGAATACTTTTTGCGTTATAGAACCCGGTATGTCGTCCTCGACGGCTACCGTTTATCAGAGACAAGGGTATTGTCTGGAGTACCCCAGGAGAGTGTGATAGGACCGCTGTGATTCTCTATATACCTGAGTGATTTGGCGGACGGGGTGGACAGCAATTTGCGGTCGTTTGCTGATGATGGTGTGTTGTACGGTAAGGTGTTGAAGTTGAGTGTCTGTGGGAGGATATAAGATGAGATAGACAAAATTTCTATTTGGTGACCGAGCGAGGTGGCGCAGTGGTTAGCACACTGGACTCGCATTCGGGAGGACGACGGTTCAATCCCGCGTCCGGCCATCCTGATTTAGGTTTTCCGTGATTTCCCTAAATCGCTCCAGGCAAATGCCGGGATGGTTCCTCTGAAAGGGTACGGCCGACTTCCTTCCCTGTCCTTCCCTAATCCGATGAGACCGATGACCTCGCTGTTTGGTCTCTTTCCCAAAAACCAACCAACCAATCTATTTGGTGTGGTGAATGGCAATTACCGTAGCTGAAAATTTAGAAAAATTTAAGCTATGCGGGTGAGTAGGAAAAAGAAACCTGTAATGTTCGGATACAGCCTTATTAGTGTCCTGCTTGACACAGTCAAGTCGTTTCAATGTCTGGGCGCAACGTTGCATAGCAATATAAAGTGGAGCGTGCATCTGACGACTGTTGTAGGAAAGACGAACGTTTATTGAAAGTATTCTATGGTTCATCTGTAAAGGAGACCGCATATAGCAGGCTGGTGCGGATTTATCTTGAGTACTGCTCAAGTGTTTATGGTCTGTACCTAGTAGGGTTAAAGGAAAACATCGAAGCAATTCGGAGGCGGGTTGTTGGATTTGTTACTGGCTTCAATTCAGATGCATACCATCATTCGTCCCTTTGCGGGAATACAGTGAGACTGCGGGCAACGGGGAAAACGAATGGTGTCGCAATACCAGCTGCGAGGAGCACTTGGGAATTTGTGTTGGGAGGCAAGGGTGTCTGCAGGGCCGAGGTGGTCATGGGGAAGCGGAGAAACCGGGCTCGAGTCCCGGGCCGGGTATAAATT
The DNA here is from genome assembly GCF_023864345.2 of Schistocerca serialis cubense. NCBI lineage: Eukaryota > Metazoa > Arthropoda > Insecta > Orthoptera > Acrididae > Schistocerca > Schistocerca serialis. The sequence goes on from NC_064645.1 coordinate 390,155,689, forward strand.
TCTAAGAGCAGGTGCTGTATTATTTCAATGCACAATACAGCTAAATCATACAAATTTCCCTTTAGTCATAGGTTTGCCTGTCCCTCTGGAGAGGGACGCGGAAGATTTGTGTAACTTGAATTGGTGGACTGTTAAATATAGGCACAAATTATACCGCAAAAGCCTACCTGCAAAGTTTCAAAATCAGCATTACGAGAAGAATCCAAGGATATCCTAAGCCCTACGTATCGCTCCCATAGGGACCCGGATGATAAGATCAGACCAATATCAGGACGAACAGGTAATCATTTCTTTCCGCATTCCAAGCACGAATGGATTGAGAAGGATCCCTAACACGGGGTACCATGCTAATAAACATCTGCCATGAGTTTCACAGCAGTTTGCAGTCTGTGTATGCAGCTTTAGATTTAAAAATGTCGGAAAGGTCTCGCGCAGCCGGTATATTCTGTTTACGAGGGTATTAAGTAGAACACTTGAATTAGAAAAAGTTGGAGAGTAAATAATTAAATGTTGTTTCAACCGCGTTGATAGTCAATGACAGAATTTCAATCCAGGTATTAGCTATTTTCCTAACGGACCCAGTATTAAAACCTAAACGGCAGAAGACCAGAGAGGATGTTAAATTATGGAAAATAAATAGGTATTTGTAATTTCAACCATGTTGATCGGAAACGACAGAATTTCAAACGAGGTATTAGCCATTTTCCTAATGGACCCGGTATTAAAATCAAAACGGTGGAACATCAGAGAAGATGTTACAAAAACTATGGAAAATAAATAAGTTATTTGTAGCACACAGTATCAGTTGTGTCGTTGAATACCATGTCTAGCACTTCCGTCTGCTACTACTATACCATAACCTGAAAGCCTAAAGCAGTTCGTATAAAGAAATTATTCTTATTCTAGTAATTATAGTATGAAGAAGCAGAGCAGTGTTACCCTCTTAGAGGAATTTTGTTATACTGACCGCGTTGTACCTAAAGGAAGTGGCTTATCAGAAGTGAAAGTCAGAATTACGTAATTATTCAAACAGTAACAAATAATGTTTTACCTAGCTACAAGTTTAAAGAATAAGGAAAACGGTCGCCAGCCTAATTAGGCAAGAGAAAGATTAACGTTCTTGTTTAAGAAAGTAGGTATGAGTAACTTTAACGGGTAAACACAACCTATACTTTATCACACTCAAATGCAATGAACTCTGACACCTGCATATGTTAACGTTAAGGTTGGAACTAACAGCTAGGGCAGCACAAACTATTTGCAAAAATGTAATAGATAACGAAACACACTATTACTTTCAGGGCTTATTCATACTGAATGGATTTTATAACGTTACTATTAATATTCACTGCAGAATCATTAATTGGACATAGGTTCAATATTATTGTTCAAACATTTTCCTAGCTGACGTAAAATTATAAATGTAGTTCACTGCAAAATTATGAACTGATCAAAGGGTAGGTCTCTCTCAACTAAATACATTTCTATTAAGAATGAAGGTTATATGGAATTCATTAACAGGTTACTTATCACTGTCTTATTAAAGTAAATATATTAATGTTTTCATAGATAGTGGTCTTCACGTTACTTGTTACATAGCATCAACACAATAGACAAACTGTGGATCCTGTTATACTATTAACATGCACTTCCAATACACAAGAGAGACAAACACTTAGCAAACGAGTATATAACCTTCCATAAATGCAACTCACGACTTTTACTACAATGAGACACAATGTTGACAAATTTGCAAGATACTGACTCACCTTCTGCGATTTACAACAGGCAGCAATGAGATCATTTACTAAGCAAAACTTTATAAGCCTCTGTCTTAAGTTTGCAACAACACTTCAATAAGCAGTTTTAATAGGAAAATTATTTTCAATAAGCATCATTTACTTTAACTCACTCTCTTGCCACATTAACTTTAACTTTCTTTTACTATGTTCAAGAGGCATTAATTAGCAAAACACTGGTCTTTAATGTTCTTTCAGTAGGGACACTCGGTAATCACTTTAGTTCAAATGGAGAGGAACCTGAGAGGTGTTATGATAAGGAAAAAATCAAGGTAGGTACATAAATTCAGTTATAAGTTACCTTATATTTGTGCACACTAAAACATCCCATGAGCTGATCCTTCACTGTACATTATTATAGTGTTCTGTTACAGTGATTGCACAATCTGGTGGCAGCTGCATGTTGGTAGGTAAATTTGCAGTATGAATTGCTGGACTCTGTCCCTTCTTGGTGGCGATGATAGATACCGATTCCAGAATAGTTCCAGCTATTTATCTATCCATCCGAGGCATTGGTAAGCGGCAGGAAAAGCCTATCTCGGAACCAGCACAATATACAACTTTTACATGGAAAGTGCGCAGTTTGGTAGCTCGTCCCCGACTGACTGTTGTTCCACCTTTTCTACTTAGCCAACCACAACTTGCGCGTACTATACAGTTCCGTTCCAGAAGGGAACTACACTATCTTTTCCATACAGAATAACTAAGAATCCTAGGTGAAGGTCAGCAGTTTACATAACAGCAAACAATCATTTTAAACAAAACATATCATTTGCACATATAGGTAGTTCTAAACAAAATTATTTAAACAAATTCCAATATATACAGTAAGTTTTGTCCCCCTCCAATTGGTACAAAGAATTTAAATGACAGATACACTACATTCCATGGAATTAAATCATGACATCAAAGTTTTTTACAAAGAAAGGAGTATACAATGTTATGTTATCGATTCAATCAAACAACATTTACAGAAGCTCAACGATGTAACATTAAATAAAACAAAAGCAAAATAAATCAGTAGAGTGCTAGAGATATGGTGTTACACATGGTAGATAATAGCGAATGCCGAAGAAGGCGTCATAAAGAATTCTGGGAACAGCACAACTTGAGACTTTTGTCATGCAGTATGGAGTAAACTGTCTTGCACACAAACAACTAGTTTCAACACAGAATAACTCGTAGAAGCAAACAGATAATATTTTTTTGTTTTAGTCATCACCATTCTGTGACAGCAGCTGCCTAAATGCATATAGTTTTAACGATATTTAAGACAGCTACAAAAGCAGCTATCCATCGCATGAACATTCCCAATACCATTTACACGGGATACTGGCAATATGGTGAGCTCTGTTGATATATAGATACCTCGATAACTGAGTATCTGAAAAAGCAAGTTTTCAAACCTGAAAATGATAACAAATCTAATCTCAACATTTAATCCATCTACTAATATATTTAATTTATCATTAAATTGAGCATTCCATTCCCATCATTAATTTAACTTACACCATCGGAGCGTGGAATGTCAGATCCCTTAATCGGGCAAGTAGGTTAGAAAATTTAAAAAGGGAAATGGATAGGTGGAAGTTAGATACAGTGGGAATTAGTGAAGTTCGGTGGCAGGAGGAACAAGACTTCTGGTCAGGTGACTACAGGGTTATAAACACAAAATCAAATAGGGGTAATGCAGGACTAGGTTTAATAATTAATAGGAAAATAGGAATGCAGGTAAGCTACTACAAACAGCATAGTGAATGCATTATTGTGGCCAAGATAGATATGAAGCCCACACCTACTACAGTAGTACAAGTTTATATGCCAACTAGCTCTGCAGATGACGAAGAAATTGAAGAAATGTATGATGAAATAAAAGAAATTATTCAGATTGTGAAGGGAGACGAAAATTTAATAGTCATGGGTGACTGGAATTCGAGTGTATGAAAAGGGAGAGAAGGAAACATAGTAGGTGAATATGGATTGGGGCTAAGAAATGAAAAAGGAACTGCCTGGTAGAATTTTAAACAGAGAACAACATAATCATAGCTAACACTTGGTTTAAGAATCATGAAAGAAGGTTGTATACATGGAAGAACCCTGGAGATACTAAAAGGTATCAGATAGTTTACATAATGGTAAGACAGAGATTTAGGAACCAGGTTTTAAATTGTAAGACATTTCCAGGGGAAGATGTGGACTCTGACCACAATCTATTGGTTATGACCTGTAGATTAAAACCGCAGAAACTGCAAAAAGGTGGGAATTTAAGGAGATGGGACCTGGATAAACTGAAAGAACCATAGGTTGTACAGAGTTTCAGGGAGAGCATAAGGGAACAATTGACAGGAATGGGGGAAAGAAATACAGTAGAAGAAGAATGGGTAGCTTTGAGGGATGAAATAGTGAAGGCAGCAGAGGATCAAGTAGGTAAAAAGAAGAGGGCTAGTAGAAACCCTTGGGTAACAGAAGAAATATTGAATTTAATTGATGAAAGGAGAAAATATAAAAATCCAGCAAATGAAGCAGGCAAAAAGGAGTACAAACGTCTCAAAAATGAGATCGACAGGAAGTGCAAAATGGCTAAGCAGGGATGGCTAGAGGACAAATGTAAGGATGTAGAGGCCTATCTCACTAGGGGTAAGATAGATACTGCCTGCAGGAAAATTAAAGAGACCTATCGAGATAAGAGAACGACTTGGATGAATATCAAGAGCTCAGATGGAAACCCAGTTCTAAGCAAAGAAGGGAAAGCAGAAAGGTAGAAGGAGTATATAGAGGGTCTATACAAGAGCGATGTACTTGAGGACAATATTATGGAAATGGATGTAGATGAAGATGAAATGGGAGATATGATACTGCGTGAAGAGTTTGACAGAGCACTGAAAGACCTGAGTCGAAACAAGGCACCGGAGTAGACAACATTCCATTGGAACTACTGACGGCCTTGGGAGACCCAGTCCTGACAAAACTCTACCATCTGGTGAGCAAGATGTATGAAACAGGCGAAATACCCTCAGACTTCAAGAAGAATATAATAATTCCAATCCCAAAGGAAGCAGGTGTTGACAGATGTGAAAATTACCGAACTATCAGTTTAATAAGTCACAGCTGCAAAATACTAACACGAATTCTTTACAGACGAATGGAAAAACTAGTAGAAACCAACCTCGGGGAAGATCAGTTTGGATTCCGTAGAAACACTGGAACATGTGAGGCAATACTGACCTTACGACTTATCTTAGAAGAGAGATTAAGGAAAGGCAAACCTACGTTCCTAGCATTTGTAGACTTAGAGAAAGCTTTTGACAATGTTCACTGGAATACTCTCTTTCAAATTCTAAAGATGGCAGGGGTAAAATACAGGGAGCGAAAGGCTATTTACAATTTGTATAGAAACCAGATGGCAGTTATAAGAGTCGAGGGACATGAAAGGGAAGCAGTGGTTGGGAAGGGAGTAACACAGGGTTGTAGCCTCTCCCTGATGTTGTTCAATCTGTATATTGAGCAAGCAGTAAAGGAAACAAAAGAATAATTCGGAGTAGGTATTAAAATTCATGGAGAAGAAATAAAAACTTTGAGGTTCGCCGATGCCATTGTAATTCTGTCAGAGACAGCAAAGGACTTGGAAGAGCAGTTGTATGGAATGGACAGTGTCTTGAAAGGAGGATATAAGATGAACATCAACAAAAGCAAAACAAGGATAATGGAATGTAGTCTAATTAAGTCGGGTGATGCTGAGGGAATTAGATTAGGAAATGAGACACCTAAAGTAGTAAAGGAGTTTTGCTATTTGGGGAGCAAAATAACTGATGATGGTCGAAGTGGAGAGGATATAAAATGTAGACTGACAATGGCAAGGAAAGCGTTTCTGAAGAAGAGAAGTTTGTTAACATTGAGTATAGATTTAAGTGTCAGGAAATCATTTATGAAAGTATTTGTATGGAGTGTAGCCATGTATGGAAGTGAAACATGGACGATAAATAGTTTGGACAAGAAGAGAATAGAAGCTTTCGAAATATGGTGCTACAGAAGAATGCTGAAGATTAGATGGGTAGATCACATAACTAATGAGGAAGTATTGAATAGGATTGGGGAGAAGAGAAGTTTGTGGCACAACTTGACCAGAAGAAGGGATCGGTTGGTAGGACATGTTCTGAGGCATCAAGGGATCACCAATTTAGTATTGGAGGGCAGCGTGGAGGGTAAAAATCGTACAGGGTGACCAAGAGATGAATACACTAAGCAGATTCAGAAGGATGTAGGTTGCAGTAGGTACTGGGAGATGAAGAAGCTTGCACAGTATAGAGTAGCATGGAGAGCTGCATCAAACCAATCTCAGGACTGAAGACCACAACAACACACCATCACGAGTTAATATTATCTGAAATAAACTAAATTTAACTTTACATAACGAATTTAAAACATTATTAGGAACAAAATCATTGAATGGAACAACATTCATTTTTATTTCAATTCTCATTATAATTTTATTCAATAATTTCATACGGCTATTCCCTTACGCTTTTACTAGAACAAGACATTTAGCATTAACATTCGCAATTGCTTTACCTATATGATTAAGGTTTATATTATATGGATGAATTAATCACAATAATCATATTGTCACATAGAAGAAGGTGTAATTAGATGAATGACAAACAATAACTTCACTTAACAGAGGTTTATTCAGTACTTGCACATACAGGTGTGCGGAGCGAACTGCTTCCAGCCAGAACACATACAGTATGTATACAGCTACAGAACATTCCAATACAGTGATTCTTGACATTTTTGGATACTTTTAGAATGTTCTCGAATCGAATATAGAAATTAAAATTGTACAGTCCAGGTGAGTTTTGAACAGATGATCCTCCATGGGACAATCTGGTATCATATCCAGTACACCACGTTGCTAATCAGCTTCTGCTGCTACATTGCTCCCTCCTTATTAGAACAGCATCTAAGTGTTACGTCATCGTAGTCTGGGAACGAGTCATCGGTCCTGCATACTCCGGCTCCTGATGACTTCTCGCCCTTGCGGTGATCTTCTTAGAACTTTTTTTGCCACTACCCTCTTCGCCAACTTTCCGCTTGTTTCCTGTCGCTGGAGGTTCGAATTTACTCTGGGTTGCAGGATCCTTATAGGGCTTCATTCGAGGGACGTGGACCGTATCTCTGATCTTTCGTCATCTTGTGTCAGGGTCGAAATCTTCAACTTCATAAGTAACTGTCTTTACAACCTTATAAGGTCTAAAGTAGCGCCTGAGGAGCTTCTCAGAGAGACCAACCTCCTGGACAATAGTGAAGATCCAGACGTGGTCACCAGGGTGGTAGACAACAGGGCGGCGGCTCGCGTCATACCTTCAGCGATCGTTTTCTTGAGCCAGCAGCGTGCAGAGTCGAGCTAACTGCCGAGCTTCCTCAGCTCTGGTTAACACCTGGCCGATGTAGTCGTCGTCCACGTCATTAGGATGTAATGGAAGCACAGTGCCCATCGTCGTAGTCGTCTCACGTCCATGCATCAGGAAAAATAGCGTAAGTCCTGTGGTGTCTCGTTTGGTGGTGTTGTAGGCAAACGTCACGAAAGATAGCACCTCATCCAAGTGGCTCTGCTCAACATTGACGAGCATTGATAGCATGTCGGCCAAGGTCTTATTATGGCATTCAGTAAGCCTGTTAATTTGCAGATGGTAGGCAGTCTTCATGTGATGGGTAATCATGAACCGACGGTTTATCTCTGTGACAAGATTCGATTGAAAAACTTTCCCTCGATCCGTAATTAACGACCTGGGGCACCGTGTTTTAATACAGTGCCTTCCACGATGAATTTGGCTACCTCGAATGCTTCGGCTGTTTTCACGGCTTTTGTAATGGCATAGCATGTCAGATGATCAGTTCAAACAGTAATCCACCTATTGCCACTAGTAGAGATAGGAAATCGTCCGAGGAGGTCAACCCCGACACGCTGGAAAGGCATTTTGGCTGGTGGAACTGGTATGAGTTGGCCACGAGGTTTCTGGGGAATTGCCTTTCTCCTCTGGGACTCTTGACAGTGCGGCACATATTGACGGACACTCCTAAATAAACCTGCCCAGAAAAGTGTCTTGCGGATTCTATCATATGTCTTAATAAATCCTAAGTATCCGGCCTCAGGTGTGTCATGAAATTTCTGTAGAACACCTAAGCGCATGTGTTTATGAATCACTGGTAGCTACCTCTTTCCAAACGGATCAAAGTTTTTATTACGAAGAAATCCATTAACTACCTTAAATTGTCCTTTCATATCCTCTGACCCATTTAAGGCAAGCATAATTTGAGATATCTTGGTGTCCTTCTTCTGCTCAGCAAAGAGATACTGGAGAGCAGCTAGACAGTCACTATCTTCATCAAAGTCTTGATGGTCTTGCACAGGGTTTCTTAATAGACAGTCGGCATCTTGGTGTTTTCTTCCACTTTTGTACACTATGGTAATGTCATACTCTTAGACGTAGTGCCCACCTGGCGAGTCGTCCTGTTGGGTCCTTAAGACCTGTCAACCAATACAGTGAACGATTATCTGTAACAACTGTGAATGGCCTTCCATTGAGATACTGTCGAAATCTGCAAATGGCCCAGATCACAGCAAGACATTCTCTTTCTATAGTTGAGTAGTTTCTCTCAGCTTTTGTAAGTGTCCTAGAAGCATAGGCTATAACCTTCTCTTTTTCATCCGAAATTTGCACCAGAACAGCACTGATCCCATACCCGCTGGCATCTGTTCTTATCATACTGACGAAGTACAGGGTCAGCTGTCAGAGATTTTCGCAGCACATCGAAAGAGTCTAGTTGAGCACCACCCCAGACAAAATTTAGCATCAGCTTTTAACAACACTTGGAGTGGCCTGGCTTTGATACAAAAGTCTTTGATAAAACGACGGTAATAAGAACATAATCAGAGGAAGCTTCTCACATCTCTAATACTTTTACGAATAGGAAATTCCGTTATAAATCTCACCTTTTCTGGGTCTGGCCACACACCTTCGTTTGACACAAGGAATCCCAGTTTTTTGATTTATTTTGCTCCAAAGAGGCACTATTTTGGATTAAGTTTTAGTCCGCCTTGTTGGAGATACTTAAGAACGGCCCTCAGTCTTTTTATATGTTCATCAGATGTCTCTGTGAAGACTACAATATCATCTAAATAACAAAGACACATAGTCCACTTCAGGTGCCTTAGAAAATTATCCATCACCCGTTCAGAAGTTGCTGGTGTATTACACAAATCAAACGGCATTACCTTAAACTCATACAGGCCTTAGGGGTGATCGACGCAGTTTTCTCACGATCAGCGTCATCTACTGCGATTTGCCAGTATCTCGAGTACACGTCTGTGGTTGAGAAAATCTTAGCCCCTTTCAGACAATCTAGTGTATCTTCAATTCGTAGAAGATGGTTTGTAAACGTCCATTTTAGTTATCTTATTAAGCTTCCTGTAATCAACACAAAAGCGCCAACTGCCATCCTTCTTCCTGACGAGGACCACTGGTGACGACCATGGGCTCTGTGAAGGCTGAATGATGTCATTCTTCATGATTTTCTCTACCTCGTCGCGAATTATTCGACGTTCCACTTATTGGTGGATGGTCTCCAGTGCTAATCAGGTGCTTCGCCGTCGATTTGTCTAATTTGTTCTTCACCTGTGTGTTGAAGCATTCCGAGAACTCTTGAAGAATGGAAAGTAGCTTTTCTGTTGTTCCTTAGTAAGATCTGGTGATAGTCGAGCTAGAAGATCTTTTCTCGTGGTGGAAGCGCTAATTTCACCAACAGACTCGACATGGGAGGTTTCTATGACGGTCAGCTGTTCTTCAATTAACGGCTCAGCGTTTGCCACACAAATTCGTCTAGGAAGAATCTACAGTTCTCGGCAACAGTTAACCATCCACAGTTCACCGAATCCGTTCTTAAACGAGATGACAGAGGCTGGGATGACCCAGTTATTCTTCAGTGGCATGCTTCTCTTACATTCCACTACAAGATCCGAGGACTGATGCCTGGCATAACACGTGACAGTTACCTTTCTAGCGCTGACTGCAGGAATGATCACTTCATCCAGCACACATAGTCTCCGCACGCTCGGATGCGCATCATCCTGTCTGCAGCATCTCATGTCGTCTAGCATAACCTTCGAGCGACCGCAATCTATAACTGCCTGAGAAACTTTCAAAAAGTCCCATCCGAGAATGACGTCATGACTACACTCTTGTAAGACGATGAATTCTAAGGGCTGTGTATGGCCACTTATACCCACACGAATGGTACATCTTCCTGTAGGTTTTACATATTTGCCATTAGCCACCTTCAGCAGAGATGTTCTGTTGTCGACGAATACGGTTTTCTGCAACTGGCGACTGTACTTCTCCGAGACGACTGAATATGATGCTCCAGAGTTCAAAAGAGCTTGGGCTGGGAGGCCATCCATGAGGATATCGACATAGTTTCCTATCATTTTTATAGTGATCTACCACCGAGGATTTTTCTCTTCAGCGGTCTCACCTCCAAGCAAAGTCGCACTCTTTAGTTTTCCAGGTTGCAGCTGCTAGCTTGTGGCGATGGTGACCTGCGTCGTCCTGCACCCAAATCTTCTTGTTCATCTTCGTCGTCCTGCAGTCGGCGTTGGCTAAAATCAGTCTGCTGTCTTCTGCGTCAGCAAATATCCGCTGCCTTTCCTGACAATAGCGCGCCACATGTCTCGGTCATCCACAGTGGAAACATACTGGTTGGTTATCCTGGTCTTCCAGACATCAGTCTTCCTTGGGGCCCAAACAGGTTCCTCAAGCGGCATTGTTGGAACGTAACTCCACCTGGGTCTCGACTTTTTCACCATTTTAAAGGGGAATAAAGGACGAGAGATTGGGTTCAATGTCTGTTCCACTTCCTCCCTTATGACCTGTTGAAGCGTCTTGGTTTTTTCCTCGCCGTGCAATCCAAGTGGCTTCTGAACTTCCTCTCTCACTATCTGATGAAGAACACTTATGAAAACAATTGCATCCTCCATCACAGACATCGATACGACGTTTGGAAGCTGTTCAAACTTCTTGCATGCAATTCTTTTTTGATGTACTGTCTCGATATACTGGCACCATTTTATGAAGTCGTCTGCTGTCGAAACCTCCTTCGGGAGTAGGGCTTAATACACGTCCTCAGCAACACCGTTCATGAGATGTGCAACCTCATCTTGATCCTTCATCCTAGGATCCACTATTTTACATACCTCCAAGGCGTGTTGAATGTAGGCAGCTATAGTTTATCCTGGAACGCTGTGCCTTGCACTTTAATTTATGTTCAGCCTTGCACTTCTGTCGTTGTGTGTCGCCGAAATACTTCGTGCAGTTCCTCCTGGAATACTTCCCAGCTTGTGAACTTCTCCTCGTTGTTCTCATACCATTGCTTGGCAGTGCCCTCCAAGTAGAAAAATACGTTAGCCAAACACATGTTGTCATCCCATTTGTTGAATTTGGCTATACGCTCATATACCTTCAGCCACTTGTTTGGATCTTGGCTCTCATCACCAGAGAACCTGGAAGGATGTCTCATGTGGTGGCACACAGTTGTTGTCACCGTAACGTCCTCTTCTTCTTCTGTCTCCGATAGATGGCGATCTGTTGAATAACTCGGGTTTCTCGCCACGTAAACGGCGGCTCTGTCGTGACCTGATGGGAGCCACTGTGTCGTCGATGATGTGCGCTATCACAAGTTCCAATACCAAGCGCCTCCACCAGAATAATGTCACGCAGAAGAAGGTATAATTAGATGAATGACGAACAGTAACTTCACTTAAGGAAGGTTTATTCAGCACTTGCACATACAAGAGCATGGAGTGAACTTCCTCCAGCCAGAACACATGCAGTATATATACAGCTACAGAACATTCTGGTACAGTGATTCTTGACGTTTCTGGATACTCATAGAATGTACTCAAACCGAATACAGAAATTGAAATTGTACAGTCCAGGTGAGTTTTGAACACATGACCATCCATGCAACAGTTTGGTATCATATCCAGTACAGCATGGTGGTAATCAGCGAGAATATATTTACACATGTTGTACCTCAAGTTACTCCACCTGCACTAAAACCATTTATAGTACTAATTGAAACAATTAGAAATGTTATCTGACCAGGTACACTAGCAGTACAGCTGGCAGCAAATATAAATGCCAGACACCTATTATTAACCTCATTAGGAAATACAGGACCATCTATAGCAATAAATATAATTTCATTTTTAATTAGTGGACAAATACTTCTAATAAACTCTAGAATCAGCAGTAGCTATAATCCAGGCTTACGTTTTCTCAATTTTAAGAACTTCATATTCTAGAGATGTATACTAAACTTATGTTAAGAGCTCACTCAAATCACCCATTCCACTTAGAAGTTTAGAGATCTTGACCGTAAGCGGCAGGAACTGGAGCAATGGTTCTACTACCATGATTAGCAAAATGATTCCATCTGTTCAATTTTTACCTATTCATAATTGGATTTGAAATTACTTTATTAACAATCACTTTATTTACAATAATTCAATGATGATGAGATATAGTGCGAGAATGAACATATCAGCGATTACATACAGGATTTCTATCTATTGGATAACGATGAGGAATAATTTAATTTATTGCATCAGAAGTTTTATCATTTGTATCGTTCTTTTGAGTTTTTTTCAGCAGAAGACCAGCACCAACAATTGAATTAAGAATACTATTACCCCCAATACGAATTCAACCTTTTAATCCCATACAAATTCCATTACAAAAACATCTATTCTTTTAGCTTCAGGAGTAACAGTAAGATGAGCACACCAGAGTGTCATAGAATTTAACCATTCCTAAACACTAGAAGGTTTATTCTCTAGAGTGTTATTAGGACTGTATTTCACTATAATTCAAGCATATGAATACTGAGAAGCACCTTTTCCTACGGCAGATGCATTACATGCATCAGCAATCGGCTTCCAGGGACTTCATGTAATTATTGGAACAAGCTTCTTAATAACATGCTTACTTTGATGCTCAATAACAAATTGTCACCAAGACAGCACTTTGGATTTGAAGCCCAGCATGATATTGACACTTTTTAGATGTAGTATGATTATTCCTATATCTCTCAACTTATTGATGAGGTAGATAATTTTCTTGTGTAAATAGTACATTTGACTTCCAATCTGACAGATAGATATAAATTATGAAGAACAATTCTATTCCTATCCACAAGAGTTGTTATTAGGTTTATTATGCCAATAATTGTTATAATCCACACAACAGTACTATAAAAAATTAATCAATGACTGCAAAAAAAAAAATTCATCATTTGAATGTGGATTTTACCAAAGAAGATAAGCATGAATACCAATCAACCTCCAATTCTTTCTACTTGCTGTAATTTTTCTAATCTTTGATATAGAAATTGCATTAATTCTACCAACTTTAATGATTTTTAAAACATCAGACATTAGAATCTGAACAGTATCAACAATATACTTCATTCTATTAATATCAGAAGGACTGTATCATGAATGAAATCAAGGAGCTCTGCAAGGGTTGTAGTTAACTATAACATTTGGATTGCAATCAAAAGTATTGATATAATCAATCAACCTCAAATAGAATAAGAAGCGAAACAATGCAGTCAGTTTCGACCTGAATGGTTGATAAATAATGTACCCTTATTCTTTATTAATTGAAGCCAATAAAAAGTGAATTAGTCTTAATAATATAACTGAACTGTAAAGTTTCAGTTAAGGAAATGTAAAGCCAATATGAAAGCTGACAACTTTTTATATTAGCACTTAAACTCTGTTAACATTTCTAACATTTATATAGTTTAAATAAAACATTACATTTTCATGGTAAAACCAACATAAATTATATTTATAAACACATAAAAATAAAAATATTTCCTTAACATCTCCAATGTTATGCTCTAATTATCAGCTATTTAGGTATAAGAGAAATAATATTTCAAAAATATATATTCAAAAATTTAAAGTTACAAGATAAATTTTAAAGTTTGAGTTGCACCATCTTTGAATATAATTAATCAAATAACTAAATAATCCATACAGACCCTGACCACCTAATAATTCACCCCAGCCATAATCAAAAGACTTTGATGAATAATAACACAACTTTAAATGTATATATAGCAAATTCAGTTGAAAGCATATGTATAAATCATATAGAATCAGAAAATCTAACAGAAGACAATAAATTCAAGCAAAATAAATTATGAGAAAAACCAAAATTAGAAATAAGATAATCCAACCAAGCAGCTAAAGCAACAACAGTAATTGTTAAAAATTCCAAATAATACGGTAAAGCAATCACATGAGGAATGGGAAAAATTAATCATGATAAAAGGCTACCACCAAAAACAGCAACAAATTATAAACCAATTATACCAAATGAAATATAGTAACCCTTATTGTCAAAAGAAAAGCTTGAGTAAAAATTATTATCCAAAGATATCGGATAATAAAATAAAGGAAAAGAATAATAAGCAGTTAAGCCTGTCGAAAAAGAAAGAAAAAAGTTAAACAATTAATTTGTCTTAAACAAACCATCTCAGGAATTAAATCCTTTCAGCAAAACCCAGAGAAAAAACCTATACCACATATAGACAAACTAGAAACACTAAAACAACCAGAAGTTAAAGGTATAAAATTTTCAATAGAACCAATTAAACGAATACCATGGGATTACTTTAAATTATGAATTATTGAACCTGCACATACAAATAAAAATGATTTAAATAAGACATGAGCCAATAAATGAAAGAAAGCTTTGGATAAGCTGTAGCCAAAGTTCTCATGATTAAACCCAGCTGTCTTAAAGTAGAAAGAGCAATAATCTTCTTTAAATAAAACTCAAAATTTACCCAAACCCAGCTATAAATATAGTTATACAAGCAGTTAAAAGCAAAAACCAGATACAATTATAAGTCTCAAATACTGGTCTAACAAATTAATAAATAGACCTAAGGAGTAACAACAGTAGAAGAATGAACCAAGGCAGAAGCCAGAGTAGGAGCAGCTATAGCAGCAGAAAGTCAAGAAGAAAAATTAATCTGAGCTCTCTTGGTTATAGCAGCTAAGACTGTTATTATAGCAATAAGTTCTATTTCAAAAGAATTCAAAATAAAGTCATTGTAATAAATATAATTACAAATACCAAAATTTAATATTCAAGCAATTGAAATTAAAATAGCAACAGCACCAATCTGATTGGAGAAAGTAGTTAATGTAACAACACTATCAGACTTTACATTTCATTAATAAATAACTGAACAATAAGAAACCAACCCCGAACCACCTCAACCCAGTAAAATTGTAATCAAATTAGAACTAAAAAATTAAAAATCATATTGTAAGAATAAATATTAAAACAATAACAATTAAACGAATTATATTTTTCTTCCCTGATTTTTAATCCTCTTTAATAAATTACCAAAGAAGAAATTTATATAACAAAAGACATAAAAATAAGAGATATTCAATCCAAGTTTAAAGTTATCACAACCATAGAACCATTTAAATTAGTAAGTTCTCACCCAACAAAATCTCTATAAACAATAATGAAATAAGAAATACCTAAAATAAAAGTATAATTCTAGAAAAAAATAAATAAAAGAACTTAAAGAACAAATAGAAGGAAAATACATGGCCTAAGATGTAATACTTCATATAACTGATCACACAAAACAATATTTTGATTAAAATAGCTAAGCAATTTAAACAAAGACATATTCAGCCTTTAAACAAAGATTGTCCAAAGGCAATCAATGTAAAAGTTGAAGATAATACTGACAAAAATAATCAAGAGAACAAGTACAAACCCCAGAATAATAATTACAATTCTGAGAATAGGAATATGTATATAAAGTATAAACAGCTGTAAAAAAAGGATAAAAAATAAAAACCAAAATTCTAAAAGAAGATCAAGACATAATTCTTTTTGATAATCTCGATTCACCTACCAAATTTAATGAAGTAAGGGCAGCCATAGTTGATGATCTTAAAAGAAATCACCACTAAGCCATTCTAGGTGGAATAAATATTAATTTTAATAATGAAGAATCCAATATCAATAATACTTTCCATTATTCTTGTAACTTATCTTGTTGGATTACTAACAGAACCAACAATGGAAAGTTATTGGTTGTCATATATTCTATTTTTAACTTTTCACAGAGGAATGGGGTACTTAAAACTCTAGTACATAGGGCGCGCACTATCTCTGACACAGAGAGTCTACCCCAGGAATTGGAACATCTGAGAACTGTATTTCGAAAAAATGGGTACTCAGAGTGGCAGATTCAACGTGCTCTCCGCCCAACCACTGCAGCACAACCTGTTGAGATAGATGAAGTCACGAGGGTGGAGGTAGGCACTGCATTTATTCCATACACAGGTGCACTCTTGGGGAAAATCGCCCGCATTCTGAAGAAACACCGGGTCGGAACTGTGTTTTGTCCTCCAAATAAAACTCGTGCACTGGTGGGGAGCGCCAAAGATGACCTCGGTTTGAGGAAGGCCGGCGTGTACCAGATTCCGTGTCAATGTGGCAAGTCGTATATTGGTCAGACGATGCGTACCGTCGAGGATCGATGCCGTGAACACCAGAGGCACACTCGACTGATGTATCCGAGCAAGTCGGCGGTCGCTGAACATTGTTTGTCGGAAAATCACGCCATGGAGTATGACCGCACGAGGATTCTGGTACAGACGTCGAGATACTGGGACAGCGTTGTTAGAGAGGCCATCGAAATTCGCACCAATGACGACCTCATAAACCGTGACTGTGGCTATAATCTTAGCAAGGCTTGGGAACCAGCAATCGGGTTAATCAAGAGTAAATCGAGCAGACGTATAGTTGTGACGACCACGGCGGACAGAGCCATCACACCGACGTCATCTCAGACGCCGTCGCAATCTGTTCCACCGCGCGACCGTGGCGCTGGGCGCGGACGTCGGAGGGAGCGCGCCGCGGGCGGAGGGTATTTAAATCGGCCGCCGCCGCGACCGAAGCCAGTTCCCTCTGAGCAGCCATAGCGTACGGATCTCCGTGCCGGCACGTTCACAGGAGCTCAGTCCGTCAGTTCACCTGATGATGGCGACATGTTTGATCGCCGAAATATTGTGCCCATTGGACACTATAGACCGGCAGCACACCCGTGGATATTTTGATTAACAAATACGCCAGGAGAATCTCAAGAATCATATATTTATTTTGATTATTATTAGAATTAGTAAAAATCACTAATGTTAAACAAGGACCTATTCATAAAATAATATAATTTTACTAATTAATAAAACTTTGTGACTAGGACACTGTTTAATTAAAATTATTAATTATTCCCTAGTTGATCCACAAGCACCAACAATATTGCATTTTCATAAAGTTTTGGTCTTTATTAGGATTATGTTTCGTAATTCAAATCGTGACTGGACTACTTTTAGCTATACATTATACTTCAAACAATGAAACAGCGTTCAGTAGTGTAGCCCACTTCAACCAGGCCATAAATATTGCTTGAATCATCTGAACTTTACATTCAACTTGATCATCTATTTTTTTATTTGAATTTACTTACATGTAGGGTGAGGAATCTATTATGGATCTTATATGTACATACACACCTCAATAATTGGAACAGTAATTCTGTTCTTAGTTACAGCAAATGTATTTATAGGACATGTTCTACTTTGGGGTCAAATATTCTCAGGAGCAACATTAATTACTAATTTGTTATCAGCAAACCCAAAATAACAGATACAGTCCAATGAGTATGAAGAGGATTTGCTGTTGATAATGCAACATTAAATCAATTCCTTACATTTCATTTTGTATTACCATTTACTATTTCAGCTATGGTATTATGCACTTATTCTTTTATCCATCATGATATTTCCTATTTGCTTATGCAAATCTATGGTCAATTCATAATAAACAAGAAATACTATTGAACTGTTTCTATCAATTAGAATCTTAATAATTTTTCGATTTTATAAGAAAACAGCATTCTGAAGTATTCAATTCTACTCTATCAATCAAATCCAATTTTTAACTATAGCAGTTATTGTATGATTACTAACATGAATTGCTAAACGACCAGTTGATGAATCATATATTACAACAGGACAAATCCTAACAATTTTGTACTCTACATTCTTGTTTATTAACATACATGTTGTAAACACATGAGACAAGCAAATTAAGGAATAAATAAATCATTAGGAAAACATAAACCTTGAAGTTTAACTCTTCTATTAACTTTTCTCAAGAAATTTCACTAAATAAATGATTTAAACAAGATCTTCAACACAATAAATAAATTTAAAAAATTCAAAGACAATGGTAAAAAGCTCTTTGAAACAAAATATATTAATTTACCATAGCGAAAACGGAGTAAAGTACCTCGAACTCATATAAACCCAAGAGATTTTATAGCAAGCTTAATAAAAAATACAAAAGAACTGAAATCACCACTAAAAAAAGTAAAACAACATTCCCAACATTCCCATAAAAACAATTCTAGTATATTGTTCCAAAAAATTGACGAAAAAACACCCGCACCATATTCAGTATTAAACCCTGAGACTAATTCAGACACACCTTCGAAGAAGTTCGATTAGTTTCAGCTAAACAAGATGCAAATCATGGTAAAGCTAAAGAAAAAGAAATATTGATAAACCAACAATAAAGTTGATAGTTTTTAAAATAAAATATATTAAAACTAGCAATTAAAATAATTAAAGATAATTTAAGTTACTCCAACTTCATATGAAATTATTTGAACAACACAATGTGAAGAACCTAACAAATAATAATTTTAATTAGATCTACCAGCAATTATTACGGAATAAACACCTAATCTAGTCCAACATAAAGACATAAAACTGTAAGAAAAAGAACACATGTAAGTTAATTAAGGAAAGATCATTCAAACAGCCAGAAAAATTATTAAATTAAAAATAAGAGAAAAAATATTGAAAATAATTTGGTATAAAAGGAATAGGCTGCTCCTTACAAATCAATTTAATAGCAACACTAAAGGGGTGAGGAATCCCTACATACCCTAACTTATTTGGACCTTTACTAATTTGGATATAACCTAAAACCTTTCACTCTAATAATATAAAAAACACACTAATTAAAATACAAATAACTAATAAAAGAAAATTCAAAACAAACAAAATTAAATCATCAAGTATCAATACTATTTGTAGAAAAATCTACATAATGAATTCTAAATTCAACACATTAATCTGTCAAATTATTAAATAATTAATATTAATGAACACACAAAAAAATACATCCATATGGTGCTTTCATACTAATATGGGTAAATATTTATAGGACAGAAAGCGACTTGGCTCACGCCAGTCTGAATTCAGATCAGGTAAAAATTTAAAGGTCAAACACACCTAATTAATGAACTACAGCACCAAAATTTTTCTTAATCCAACAACGAGGTCCCAATCTGCTTTGTTCATATAAGCTCTTTAAATCAATTACACTGTAAGTGCTAAGGTAATGTACTCTTATGATCATAGATTATGGAACAAAAAAGCAACATAAATCAATGATATAGTGATGAAGAGTTTATTTATTATTCATGTCACCACAAACAAACATTATCATTAAGTACATAAAATCAACAAAAAACTGTAGAAAAGTAAAATGTTAAACACTATTGGGTCTATCTAAGCCTTTTGACTTGAAAGTTAAATTCAAAAATTTATTAAGAGACGTTTTATTTCTTGTCAGTCCATTCATTCTAGTGACTAATTGAGAGAATAATGATAATGCTACTTTTGCACAGTAAAACTGCCACAGTTCTTTAAAAATTCGCTCAGTGATTAGGCCACACCCCAAAATATTTTCAAGAGGACATGTTTTTGATAAAAGTTGGAAATCAATTTTGCTTAGTTCCTTGCAATAAATTAACAAATACATATACTAATTCTATCATTATTAATAAGATTATTATATTAAAATAAGAATCTTAATACAATTATAAGTTCATAAATTTAAACCTTATCTGTTAAAGAATAAATAAGTTAATATTTATATTTAAAAAATAAAGTAAAATCAATTAACTTTAAACAATTAATTTTTTAAGGAAGTAGATATCACAGGAAATGATTAACATTTTTATTTCTATAAATAACTTGCCAGTAACTATGACACACTAACTATAAATTAATTATATGACAACCCTAATTGAGACAAGAAATGTAAATAGAAAAATTCTGATAAATCCTGATACAAAAGATACAACAAATAAAACCTATTTTAAAACATTTAAGTTGATATTGCGTAAGACACTTACATTACCATTGTACTATAATTCGAAAAATGATTTGCATAAAATATACTAAGGCTAAAACAACAAAATTATTTATATCAAACAATTAAATACACAACAAACTTATACAATAGACTAAATGATCACAGTACCCTGACTTGAACAGAAAAATTTTCACTGTATGTCAAATACTTCACTATTAAATTATATCTTGAACCTCTTACTAGATACCCTTTCCAGTATATCTACTATGTTACGACTTATGTGATCTAAATTGCAGCTACCTTAAAATAATTTCGATAGAATAATCAATAATGAGAGCAATGTTTAATATCTACACACCTCAGAGCCAATATCAGTTGAATTGTATAAATCAAATTAATAACAATTCAACTTTCATCAACAGTATTTCACCATCAAATCCTTTATTAACAAAATTCTATTGTAACCCACATCCTCTTAATAATAATCTGCCTCTTCAACTGAAATATTTGTAATTATAAATCCTGAGAATTATAACTTCAAAAATTTCTTTGATAACGGAAATATACAGACAAGTAAATTCGGTAGAGTGAATCATGTACTATCAATCACAGGGTACATTCCTGTGAATGGAATGAGATACTGCCAAATTCTTTGGGTTTAAAGACCTTAACTAATAGCACCCTTGCAAGTATAAATAAGATTTAAAATAATAATGTATCTAAACCTAGTTTATTTTTTAAATTTCACAGATTTATAAAAGGGATATAAATAAAAATTAACATTTCATCTTAGAAAAATATATTTTAACCCACATTATACCAATAACACTTTTTACCAATAATATTCACTTGTAGCAATCATATAACTGCAGCTACTGGCACCAATTATGCTAATACAACATCAGTTCCTAAGCACAAGATCACTTGATAATTAAATAAAATTACTGCAAAAAGAACATTTAGTTTAAGACAACTTGCATATAGTACAAAGGAAAAGTGAATAAACAAGCAAGAATGAAACATTTGGGAAAAAAATAATAAAATGTAAAAAATTAAATATCATAAGACAAAAGACGAAATACAAATATTTCAGAACATAGAAGCAAAACAAACAAATAACAATAAAAAACGTGCCCCCATTCATGGATACAGCAATATCTCTACTAAATATAAGTAAAGATAAATATGAAACCTTTGCACCAATAAATGTATTATATTATATCTTTCTATTTAATCTTGCTTTTCTCTAATAATAAAGAAAGATTAAATAATATAGTAAATATTTTGGATACAGTTATATAATCTAATACAATTTGTGATTACAATAATATTAACCTTATATTAAGATAGCTTAAACATTTGAAAATTAAATAATCTATTCTTTAGTAATAAAAAAATTATATTATTATAGTTAAAGTGATTGATCAGATTAATATAATATAGTATAATATTTAAAAAAATTGTATAACTTATATTCAGTTATACTAAAATACATTTTTCTTGTACATATGATTATTTTATTTTATTTTATAATAAACTAATCTAGACTAAAATCTTAGATAGCTGTAATCCTAAGTAAATATAACAATTACAATAATCATTTAATATTAATAATATATACTTATAATCATGTATTGTATTAAATGAAATAATTAATATAAATAATTTATTATACATATTATATATTATTATTATTATTACTACTATTATTATTATTCTTTCCTTTCTGAGACGTTATGTCTGGTTAAATTTGGAAAGTGACACGGACCTTGATCAAGTGTGACTTCCTTTTAACTGTATGGTATATGTTACATTGCATTTAGGAACTTTTGGGTAATTGAACATGTATCAATAATTACAGATTTCTGTAGTTGTATATATACATTTGCATGTAGCTGTATTGCTTTGATGTACTGGTGGATATTGTGTGGTATGACTCCTGTAGTTGATTGTATAAGTGGTATAATGTCAACTTTATCCTGATGCCACATGTCCATGACTTCCTCAGCCAGTTGGATATATTTTTCAGTTTTTTCTCCTGTTTCTTCTGTATACTTGTTGTATTGAGTATGGATATTTCGATTAGTTATGTTAATTTCTTCTTTTTATTGGTGAGTATGATGTCAGGTTTGTTATGTGGAGTTGTTTTATCTGTTGTAATGGTTCTGTTCCAGTATAATTTGTATTCATCATTCTCCAGTACATTTTGTGGTGCATACTTGTATGTGGGAACGTGTTGTTTTATTAGTTTATGTTGTATGGCAAGTTGTATTATTTTTGCTACATTGTCATGTCTTCTGGGGTATTCTGTATTTGCTAGTATTATACATCCACTTGTGATGTGGTCTACTGTTTCTATTTGTTGTTAGCAAAGTCTGCATTTATCTGTTGTGGTATTGCGATCTTTAATAATATGCTTGCTGTAATATCTCGTGTTTATTTTTTGATCCTGTATTGCAATCATCAATCCTTAAATCTCGCTGTATATATTGCCTTTTCTTAGCGATGAGTTGGATGCGTCTTGATCGATGTGTGGCTGTGTTAGATGATATGGGGGCTTTCCATGTAGTGTTTTCTTTTTCCAATTTACTTTCTTCATATCTGTTGATGTTATATGAGCTAAAGGGCTGTAGAAGTGGTTATGAAATTGCAATGGTGTAGCCGATGTATTTATATGAGTGATTGCTTTGTGTATTTTGCTAGTTTCTGCTCGTTCTATAAAGAATTTTCTTAACTTGTCTACTTGTCCATAATGTAGGTTTTTTATGTCGATAAATCCTCTTCCTCCTTCCTTTCTGCTTAATGTGAATCTTTCTGTTGCTGAATGTATGTGATGTATTCTATATTTGTGGCATTGTGATTG
The DNA here is from genome assembly GCF_023864345.2 of Schistocerca serialis cubense. Classification (NCBI taxonomy): domain Eukaryota; kingdom Metazoa; phylum Arthropoda; class Insecta; order Orthoptera; family Acrididae; genus Schistocerca; species Schistocerca serialis. The sequence continues at coordinate 390,178,683 of NC_064645.1, forward strand.
TGTAAGTGTATTGAGTGCTTCTGGGGCTGTGTTACTCCATTTCACTACTCCAAATGAATATGAAATAAGTATTTATAGCTTTTGTCTTGTTTCTTGCTGTCAATTCCATTTTCAGTATTTTCGTTAGTCTTTGTCTATATTTTTCTTTTAGTTCTTCTTTAATATTTGTATTATCTATTCCTATTTTTTGCCTGTATCCTAGATATTTATAGGCATCTGTTTTTTCCATCGCTTCTATGCAGTCACTGCGATTATCCAATATGTAATCTTCTTGTTTAGTGTGTTTTCCCTTGACTATGCTATTTTTCTTACATTTGTCTGTTCCAAAAGCCATATTTATATCATTGCTGAGTACTTCTGTTATCTTTAGTAATTGGTTGAGTTGTTGATTTGTTGCTGCCAGTAGTTTTAGATCATCCATGTATAGCAAATGTGTGATTTTGTGTTGGTACATTCCAGTAATATTGTATCCATAATTTGTATTGTTCAGCATGTTGGATAGTAGGTTCAGAGCAAGGAAGAACCAGAAAGGACTTAATGAGTCTCCTTGGTATTTTCCACGCTTAATCTGTATTGGCTGTGATGTGATATTCTTTGAATTTGTTTGGATATTAAGTGTGGTTTTCCAATTTTTCATTACTATGTTTAGGAACTGTATCAATTTAGGATCTACTTTGTATATTTACAACATTTGTAGTAACCAAGAGTGGGGTACACTATCAAAAGCTTTTCGGTAATCAATGCATGCATAGTACAGCGACCTTTGTTTAGTTTTAGTTTGCTATGTCACCTCTGCATCTATTATCAGTTGCTCTTTACATCCTCGTGCTCCTTTGCAACAGCCTTTTGTTCTTCATTTATAATTTTGTTCTGTGTTGTATGTGTCATTAATTTCTGTGTAATGAGTGAAGTTAATATTTTGTATATTGTTGGTAGGCATGTTATGGGGCGATATTTTGCTGGGTTTGCTGTGCCTGCTTGATCTTTAGTTTTCAGATATGTTATTCCATGTGGAAGTGTATCAAGGAATGCAACTGTTAAATAATTTAGTTAGATGTGAATGTGTTGAGGTGAACTTCTTTAGCCAGAAATTTGCTATTTTATCTTTTCCAGGGGCTTTCCAATTGTGCATAGAATTAATTGCTTGGGTGACTTCATGCTGCAAAAGTACCACCTCCGGCATTTGTGGTATCATCTTGTATGTGTCTGTTTCTGCTTGTATCCACCGTGCATGTCTGTTATGTTGTACCGGGGTTGACCATATGTTGCTCCAAAAGTGTTCCATGTCCATTATGTTTGGCGGATTGTCTATTTTAATGAGTGTGTTATCTATTGTCTGGCAAAATCTCTTTTGGTTTGTGTTGAATGTCTGGTTTTGTTTCCTTCTATTTTCACTTTTTTTGTACCTTCTAAGTCGTTTGGCCAATGCTTGTAATTTTTGCTTCTTTCATCAAATTGCTCTATCGCTTCTTGTTGTGAGATTTTACCCAACCTTTTGCGGTTTTTGTCTGATATTTCATTCCTTATAAATTGTGTTAGCGTCTGATGTCTTTTCTCAGCTTTTGTATTCTGATCTGTAGCCTGTGTTGCCATGCTGGTTTTGTGGGTTTCTTCTGTGTGTTGGTTGGTTCTTGTCTCTGCCTAGTGTATATATTTAGTGTAGTGATTGCTCCTATATAAACCAGTAGTTGTAACTCTTCCATAGTTGTATTTTCAGTTCTATTGTTGTGTATGATTGTTTTGATAGTTGTTATTGTTGTTTCGACTTGTGGGTTATTTGGTGGTCTATGCAAGAATGGTCTAATGTCTGTATTTGAGTCTTTGTATTCTATAAATGTGAGCTGAAATTTTTCTTCTACATCTAACATGTGAGTCACTTCGTGTTCTATTTGTGCTTGTTCTGCTGGCTGTCTTAAGATTTCGTTTTCCTCTGATTGCACTTTATTTTGTTCCAGTATTTGTTGTAGTTGTTGTTTGATGTTTTCTAGTTCTGACATGGGTTTCCTGTTACTTTTGATTATTACACGGATCTGATCAGCCAGTCGTTGTTCTGTTAAAAATTTTAATTCTGGGTATCAGGTGATAAATTTTGTGTATACTTGTGATCTGTTTCCAGTTGTGTTGGTTCCTAAGTTTGTTGCTTGGTAATAACAGATTATGAGGTGACAGTTAACTTCATCTGACCATCTCATCATCTGTCTTTGTTTTCCTTTTAGGGTGGTTGGAGGAAACATATCCTGCAAAACACCTCTATTTGGATTTAAATCATTTTCCTTGTGGCTAGCAGTGTTGCTACCATTGTGGACGGTTATAGGGTTGAAGCGTCGTCCCCGACCATGACAGCGCTTGACTGAGGCTTCATTAGTTCTGTCCTCAACGAACTAATCACACTAAAAGGGGGTTTAGCCCTATTAGTGGTTTGTTCTTTTCGTCGTCTTTTACGACTGGCAGAACACACCAAAGGCCTATTCTTTTCCTGGGCCTCCACGGGGTTTATTATTATTATTATTACTATTATACATATTATATATATATATATATATATATATATATATATATATATATATATAACTAAGTTTGTTTGAACTCACAATTAATTAATTCAAAACAAACAAAATATTTCATAATGTAATTGTTTAAAAAGATTTTAGTTTATATAATAATTACAAAAAACAAATGAAGTGCCTGATTAAAGGGTTACATTGATAGGTTCAATCAAGTAAACAAAATTACTTTCATTAAACTATATTACATAAGATAGAATTAAACTGCCTCTCTTAGTATCAAAAACTAATGTGCATCATACACTGCAATGAAAAATGGTAAGTTAAACAGCCTAATGAGTTCATATTCTTTTTATAGAGGTATCATTCCTCTCCTTTTTAATGACCAACAATTCAACAAAACGTCTCTTCCTATAAACACTAATGATATGAACGATCCTGTCAGTTTCATCAATTTCCTGATTTGGGGTTTGGATAGGACTAGAGATAAACTTACTTTAGTTATTCCACTTCTAAGAAGATAAAAACATAATAATAAATTAATCGTCAATCAAATATTTTACTGTCAAAGCAGTAGCATCGACAATATTATTATTTTCAGATCTGCTGATTCAAATAAAATATGCAGTAGGATATGAAAGAGAATTTATCCCTTCAATAATAATTAGGTCTAGATTATTATTGAAGATTGGGGCTGCACCTTTCCATTCTGATTTCCAGAAGTGTTGGATGTATCAAGCTGAAATAACTGCTTAACATTAGTAACATGACAAAAAATTGCTCCAACAATAGTCCTATATTCAACTACAAACATTTATTTGAACCATTATTATTCTATGAATCATTATTGGAGCAATGGGAATTTAAATCAAACATTACTATGACAATTTGTAGCAAATACCTCAATTAGAATTCTAGGATGAATAATTAGATTATTAACCATTAGAGAAAACACCTGAGAATTATATTTTTTTATTTATTATTCACTAAGATTAATTATACTTTTATCATTTAAGCAAATAAATTTGTTCTTTATAAACCAGATTTACTCAGCAAGAAACTTAAAACCTGAAATTAAATTTATAATAATCTTATCACTTTATCCTTTCTAGGTTTACCACCATTTCTTGGGTTCCTACCAAAATGGATTGTTATATGATGACCTATAGAAAACAACGTAACAACCATGATAACAATCACAGTTGTATTAACCACAATTACACTTTTTTATTATTCGATTGTCAGCACTAATTATATCACACATCTAAAGTTCATGTTCAACAAAAGTAAAGTCCCAAAAAACAAGATTTATTCTTCCTATAACTGTTATAATCTCAACAAAAGGATTAATTGCAACATCAACCCTAATTTCAATATACTAAGGACTTAAGTTAATCAAACTATTAACCTTCAAAGTTATAATTAAAAGAATAATGTTTGAGTCCTTAGTAAAACTTTACACCTCTAGAATTGCAGTCTAGAATCATAACTGAATATAATACCAATTAATGGTAAGAGAGAAAATATCTCATATGTAGATTTACAGTCTACCACCTATAACTTCAGCCATCTTACCACAAAAATGATTGTTCTCAACAAACCATAAAGACATTGGTACTTTATATTTCCTATTTGGAGCATGGGCAGGAATAGTAGGAACATCCATAAGAACACTTATTCATGCTGAACTGGATCAACCAGGATCACTAATGGGGGATGACCAGATTTTTGATATTGTCGCAGCCCACACATTTATAATAATTTTCTTTATAGTAATACCCATTATAATTGGTGTATTTGCTAACTGACTTGTACCACTAATAATTGGAGCACCAGATATAGCATTTTCCTGAATAAATAAGTTTTTGATTATATACTTCCGTCATTAACCCTTTTCTTACATCTTCTATAGTAGATAATGGTGCTGGTACAGGGTGGACAGTTTACCATCCACAAGCAGGAGCTATCGCCATGAGGGTGCATCATTAGATCCAGCTATTTTCTCATTACAGTTAGCAGGGCTTTCATCAATTCTTGGTACAGTAAACTTTATTACAAAAGCAATTAATATACCATCAGAAAGTATTACTTTAGACCAACCACCTTTATTTGTTTGGTCTCTTGCCATTACAGCTCTTCTTCTTCTTCTTCTTCTTATTTCACTTCCTGTTTTAGCAGGAGCTATGGCAGTGCCCATCTCCTGCCACGTCCCCTATGCTCCTCGGAGTAAGGAGCCTCATCAACATCATCATTACCATATTATTGACAGACCGAAATCTAAACACATCATTCTTTGAGCCTGCAGGAGGACGACACCCAATTTATTTTGATTCTTTGGACACCCAGAGGTATACATTTTAATTTCAACAGGATTTGGTATTATTTCACGTATTGTATGTCAAGAAAGAAGGAAAGTTGAATAATTCGGAACACTAGGTGTAATTTATGTCATACTATCAGTTGGATTATAGGATTTATCGTGTGAGCACATCATATAGTCACAGTTGGAATGGACGCTGATACACAGACATACTCCACATCAGCAACAACAATTATTGCCATACCTACAAGAATTATGGTATTCAGATGATGAACTACATTATATGGAACTAAATTTAACTTCAGCACACCATTATTATGAGCTCTAGGATATATCTTTGGGTTCTCTGTTTAACTTCCTTTGTCCAGAAAAAGGAGCTCTTCATCGCTCTTACCTGATCGTTCATTAACTGCAATGATCATAAAATTGGATAACAATGTCAGAAAACTACTGGTTACATCACAGTTTTGTCTATCACTGATATGGAGTTCCCGTTACTGCGGAAACACGAAGCTTAAAGCTGACGGCATAGAATATGATGTCTATACTGCGTTTAGAAAATGCCTTAAAGAATCTTCATCGCTTTCATATATCGTTCCAGCTAGCGACAAAAAAAAATTCCACATCCATTTTCTGAAGAAAACCGCAACGCTGGACGTAACAAAATGGTTCAAATGGCTCTGAGCACTATGGGACTTAACTTCTGAGGTCATCAGTTCCCTAGAACTTAGAACTACTCAAACCGAACTAACCTTAGGACATCACACACATCCATGCCCGAGGCAGCATTAGAACCTGCGACCATAGCGGTCGCGTGCTTCCAGACTGTAGCACCTAGAACCGCTCGGCCACCCATGCCGGACTGGACGTAAGAATTTTGGAACGCTTCTTATGCTCGCATATTATGAAATTTCTGGAAACAGGAAACATCCTTTGTTGGAACAGTAATGAATTCGAAAACAACGATCGTGTGAAACTCAGCTAGCTGTTTTCGGCGGCGAGGTAGCAAATATCGGCCGGGGTGATCTGTCCCTTGGCGCGTACCTAGACGTTCAGAAGATGCTCCATACAGTTCCATAACGTCGCCTAATGAACAACATACGAACATTGTAAATAACAGACCAGCTTTGCAAAACAACTGAAAAGTTCCTATCAAATAAAACACTGCACAACGTCAGAACTTTGATGAGGCTTTCGCGCATGGTGCTACTATCTAGTGAGAAGTCGCGACGGCTGAAAGCAGTAGCGAAATACCGAAAGACCTGAGACGATCGACGCCTACTTCAGCGACTGGCAGTTGTTCCTCAACGTAAACAAAGTAGCGTGTTGGGCACAAATAGCCAGAAAGATCCATTATTGTAAGGTTCCATAATTGCAGTCAAACGCAGAAAATATCCAGGAATATGAGTATGGAGCGATTTGAGGTGGAACGACCACATAAAACTAACTGAAGAGGAGGCAGATATCAGACCGAGATTCACTGAAAGAATCCTCAGGAAGTGAACCACACACTCGGAGGTCGTATCTTGCAGAACCCTTGTTCGACCAATACCTGAACATCACTCGTCAGTTGTGAACCGCATCAGTTAAGACAGATAGAGGAAATACAGAAGATCCAAAGAAGAATTGCGAGTGTCGTAATAAGTTAGCTCAGTAACCGTGAGATATTCATCCAATTCCAGTGGCAGACGCTTTAGGGGAGGCATTGTTCATCACAATGTCGTTTCTCATTAAAATTCGGAGAGTGTAGGTTCCTTGAAGAATCAACCAAAATGGTGTTTCCTCGTACATACAGGGTGGTCCATTGATCGTGACCAGGCACAGTATCTCACTAAATAAGCGTCAAACGAAAAAACTACAAAGACGAAACTTGTCTAGCTTGAAGGGGGAAACCAGAAGGCGCTATGGTTGGCCCGCTAGATGGCGCTGCCATAGGTCAAACGGATATCAACTGCGTTTGTTTTAAATAGGAACCCACACTTTTATTACATATTCGTGTAGTACGTAAAGAAATATGAATGTTTTAGTATGACCACTTTTTTCGCTTTGTGATAGATAGATGGCGCTGTAATAGTCACAAACAAATGGCTCACATTTATAGACGAACAGCTGGTAACAGGTAGGTTTTTTAAAATTAAAATACAGAATGTAGGTACGTTTGAACATTTTATTTCGGTTGTTGCAATGTGATACATGTACCTTTGTACCTCAGCATCATTCCTGAGAACGCATGCTGTTACAACGTGATTACCTGTAAATACCACATTACTGCGATAAATGCTCAAAATGATGTCCGTCGGCCTCCATGCATTTGGAAATACGTATAACGACATTCCTCTCAACAGCGAGTACATTACGTCGGAAATCAGCATACATTGCACCATTTAGATCGCCATCGATAAAATAGGGATGAATTATCCTTCCTCCCACAATGCCCCACCATGCAATAACCCGCCAAGGTCGCTAATGTTCTACTTGCCGCAACTATAGTGGATTTTCCGTTGCCCAGTAGCGCATATTATGCCGGTTTACGTACCGCTGTTGGTGAGTGACGCTTCGTCGCTAAATGGAACGCGTGCAAAAAATCTGTCATCGTCCCGTTACTTCTCTTGTGCCCAGTGGCAGAACTGTACACGACGTTCAAAGTCGCCGCCACGCAATTCCTGGTGCATAGAAATATGGTACGGGTGCAATCCATGTTGATGTAGCATTCTCAACACCGACGTTTTTGAGATTCCCGATTCTCGCGCAATTTGTCTGCTACTGATGTGTGGATTAGCCGCGACAGCAGCTAAAACACCTACTTGGGCATCATAATTTGTCGCAGTTCGTGCTTGACGTTTCACATGTGGCTGAATACTTCCTGTTTCCTTAAATAACGTAATTATCCGGCGAACGGTCCGGACATTTGGATGATGTCGCCCAGGATACCGAGCAGCATATATAGCACACGCCCGTTGGGCATTTTAATCACAATAGCCATACATCAACACGATATCGACCTTTTCCGCAATTGGTAAACGGTCTATTTTAACGCGGGTAATGTATCATGAAGCAAATACCGTCGGCACTGGCGTAATGTTATGTGATGTCACGTACTTATACGTTTGTGACTATTACAGCGCCATCTATCACAAAGCGAAAAAAGTGGTCCAATTAAATCTTTCACATTTCTTTAATACTACACGAATATGTAATAAAAAATGGGGGTTCCTATTTAAAAAAAAAAAAACGCTGTTGATATCCGTTTGACCTATGCCAGCGGCATCTAGCGGGCCAACCATAGCGCCATCTGGTTTCCCCCTTCAAGCTATACAAGTTTCGTACTTTGTAGTTTTTTCGTTTGACGCTTATTTCGTGAGATATTCGGCCCGGTCACGATCATTGGACCACCCTCTATACCTTACTAAAAGAGCACGAATATAAAATTAGTGAGATTCGAGGTAACACGGAGGTTAACCAACAGTCCTCCTGCTGCAGACCACTAGCAACTGGATCGGGACAAGAGGGAACGGAATGTGGTACTCAAAGTACCCTCCTCCGAGTTTGTGACAGTCATACAGATGATAGTTGTACAGAGATGGATTTTGCTGACATTTCTACGCAACCCAGGACACTAGAGGTAATTGACATCGGAACAGGAAGTAGGATAAACCCGGATGTCCGTCGGTACCTGCGTCGTACTACTAGGAGAGGTCACTTCCTGCACTGACCCCCGTCCGCACGCCAGTTCATCGACAGTCGGCCGTGATGTTTGTCTTTCTCCCAGTGTTCGGTACTGTAGTTGTTCTGCAAGTAAAATGCCATGTACTTGGTGTTGTGAAGATGGAGTTTACCGAGACCACCAAAGGGAATCCTTTATTAATTTACAGGGGGCATTAGTACATACCATAGTGAACTATACCAGCAAAGACTATACAGTTAAATAGCGTTGTGTGAACGCTATAGAGAATAAATACAAAGGAATTTTATCCACTAACAATAACACAATTTCAGGAGAAAGTAGGCATCTTCGTATTCCAAATGAATCAGTAGGAAAACTTTTTTAGGCCAAAAAAGCATGCAAAAGCAACGAATACTACAATTTCATCAATTTACGTAGAAGTTACCTTGTGGCACTTCTAAGTGATGGTAAAGATTTTACTAAGTCGTAGCCTCGAGTGAAGTCCTACTTCTTCTGCAGCTACATCTAGATGTAGATGTAGATGTAGAAAAAGCAGGGCTTCAATCGGGGCTACGACTTAGTGTAAAATCGTTACCATCACTTAGAGATCCTACATTGAAACTGCATCGCATTAGGAGGAAATGCCTGCGACCTACGCAAGAAAAATGCCGATCCCGGAGAACATTCTTTCAAGGAAATAATTTACTGTTAAACGATGGAAACAAATTTTTATTTGCGGATGACAACAGGAGACCGAGTGAAAGAACATTGCTGTTTGCCAGCGAAAAGGGAAAATGGTGTTTATCAAGCTGTGAATCATTCTTTGTGGATGGAACATCAGAAAGTTCGAACAAACAATTTGGGCAGTTCGTGTTTCACACCGGTCTTAAAAGTTCTTGGCTGGAAACAAACACTACTACAGCTACCTACTTTTTTCTGGAGAACAAAGAGCGAGATACATATGATATTTATATTTAGTTGATACAACCAACGTGCATGGGTGGAACGCTGCTTCTCTCATAATGGGCCTCGAGACTGCTATCATACCATCAGCTAGAAGTTTGCTTTCTGGAACATAGATTGAAAACTGTAATTTTCATTTTAATCAATGTTAATGGAAACAGGTTTAGTGTTGCGGCCTTGTACATGTCTATCAGGAAAAGTTTCTTACCTAAGAATGTGTTGTAGATATTTTGAGCCTTTGAGAATGGCGTAAGGCCGAAAAATGTAAGGCAGAATAAACTTAATAAACACAGTGGTCAAGACTAATATCAGTTTTTGGATTCATTAATAAATGTCCCCAACATCTCATAAGCGATTTATGCATTTTGCTGCGGAAAATGAAGAAACCCACAGTTCATGTGTTCAGCGTTAGCATATCTTTCCCTGGCAACGTTGGACGATGGTTTGTTCAGGAGAGCACGTCTGAAAACCAAATGCATCAGGAATTAGACGAATACGTCTGGACCGGTGGCTCGATAACGAGCGTACGCTAAAAGATGTGTGAAACTGCGGTGCAAGGCGCCATCACACTAACAACGTCTCTGGAGGATGGAACCGGGAGATATATATATTAATACCAAAAGTTCTTCCAAATGTTTACACATTCGAAAAAACCATCGAGAAGACGACCACCAGTTTGACAAATTCGAATTTCGGTAGATAAAGAAGAAAGTAGTGAGCAACTAAAACTAATGAGGCCACTGCAACGGTTTTAAAAAGAACCCAAACTGACAGCGACTTAAAATCATTTTTGGCTTGTGTGACCTGCATACAGAAGTTACAGTGAAGAAGGAAACGTCCCGACCACTGGGAATTACCTAATTATTAAGAAGCAGTTCCATGCACTTCATACTCATTAGCAGTCTTGTAAAATGTTTAGTGGTGGACGATATGAGGCTAGTTTTCCTCGCAAACGATACAGTCTCTAAATGCCTCTTGCAATTCGTGAAATATGCATTAATGAAGACCGAAAAGATTATCTCAGAGTCATGCCTAATCCAGGGAAGCATCCAGGTATTCCCGCTGAGAGAATCTATGAAACAAAATCTGTGCGGCTGGTCACCGAAGACTAAATCGTTGCAGCGAGGACGCATGCAAATGAAATGCAACTATAACCATGATTTCTCCCTGCGCCTTAGGAGTATCTTAGACTACAGTAGACTGCGCTTCACTGTTAGACTTCTTAGTGGACCTGTGCCTGTGAATAGCCGCTTATACCAGCAAGAGACCCAGGTTTCCTGGAAGAGTCACTCCAAAGAATTTCACTCTGTAGAACTGGTCCACTTCCGTCACCCTCCATCCGCCTACCACAAACCCCTGTAGGTATGCAAAATAACTGGCTTTCTTTATTCTTGAAGATAAATCCCAAGTTTTCAACTGAAACTCAATACCAACGTCAATTTATCAGCTACTAGTCAGAGTGTCCTAACGGCAGCATACACTTCAGCCCCTGCCCCCACTCCGTACCCCGGTCGTTTAGCCAGAAAGAAGAAGATGCGAAAGTAATGAAAGTATCTATTACGTTAGTGCCTAAGTTCGTAGCTTTTTTGTTTTGCTTGTTGATATTCTGGTTGCTAATGTTTTATTTTGTGTATTGCTGTTTTTTTGTTTGTAGTTTACTGCTGCTATTTGAGTTTACATATTGTCATTTTATCATTTTGAGATAGTGAGTGAAGCTTCCAACGTATTTTTATGTTTTAGTTCAACAGAGGGATCACAACAGCAGAGGCAACCAGAAACATTTATGGCGTGTATGGGGATAATACCATCAACCAGAGCGCAGCAAGAAAGTTGTTTTCTCGTTTTAAGGAGGGTCATTTTGATGCTAGTGACTCTCCACGTTTCCGGAGGCTTTCGGGATCTGACGAAGATCGATTAAAATGATCCACACCCATGTACTCGAGAAGGGGCTGTAATCATTCCAGCATCGAGCGACATTCGCACGCATTGGGGAAGGTTCAAAAAGCAGGTGTTTGGGTACCGCATGCTCTAAGCCGAAATCACAAACGTCAGCGGGTCGCCAAGCGTGCACCTCTGCTTTTTCCTCGTCAGCTGGCTCGCTAACAACACCGACCATTTCTATCCTGTATCGTTACTGATGGCAAGAAATGGTTTCTTTGTGCTAACATAAGGGAAAGTAGCAATGGTTGAGCCCAAAGAAAGCAGCAACTCCCTATACAAAGACCTGGGGTAATACACGAAAGATAACATCACGCATCTTGTTTAACAGCGACGGCGTGGTCTACTACGAATTGCTTACCCGAGGACTAACCATCACTGCTGGCATTTATTGTCAACAAATGAGACGTCTTATCAGACCCAATCCTAGAACAACGACAGGGAAGACTGCTTGAAACGATGCTACTTCACAATAATGCCGGCCCGCGTTCTGCTATACTGACAAAAAAAAACTGTACAGCAGTTGGTTTAGGAAGTCATTCCACATCCACCTTATTCTCCTGATCTTGCGCCCTCAGATTTCCACCTTTCTATCGAACACCCTGCAAGAAACATCCTTTCCGGAAGAGAAGTCGCAGCGAACATGACTCGACGAGTTCTTCGCCTCAAAATCCCGTCATTTGTGCAGTCGAGGATTAGAAAAGTTACCCCAGCTATGGCAGACTGTCGTAAATACTGAAGGAGAGGGTACTGTTGATGACTAACGTCGCTGTTATCTGTTTCTGTTGCGTTCATTAAACTTTGGGGTAACGCTACAACTTATCCACCAACCCAAAGAACAAAATTCGCTCTTAAGCGTAGTGTGCACTTCGTAATGAAAGTAGTTCCATCCGTTATAGGATGGGATCAATCACGATGTATCCGATCTCATGAAAAATTTATGAATGAAGCACATATTTTGATTTTACACGGTCGCATATAAGGAGTTTTGTTAATGAACAAAGTAAGAGCATATGGACTACCAGACCAATTGTGTGATTGGATTGAAGAGTTCCTAGATAACAGAACGCAGCATGTCATTCTCAATGGAGAGAAGTCTTCCGAAGTAAGAGTGGTTTCAGGTGTGCCACAGGGGAGTGTCGTAGGACCGTTGCTATTCACAATATGCATAAATGACCTTGTGGATGACATCGGAAGTTCACTGAGGCTTTTTGCGTACGATGCTGTAGTATATCGAGAGGTTGTAACAATGGAAAACTGTACTGACATGCAGGAGGATCTGCAACCAATTGACGCATGGTGCAGGGAATGGCTATTGAATCTCAATGTAGACAATTGTAATGTGCTGCGAATACATAGAAAGAAGGATCCTGTATTATTTAACTACAGTATAGCAGGTCAGCAACTGGAAGCAGTTAATTCCATAAATTATCTGTGAGTAGGCATTAGGAGTGATTTAAAATGGAATGATCATATAAAGTTGATCGTCGGTAAAGTAGATGCCAGACTGAGATTCATTGGAAGAATCCTAAGGAAATGCAATCCGAAAACAAAGGAAGTAGGTTACAGTACACTTGTTCGCCCACTGCTTGAATATTGCTCACCAGAGTGGGATCCGTACCACATAGGGTTGATAGAAGAGATAGAGAAGATCCAACGGAGAGCAATGCGATTCGTTACAGAATCATTTAGTAATCGCGAAAGCGTTACGGAGATGATAGATAAACTCCAGTTGAAGACTCTGCAGTAGAGACGCTCAGTAGCTCGGTACGGGCATTTGTTGAAGTTTCGACAACATACCTTCACCGAGGAGTCAAGCGGTATATTGCTCCCTCCTACGTATATCTCTTGAAGAGGCCATGAGGATAAAATCAGAGAGATTAGAGCCCACACAGAGGCATACCGACAATCCTTCTTTCCACGAATAATACGAGACTGGAATAGAAGGGAGAACCGATAGAGGTACTCAAGGTACCCTCCGCCACACACCGTCAGGTGCCTTGCGGAGTATGGAAGTAGATGTAGATGTAGCCTGGAATTACACACACAGACATCGGGCCACTTAAACCTAACTTGAGAGGATGAATATGTGGGTAGCATACGGTGTAGCGTGTACAGGGTGTTAGAAAAAGGTACGGCCAAACTTTCAGGAAACATTCCTGACACACAAAGAAAGAAAATATGTTATGTGGACATGCATCCGGAAACGCTTGCTTTCCATGTTAGAGCTCATTTTATTACTTCTCTTCAAATCACATTAATCATGGAATGAAAACACACAGAAACAAAATGTACCAGCGTGACTTCAAACACTTTGTTACAGGAAATGTTCAAAATGTCCTCCGTTAGCGAGGATACATGCATCCACCCTCCGTCGCATGGAACCCCTGACGCGCTGATGCAGCCCTGGAGAATGACGTATTGTATCACTCCCGTCCACAATACGAGCACGAAGGGACTCTACATTTGGTACCGGGGTTGCGTAGACAAGAGCTTTCAAATGCCCCCATAAATGAAAGTCAAGAGGGTTGAGGTCAGGAGATCGTGGAGGCCATGGAATTGGCCCGCCTCTACCAATCCATCGGTCGCCGAATCTGTTGTTGAGAAGCGTACGAACACTTCGACTGAAATGTGCAGGAGCTCCATCGTGCATGAATCACATGTTGTGTCGTACTTGTAAAGGCACATGTTCTAGCAGCACAGGTAGAGTATCACGTATGAAATCGTGATAACGTGCTCCATTGAGCGTAGGTGGAAGAACATGGGGCCCAATCAATACATCACCAACAATGTCTGCCCAAACGTTGACAGAAAATCTGTGTTGATGACGTGATTGCACAATAGCGTGCGGATTCTCGTCAGCCCACACATGTTGACTGTGAAAATGAAGCCTCATCCCTAAAGAGAACATTTCCACTGAAATGAGGATTGACACATTGTTGGATGAACCATTCGTAGAAGTGTACCCGTGGAGGCCAATCAGCTGCTGATAGTGCGTGCACACGCTGTACATGGTACGGAAACAACTGGTTCTCCCGTAGCACTCTCCATACAGTGACGTGGTCAACGTTACCTTGTACAGCAGCAACTTCTCTGACGCTGACATTAGGGTTATCGTCAACGGTACGAAGAATTGCCTCGTCCATTGCAGGTGTACTCGTCGTTCTAGGTCTTCCCCAGTTGCGAGTCATAAGCTGGAATGTTCCGTGCTCCCTAAGACGCCGTTCAATTGCTTCGTACGTCTTCCTGTCGGGGCACCTTCGTTCTGGAAATCTGTCTCGATACAAACGTAGCGCGCCACGGCTATTGCCCCGTGCTAATCCATACATCAAATGGGCATCTGCCAACTCCGCATTTGTAAACATTGCACTGACTGCAAAACCACGTTCGAGATGAACACTAACCTGTTGATGCTACGTACTGATGTGCTTGATGTTAGTACTGTAAAGGAATGAGTCGCATGTCAACACAAGCACCGAAGTCAACATTACCTTCCTTCAATTGGGCCAACTGGCGGTGAATCGAGGAAGTACAGTACATACTGACGAAACTAAAATGAGCTCTAACATGGAAATTAAGCGTTTCCGGACACATGTCCACATAACATATTTTCTTTCTTTGTGTGTGAGGAATGTTTCCTGAAAGGTTGGCCGTACCTTTTTGTAACACTCTGTATAGCGTTGAATTGTAGTCAGTGGCGCTGTAGGTGTGAGGTGTCGCGCCACGGGCCACGCTGGCCACGTGCCCAGGCCACACGGTACACACACACACACACACACACACACACACACACACACACACACACACACAGTAGACGAAACAGCGCCGTGCGGTAGAGTGGCCCTGGGCAGGGCAGTGCAGGGCAGAGTACAGTACATTTGGCCGGGCGCTGACAGCGTGGGTCCGGCGCGCTGCGGCGTTTAGCTGGTCAAATCCTGTCCGGCCCTGCATCACTTTTATTAGCTTTGTTACACGCGGCCTGAGCCGCTGGCTTTTACATCGCCAATCCGATTAAACTCGCTGGCCTCTCTTTCCGTGTCGGATCAAAAATGTCGCCCCCCTCCTCACCTCGCCGCTGGACAGCCGCCGGCAGTCGGCGCCGAATTGGATGAAAATAGTGGCCGGGCGCGGCTTAGGCCGATGTTTCGCCTTCCGCATAAACCTCGCACCGGCCGCGCCCTCCGGAGAGGGCCGAGTTTGCCAAACTAGTGGCGATTCCCAGCCTGTAGCTAAGCGGGCGCCTCCTGTTAAGTACATCAACCTCGGGAAGGCTTCCAAATAATGGTAGTACGTTATCCTCAAACGAAAACATATTCGTGTCATAAGATGTTCTGCCGATGTGTTAACATTTATCATCAGCTGGCTACAAAGCGGATTTCCCAACAAAGTAGGCCGACAGAGAGAAGGAAAGTGAGTGGCAATGGACAATACTTAAAATGTTGTTCTTAACGTCCAAGATGCTGCTCCAGGAGGGTGTAAAATGAATGTGCGCAACGAAAAATACTGAACGCGAAAATCAATTTGACCCTGTCTGACTACCCCCTGAAGCAGATCTTAGGATCTCTTAGTGGTGATATTATCTCCTCCTTCTTGCTCGTTAACATATAAATCACAACATCAACATAAATGAGTAACTAAGGGAACTAGTAACTACAAATGATAAATGCTGCTTCTGCTTATACATTTATTGTGGATTAAATCCCCTTTATAAATTACAAATGTTTATATGTTAGTGTCCTCTGGACATAAAGAGATACAAATGGATTTCCTAACTAATGTGATTGATAAATTGCCCAAATCTGCCCCTTTTTATGGCTACGCGATCTAATATAAATAACGCGAGAGGACTGACATCACCTACGTTCCAAACGTTAGAAGACCCTCCTTTCAAAGATGACCTACAGTGATGTGGAACCTCAGTGGAAATAAAATTTACGTGATCATTGCTGTTTAGCTTTTATAGCCCTAATGAGCCAAAGCAGTTAGCAATATCACCGTATATACTGCGTCCGGAGCGTCGGAGTGATGGTTCTTGTACATGTCTCCGACAACGGAAAGACTCCAGCCACGAAATGTATAAAAAAACACTGATTCATTCACTAGGACGGCAGAAGACGGTCCTCTGACTAGTATAATCTAATACTGTCTTCTACTCTCTGTGTTCTACAGACGAGAGACGCGAACTCCCAGCCACAAGGACGGAGTTCAGATAACGTCTCAACGTGAGTATAGGCAGAAGAAATGCTCTCAATCACTGAACGCTGCGTACTCAACGACGACTATCTACCCGGAGGTGAAGTCCAGAATCGTATAAATTCACAACAGTACAGTGCCCACCCGTTCTAACTATAAAATCTCCTAAGAGCAAAGACAGCAAATCCGTCTGTACCAACAAAAGCTGATACTGAACCACATCTCTCCACCGCCGGCTTCCCAGCAAAGCTCGGCTCCCCTCCCTTGTAGCAGCAGAAGGTGAATCATATTCTTGAAACCACAGAATATTCTCCCTCTCTACAGATTCTTCCAAACGCCGACCAACCACATGTTAGTCCTTTGTCGTCCAGCGCGGAAAGTTTGCCAGGAAATACCTATCCCTGTTAATTAGGAATTGATATAAAGGCACGCATCTCAGAGTAAAAACCCTCGGAAATAACCCAGTCTGAGTGATTTCCGAAGTAACGCTCCTTGTTCCTTTCTGATGCGTCCAGGATTTTCAGAGTTTCCGGTTATTCCTCTGGCCTAGCTACAAAACAGGCCAGCTGCCACCCTATTGTGTACATACCTGTGCGGGCTTTTCCACCCAGGGCTTGAGTTCCGCCTGCCATTTCATTTCCACTGGCGTTCCAACCTCTACTAGTACAGCCAGTCATTCATTACGCCGTTATCATATTAAAGACACTCCATCACCTTTCATGCAATAAGCGTTAACAACTTTTACAAGGTATACGTGACAATGTCAGTCTTCATTAAATATTCATATATACGATATACAGCCTATCAAATGATACCAAATTCCAGTTGTAAATCATGGAGAAGTATGTACATGAGTGCTTGTAAGGTGCGAAATTAAAGCCACCTTACAAACGGGGCAAAATCGACATATGTAAAGTAAATGCAAGAGTACCCCAGGACATTATGATTGGATTGTTACTGTTTAAAATAATTAATCAGATAAAATTACATGTTCCAGAGACGCATTAATTCTCAAAATTATCTATGATAAACAATACATGCCAAAGCAATGAATTAAAATTTGTACCAAGGCCGTGCTAAAGCGGCGCAGTGGTTAACACATGTTCCAAATTAACAAGAGACGCAGATTACAAGCCTGACGGAGCTGCGCCGGCCGCCGCCCCCTGACGAACACCGACAAAGTAGTGAACGCATGTGATGCCGCATTTTTGAGCGCATAAGGCTTCACTCAGAACTGCAGAAGTCTCATCTGTTATATCCCCTTTACGTAATGCTAGTGTCGATCGTCAATTAAAGCTCATGGTGTTCACATTTGTCACTTGAAGTAAAAATCTGAAACACGATGATTTTTCTGTTATATAGTTATTGCGAAGCCACATCAGCCACTGTAATTTACGACAAGTTAGATAAGTAATTAAAGATAATTGAGGGTCACTGTAGACTATTTTGATAGTTTTCTCTCTTGTGAAACTTAATTTAAACCTAGATTATAGATGTGATATGGCATAGGTCATCCTTCGATCCATTGTAGAACTTAGAAAGCTATTCAGGGAATATTCGTTCACATTTTTGTAGAACGCAGTTGGTTATTACCATCCTGTATTAAATTATAAACAATGTCTTGTGAGTAGCATAAAATTTACAATGGTAAACTTAACTGCTTTTTCGACGTTATTTTACCAGCTAACTAAAAATAGGAAAGCCTTGTATCCCTTCCACTAAATTTAGTTAGTATTAAGATTCTTTTACAGGGAGTGCAGTGGAGCTGACGCTGAAATCATTAAGTATTTGGTTATATCATCGCTAGTCTCACTGAACTCTTCTGAATTCTACATGTCATGTGTGGTCTAGCGTCTCCTTACCAGCAACAGGTCCCAGGTTGAAACTAGTCATTTCCCTAAAAAACATGCTCAGAGCGTCGTTGCGCGAAAGGGGTAGGGAGACACGATATAGAAGAAACAGACACCACGCAGAATGTTTAGAAAGCTACAAGACTGTTGCGAATTACTGAAAAAACTGCAGGGGATCGACGAATGGCGAAGGACTGGCGGTCATCTCTGAACGTCAGTAAATGTAACGTGTTTCGCAAAAATAACGAATAAATCCACTTGTGTTCCATTAGGCTACTGGTGCCAAATCACTGGAAGCAGTAATTAATGTATAACACCAGGGAATAACCGCCTGGAGCCACCAAAACTGGAAGAAGCCAAAAAAACTTTTTGTTAGAGAAGCACGTGCCAGGATGGGATTAATTGCAGCAACCTTAACCATATGCCGTTCATCAACGAAACAACTGACATGTTCGACAGAATATTGAGTAGTGGTTTACAATCTTGGACCCTTACCACTTCGGATTAATAGGAGGACGGAGAAGATCCAAGAAAAGTGACACGTTTCGTCATTGCGTTGTTTAGTCAGTGCGAGAGTGATGCAAAGGTGTTCAGTAGACTCCAGTGGCAGACTGTAAAAGATAGGCGCTGTCCACCGCAGAGAAACTTAATGTTCAAATTGCGAAAGCAATATTCCTGGAAGAGTAGGAAAACGTATTACTTACCCCAGATATAGCCCACGAAATGACCACAACAAGAAAATGAGAGAAATAAGAGCTCACAGAAACTAGAGCTCATGTGACAACAATTATTTATTTCCGCGCTGCGTACTCGAATAGACCATCGAAAGGAAGGTTGGTAGCACCGAAAGCACCCTCCGACACGCATCGTATGATGGCTTGAGGAGTATGGATGAAGAAGTACGTACCTATCACCTCTAGCAGCGGCCATCAATTTCCTTCAAAAGGTTGTAAGATGAAATCCAGTTTTTCTCTAGCCATTTCTACTTTAGTATTTGGCTCTTTCTGGTGATCTGTATTCCTTTTTCCTGCACCACGGCTGCATTTTTATACTCTCCCGTTTCGTCAAATCCGGTATCTCGTATGCTATCTCAGATTTTTACTGGGCCTCGTTGATTTGCCCGTTTCGTCCTCTGTAGCCTCTATTATTTCATTTCCCAAAACTGCTTATTCTTTTTCTGCTCGACGCCAAAACTTAAGTTATTGGATTCCTCGTACAACATGAAGAAAAGTCAGTTTCAACATGGGTCCGGAACTTCATCATTTCAGGTTTATTGGACTTTCAGTTCCCACAAACTTCACTGCAAACGTGTAACGCCAGCTGGTGCACACTGGTCACGCAACAGAAGAAATGTTCATACTGACCTCCTCTTGCCTCAACACAGGCCTCCCTCCGTAACCTCAATGAATTCGTTACACGATGGAAACTGCCTCGTGTAGTTCGTACTGACTCACAGGCTGCCACAATGGGTGCATGCAGCAGTCGACTACCCGGGACACTTTAAGAGTCCCCACTGGTGAAAGTTGTTCGCCAAGTAATCGGGACACCTCCATCTATCCGGCGTCCAGAAAAATGTGCATTCAAATGCCTACGGGCAGGCAGACTGAAATGTGTGGCATCACCATCGTCTCTGAAATACTGTTCCGGAGGGATGCATGTGGAATATCTTCTAAGTATTCGTACAGTGCAGTACGCAAGAAATCTCTGGAAGGATTTAGGGCCCGAGTTAGCAGTCGCCGACAGTGGCTGCGGGTACATCAGTGGAGAACCTCTTTTGGTGAGACGACTGGACAGTTTCGTGGGAATTTGTGTCCGCCCACACATGCTGTGTTGGAAAACAGATCTGGAAGTTGGAGAGGCCTGAAGATATTGAATAAGAGTCCCTATTCCTTCCACCAGCCTGTCGTCTTCTAAAGTTGTGTCCCCAGCGCAGAAGACAGCTCGTCAGCCGTGGGATCTTCTTCGACGGAGGCTGCTACGCTATCATCTCGAACCTGTGCTTGTGCTTTTTATGGGATGCCACTTGTCTAAGAGAAGTTAGGCGTTTTGGCGTCGAACACCCGAATGTGCCGACCAATCAGAAGCAATTTCAGTACAATTGGCGGACTCTCCCACGGGAATAGTACACACTGTACCATCTGCTGCTTGTACCTCGCTCCACTTTTTTACAATAAGCTACTTCACGTGTATCAAGCTGCATCAAGACGAGCTTCTAGCAACATAAAATACAGCTGGTTATGCAGATTGTGGATTCCGTCCTTTGTCATTGTCGCTTCATCTGTGAATAAAATAATAGCTCCCAATTTGGGCGTCATAATACATTCCTGAAGGAACCAAAGACAGAACGCTACTCTTGAAGGATAACACAGGTCTGTGACATAAAAATTGTTTCAAATTAATTGAGTGATTTTATAGTGTTTTAAAAGCTGATTTCAGGAAAAACAGTGGAAAACTTCCCTCACGTACAGTTATTTCACAAACTGCTTGTCTAGTTTTAGCTTTTTTCGACATTTCAGCACTCTAGTGAGTTTAAATTTTGGTTTTAGGATCTCCATAAACCGTTATTTAGGCGTTTTTCTACTAGATATATGTAAAATAAGGAATAATTAGGAGAAAACAGCAGTATTTTCATGTCAGTGCCTGTCTGTCGCGCTGCCCCTTCCCCCCGCCGTTACCAAGCGGTGAGCTTCTGCTAATGTCCTTCAGTTCACAGTACCTCTTCACTTTGTGCTGTTCACGTGTTACTGTTACTAGTGCTTTAAAATAGTGACTGTTTTCTTGTGTTGTGAAGTTGCTTTAAACACAGTGGACAATGGCTACCAGAGGATGTATAAACTCGCCAGATTCCTTCTGCTACATTTGTGGTAACTATACCGTTAAAAAGCAACAAAGAAACATTTCCGATTTTGTTGAAAAAGTTTATTTCGCTTATTGTGGTATAAAGTTTGGCGATCAAGATAAGCCTTGGCCCCCACAAAAAGTTTATTTAGTGTGTGTTGAAGACCTGAGGCAAAGGTTTCAACGTAAAAATCAGTCCTTACATTTTGGAATACCAATGGTTTGGAGGGAGCCCAAAAATCATAGTGATGACTGCTATTTTTGTTCTTGCAACGTACGAGGTTTCAATTTGAAAAACAAAAATATTGTTTCTTACCCTAACATTCAATCAGCCATTCGCCCTGTTTCTCATGGACCTGAAGGACCAATACCTTCTCCTCCAGATTCTTTAGATGATATAGATAATCACGAGCCATTGGCTCAGCAAGGTGATAGTGAAGAAGACAGAGATTTCTAAGATCGTAGCGAAACCGATCCCATTCCATTCTCACAATCGGAACTGAACGATTTAGATAGAGACCTAGGCCTTTCTAAAGAATCGACAGAGGTTTTAGGATCTAGATTGAAAGATAAACATATGTCGGTTCCGGGTACATCAATTTCTTGGTATCGATCGAGGGAAAAGGAGTTTGTATCTTTCTTCTCTCAAGAAGGTGACCTGGTGTTTTGCAGTGATGTTCCTGTGGTTATGGCACGTTTCAA
The DNA here is from genome assembly GCF_023864345.2 of Schistocerca serialis cubense. NCBI lineage: Eukaryota > Metazoa > Arthropoda > Insecta > Orthoptera > Acrididae > Schistocerca > Schistocerca serialis. Next base: position 390,200,655 of record NC_064645.1, read on the forward strand.
AATAGAATATGCTCCTGATGAGTGGAAAATTTTTATTGATTTTTCAAAAAGAAGCCTTAAAACAGTACTTCTACACAATGGCAATAAGTATGCTTCTATACCAGTTGGACACTCGGTTCACTTACAAGAATGTTACGAAAGCCTAGAACTGGTTTTAAGCAACCTCTGCTATTCAGACCACAAATGGACACTATGTGGTGATTTAAAAGTGATTTCAATGCTGTTTGTTTAACAAAGTGGCTGTACAAAGTTCCTTTGCTTTCTCTGTGAATGGGACAGCAGAGACAGAAATCAAAACTACATAAAAAAACTTCGCCCTTGAGAAAAACCAGGCAGGGGTTAAAAATGTTGAGAGGAAAAGCCTTGTGGATCCCAAGAACGTGTTACTTCCACCACTTCACATTAAGTTGGGGCTGATGAAACAATTTGTTAAGGCATTTCCAAAAGAAGGGGAGCGTTTCAGATATCTGGTTTATGCGAGACAAAGCTAAAGGAAGGGATCTTTGTCGGACCAGGCATTAGAAAACTAATGACAGATCCCAACTTCCTGGACAATATGGAAACAAAAGGCAGCATGGACATTTTTTAAATTAGTTGTCATCGGTTTCCTAGGAAACAAAAGAGAGATCCAAACTACAGGACAATCGTCATAGACATGAACGAAAACTTTAAGAAGCTGGGCTGTAACATGAGCATTAAAGTTCATTTTCTCCTTTCCCTTCTTGACTACTTCCCTGCAAACTTTGGTGATGTAAGTGAAGAGCAGGGCGAAAGATTCCACCAAGACATCAAAGAAATGGAAAGAAGATATCAAGGAAGATGGAACGTCAACATGGTAGCGGATTACTGAAGGATGATAAAAAGAGATGATCTCAATGAGTCCACAGCCGGAAAATCAATAAAAGAAGCTTCGACTGAAAGCGAAAGCGTTATTATAAGGACGTATGAGCTTAAAGAGAAGTGGAAGTGTACTGGAAATGTAGTTTGGAATATGATTTATAAATAAAACAAAATTTTATAACGTTGAGAAAAATGTGATAAATTGCTTAAATTTTGTTATCATACTAAAAAATTATCCCTTTTCTGTGAGAAAACCTAACGTGATAGAAAAAAAATGTATTGCCTTTTTTAAATCAGCGCTGAAAAGTACATTAAAGTCAATTATCAAATTTCAAACAACTTTCAAAAAGTATTTTTTTGCAGACCTTTGTAATCTGATGGAGACAAGGCTTTAATACGCCGCAGTTGATATGGGTACAGCACATAAACGTCTCCCGGACGTCACGAGTGGCACAATCCTCTGCAAGACTAACGGCTTCTGCTGGCTCCAGGACTTCCTCATCCTTTGGTGTGGTATGTATGGCCGAAACCAGCTGCCTCGTGGACTTGTCGAAGACCCGTATTCATAGAGGCAGCGACGAAGTCCTTCAGACATCTTTCGGTCGAGTAATCAGTGCACTGCGTAGATGCACAAGCTACACTCTGTCATCAGAAGTATCCGGACATCCCACAAAACATACGTTTTTCATATTAGGTGCATTGTGCTGCCACCTACTGCCAGGTACTCCATATTAGCGACCTCAGCAGTCATTAGACACCGTGAGAGAGCAGAATGGGGCGCTCCGCGGAACTCACGTACTTCGATCGTGATCAGGCGATTGGGTGTCACTTGCGTCATACGTCTGTAAGCGAATTTCCACACTCCTAAACATCCATAGGTCCACTGTTTGCGATGTGATAGTGAAGTGGAAATGTGAAGGGACACGTACAGTACAAAAGCGTACAGGCCGACCTCGTCTGTTGACTGACAGAGACCGGCGACAATTGAAGAGGGTTGTGATGTGTAATAGGCAGACATCTATCCAGACCATCACACAGGAATTCCAAACTGCATCAGGATCCACTGCAAGTACTAAGACAGTTAGGCGGGAGGTGAGAAAACTTGGATTTCATGGTCGAGCGGCTGCTCATAAGCCACACATCACTGCGGTAAATGCCAAATGACGTCTCGCTTGGTGTAAGGAGCGTAAACGTTGTACGATTGAACAGTAGAAAAACGTTGTGTGGAGTGACGAATCACGGTAGACAATGTGGTGATCCGATGGCAGGTTGTGGGTATGACGAATGCCTCATCTGCCAGCGTGTGTAGTGCGAATAGCAAAATTCGGAGGCGGTAGTGTTATGATGTATCGCGTTCTTCATGGAGGGGGCTTGCACCCCTTGTTGTTTTGCGTGGCACTATCACAACACAGGCCTATACTGATGTTTTAAGCACCTTCTTGCTTCCCACTGTTGAAGAACAATTCGTGGATGGCGATTGTATCTTTCAACACGATCGAGCGCCTTTTCATAATGCACGGCCTGTGACGGAGTGGTTACACGACAATAACATCCCTCCAATGGACTGGCCTGCACAGAGTCCTGAACTGAAACTTATAAGAGACCTGTGGGATGTTTTGCAACGCCAACTTCGTGCCAGACCTCACCGACCGACATCGATACCTCTCCTCAGTGCAGCACTCATTGCAGAATGGGCTGCCATTCCCCAAAAAACCTTCCAGAACCTGACTGAACCTATGCCTGCGAGAGTGGAAGCTGTGATCAAGGCTAAGGGTGGGCCAAAACTAAGTTGAATTCCAGTATTACCCATGGAGGGCGCCACGAACTTGTAAGTCATTTTCAGCCAGGTGTCCGGGTACTTTTGATCACATAGTGTAAATGCCTCCAACGCATTGGCATCTGCCAAACCGTACGTGCTTAATTGCTTCTGGCTGGTGTAAATTTCAAGACTGCAAACCACAGTCACAAACGATGACAAACAACCCCGTACAAGCTTTTGATAATGGCTACGGATAAAATTCATGTTCCTAATACTTCGGTGTCCCTTCAGAACAGACTGCTTATATTAACTACTGACATCTCGACAGCTACGTATTTAACTGGAGCTCAATACACTTCCCCTGCAAGTGCTGAAGAATAGTCGGGCCCACATCACATGGATTCGCAGTTTGATTACTTATGTAACACATGTAACTGGCGTCGTACATCTTCCTCCGGGAAACAGCATTTGTCAGATTGCACTGCGTAACAGTAACGTGCTTAAACAAGTCAGTAACTATGCATTTTCGGTGCCACATTGACATAACCTTCTATTCTTCTTGTTATGTGAGGAATCCATACTTTTACTTTTCCAGGTTCCAGTGCTTTGTTGGATCTCGCTCACTTCGAAACTCTCAACAACCAGTGTATATTTCTTTTGTCTAGGTCGAGGCACGCATAACCATGTGATAGATAGATGCTACACAGAGGAAAATTGAAGAACCCTTTGGAAAAGACTACCAGTATCAATATCAATGTTGAATGGAATACACTCTTACGTGTGCTGAAGATTATAGGGAACGAAGGGTTATCTACAACTTCTATTGAAAATAGACTGCAGTTGTGAGTTTCGCAACATGAAATGGAGGCAGTAGTTCAGAGACAGTGGGACAGGTATGGAACCTATCACAGTTGCTATTCAATCTGTAAAATGAGCAAGCTGTAAAGGAAGCTAGGGGAAATTTTGTGGAAACTGTATTAAAACTCAGAGGCAAATAAACCGAAACCTTGAGGGTGGATTAGGAAATGAAGCACAGGTTGTAGTAAACGAGCTTACTACACGTGAAGGAAAAGAAACATACGACGGCCAGAGTACAGTGGATGCAAAATGCTGACTGCTGCCGGCCGGAGTGGCCGAGCGGTTGTAGGCGCCTCAGTCTGGAGCCGCGCGACCGCTACGGTCGCAGGTTCGAATCCTGCCTCGGGCATGAATGTGTGTGATGTCCTTAGGTTAGTTAGGTTTAAGTAGTTCTAAGTTCTAGGGGACTGATGACCTCACCTGATATGTCCCATGGTGCTCAGAGCCATTTGATCCATTTTTTTGCTGCCTGCAAACGGAGAGAACGGCTTTTACGAAAAAGAAATATGCTGAAGTTCAAAACAGATAACGAATGAAGAGTTACTAATACAAATTAAATAGAAAAGAAATTTATAGTGCATTATCACTATAAGAAGGGATACATCCTGAGGCATCAGCATCAAGAAATAGTTTGGTAACGGAGGCAAGTGTAGATGGGTGTGGGGTGTTGGAGGTAGAAACTGGTGAGAGAGATTAAAACGCGACTGCTGTAACCATGTTCTAATGGTTGGCGTTTACAGCGCTTATGGAGAGATGAAGAAGTTTACACAGAATAGACTAGCATGGAAAACTGCATCATACCGGTCTTTGGAGCCAAGACCACAAAAATAGCAACAACAACAAGATAAAATTGGCAATGGTTCTTCACACGTAAGACCAGTATAGCAAAAACAAAATTGGTAGAATAAGTGTTCCGCACATTTTTCAACGTTTAATACATGTTCTAAACGAGTCTGAAGTCCTGAACAATTTTTCAACTGAACGCCTGGTGTTACAGATGGGCAACGAGATCACAACAACGGTTAGTTATGCAGGTAGGAGTCGAAAGATTGAAAGGGGTCTGTCGTTAGACACTTTTCAAGGCGTGTACTCGTGCGAGCGTCAATAGGCACTTGTGATCTGTAATAACTTACTAGTCTGCTAGTCTGTCTCTGGTAGTAAACAGTATGTTATGTCATTCCAAGTCGTCAGAGATATGACGGGGGCTCAATCAGTAGCGAAGTTCGGCGGGAATTTCGCATTGGGAGACCTAGTGGCCGACAGACGAAGAAGCAAGGTGGCCTTTGGCTTGCTGTTGTGATATCGGCATGTCTGTTCTAGTTCTCAGTATAGACGCTTGGTCTGGTGATAGTGAACTGGGAATGTTAAACTGACTTTGTTCGGGGTTGTGGGGAGGAGGGTGCCAGCTCGCATACGTGAGCTGCCTATATTTGATTGTACGTTGAGTGGTTTTCAGATTAAACAGTGCTAGATTTCTTTCCGCAATATGTTTTGCAGTTGAGTTTAGCGTGGGAAAATAAGATCATCGTCTGTACACTCAACTTTTCAGATCAATATAAATTTTTTTCAGTTATTCAAGGTTTCAAGGGCTTACATCACTTCCCTTTTACTCGCCATAATATCAGGCATTCATGAGGGTCCATATGTTGCTAACGTTGTTTCGACTATGCTGCAGAAGTTTTAGTGGGAAGCCATTACATATCCTCCATAGAGTCCCAACCTTGCCACATGCGATTTCCATGTTCTTCGAGCCTTGAAGGAAGACAGCTGCGAACACAGATTTGCTTCAGACGAAGAGGTACCCGCTTGGGTATGCTCTTGGTTCTGTAGACGACTACAAACATTTTTGTGTATTTTAATGCATACGTATATCGACGTGTGTTATTCGGAAAGTAAGTAACGATCGGTCGCGAAATGGAAACCACACTGAAAATCCGATGAAGTTTTGCACAGGTGTGTTGGGCAGTTTCTCTAGTATGCCCGTTGATCGCATTGGGTCGTTCTTTTTAGTTTTGAGCACACAGGGAGCACATAAAGATACCTAGAACAATAGTGTCTCCCGCCTAGTGCGAGGGCCTGGTGAAAAATCTCGCCTGAAGCTATGCAGTCAACATTACATAACTGTCGTGGGTTTTCTTCTTCTAGACAATTGTCAGCCGCATTCTGCAGGGACAATGAAGATGCTCCTGCGTCGTTTTCAGTTCGAAATGTTTGATTACCCACAATAGAACCCGTAATTGTCTCCCTCTGACTTTCATCTCTGCTCACATGAACCGGTGGCTATGAAGACAACATTCTGGCATAGACAACGAGCTGTAGGCCAGCGTAGAGAATTGGCGGAAAGCACTGGCAGCTGCCTTCTGTAACGAGGGTACTAGAAATTCGATACAAAGCAACGACAAACATGTAAGTCGGATCGGCGACTATGGAGATGAATAGCTGGAAGTTGTAGCTAACTGTTGCAAATAAAACAGTTATGATTTTCATTGTGGTTTCCCTTTCGCGACTTATCGTTCCTTACTTTCCGAATTTCTCTTGTATGTATATATAGGTGTATGTATATATGCTCTTATGTGTGTGTGAGTGTAAACCTTCTTTGAATACTAAACATATACATGAACAGTTGTATATGTATGTATGTTGTACATGTATATGTATGGATGTATACATATCTATGTGTGATACATATGTGTGTACATGTATATATGTAAGTATATTAGTATGTTTGTTTGGATAAGAGACAGTGAAAAGGAAATAACGAGAGAGATGGAAACAGTAAGGAAACTGTTTATTAATTCAAAATAGTTGCTGTAACTCTTTGCACATGTAACTGACTCTTAAAGAGGATGGTCACTGCCTTCACGAAAAAATGATTTCATTCCCAAGCATGAACTATTTGTTGTCACAATGTGACTGCCCAACTTTCAGCTGCAGTATGCAATGCCGTCCATGGTCTCATGATCAAAAGACTGCCTCGTGCACCATATGCAGAGTGGCACCAGTGCTCCTTAGTAGGCACTTCCTGCAGTCGTCAATCGTGAGAGCCTTTCAGACTGCACAATGTACACCATTAGCCTGTCTCTGGATAGTATATATATCTTCGCAATACGCATACATTTTCGATCTGTGAACCATTCAACTCATCTTTCACCAGGTCTATAACCTTACTGCGTTTTGGTGTTATGGAATAAGGATTATCAGCACCATGTCCAGACATGTCAAATTCTTCTGGAGTGTCGCTGTGGCCTAGCGTTTCTAGGTGCTTCAGTCCGGAACCACGCGGGTGCTATGGTTGCAGGTTCGAATCCTGCCTCGAGGCATGGATGTGTGTGGTGTCCTTAGGTTAGTTAGGTTTAATTAGTTCTAAGTCTAGGGGACTGGTGACCTCAGATGTCTTCTGGAGTGTACCTAATTACTTCATATGGCTTGTGGCCTTTTACCCTCAAGATGAAACTGCCCATATCCATATAAAGTAATTTGGGATGAATGAAGACTAGCTTTGCCGGTGATTCTTACAAATGTCACCCCCAAACTAAGACATTTATGGAGGATACTGTAGCCCTATGAGTATCTCTGCAGATTCTCCACCATTGTCATCAATTTTGGGATGGAAATATTTTGTGCAACTCGGTGCACTAGTTGCAAAAGGCTGGGAAATGTCAGCTGTGCCTCCAAACCATACACACCACCAGAATCAGCAGCCACAATTCGGATTTCCTTTTCCGATCTGAAAAATCCTCTTTAGATAGCTTCCGTAGCCTTGAAGTGGTAGAGATTGTTGTATGGCATCCACGTAGAGGTTATTTATATCCAAGCTAAGGGTGTAACGTAAATTTTCAGCTGGCCTGTAATCCTCTTCGCTCATTCAGAGTTTACTCACATTTGTATAGCTGGGCAAACAATGGCAACGTCCCTTGTGAATCCATTGTTTCAAGAAGATCAATAGGTTGGTCGACATTGGGCAAATGTTCGATACTGCCACACATTCATCTTAACATTGTAGCCTATGAAAATCATGGCACTGTGTAATAGAAGGTGGATTCAGAGAGTATGTACCAAGGCATACACACTGAAATTACTCATAAATGCCTTTGAGCAGGTGTTCAGCAGTGTTCGTATACATCTAAGCATATCCTCGTTAATCAGAAGTGCCAAACTCCTGCCAAACATTCCCCATATGCTCATTCTCTGTGCCCGTTATAGCAGTGCCTATTAGTTTACTGGAGAATATGGGTATGTCGAGCAATAAGGTTTCATAAAGTCTGTCCTCTCCATTAAATGTAATTATTCATATGGAAAGACCCCTTTCTTTGTCAAAAGCTGAATGTATGCGTCATCAGGATATGCAGCTCTCATGACATACATATCATCCTGGTGTATTGTCTCAGAAAGTTTCTGAAGAGATGCGTGGATGAAATGTAGCGAATTCAGGAAGTTGAGTCTTAATTTTTCCATGAGTTACTTGGAAAATGAAACGTATTCCCTACCCCTCCAAAACTAGCGTGGGTAGATCCATTTCAGGACAGTACACCAGCCTTAACATGGGTGGACCTACCTTGGAACACTACTGTGGTTATAATACAGGATGGATCCACATTCATCTGTTAGTCTTTATACAAATGGATCCATCATCATCCTGGGTGCAATGCATGAGCATTCATCCTGAACAATATCCAGGGCGTAGTGCTAGTGGATTCACAGTCAGACATTACCCCAGACTTTACTTTGTTGGATCCATCCCAAGCAATATTCCAGGCATAAATGCTTGAGAAACAGGCACACAAAATAACATAACTGAGCTCTGTGTGTGTTTATAACAGGATAAAGTCATCATTCCATCTCCAAAGTAGTCTCTCTCTCTCTCTCTCTCTCTCTCTCTCTCTCTCTCTCTCTCTGTCTACCACCTGTGTGTGTGTGTGTGTGTGTGTGTGTGTGTGTGTGTGTGTGTGTTTCATTTTATCGTATACATAATAGGTGGCTTTGGCAGTCAGTTTTGTGTGGGTTAATATTTGGGAGTATTGTTTCTAGAAATTCTGCCTAGTTTACATTGCATTAGAGGTCCTGTTCTTGAGTAAGCATGAAATACTGTGTAAGTACAAACATCACAGACATCGACATTTTGTGTCAGTTGTTAATATAAAAACCTAGAATCTTAACACTTCCTTCGAAAAAAACCAGCCGACACTTGTCAGTCATAATTTTAGAGCGAAATGTTAGAATTGGAAGATAATACCAGACTTTTTTCTGATGTGAACGTTGTTATATAAGGTTCAGAAGATATAATTTCTTTATTCCTTGCAGAGTGCTATTGGCGAAACATTCGAGTTTGGATCACATCTTAACACATGTCTGAGGCTAACAGCATCTTGATACAGACAGGTACCTCTACCACCAGGAAGGTGATCATGAAATAAAATTCAGCGAGACGGGCGTCATATCAAAAACCTCGCATTATTATGTACGCGTGTGTAGAGAGGCTATCGAGATTGATAAACATCTTAATAATTTTAACAGGAAAGACGAAGGTGTTAAACTGGATAAAATTTGGATGTCAGCGTTGCACCACAAGCGTGACGATCGATTACTTTCAATCGAGAATGTTGGCACTACCAGAGACAATCCCATAGCCGATGCCACGTGATCGACAGTGGCGCCCTTTGTACTGCCTATATAATCAGTGCTTCCTCGCGGTCTCTTCGCAGTTCGCCGCTTTACCTCCGAGGATGTCTCCCGCAGTCGGAGACGAAATGTCGAGAGTTTTATACTTCGACCACGGCCTATCGGCCCGGATGTTTTAAGTGAAGATATATATTCGCATGTTTTTGATCCTCTTAATGGGGCCTAGAGTTTGATCTATCTTCTGCAAGCCACTGGCGCTAAAAAATCTTACGTTTAAGCCCAGAGTCCTCCTGAGGGAAATGAAATGCGTGGTCACCTCTGGCTTACGACAGAGGTAACCTAAAATAAGCAGTGCACATGGTTACATAAAAAACAAAAAAAATTATGCAGGCGTTGTAATTTAAAAGCAAATTCATTCCCAGAGAGAGGCTGAGTCCTGAATACTCAGTTCATGTTTATGGCCTGGATGCAGATGACAGCAAGCCAGGAAAAGAAGATAATGAGGAGCACACTGTGCCGAAAGAAGTAAAGCAGTTGGACCCCTCTACTTTTCAAAATTAACTGATCAGAGCCCCGAACACGGAGACGTATATAGATAAGTGGTGCTTGTTGTGTCGGACACGTTTGACGTGACATACACAACTTGTGGTACAGCAGCCGTAACGAAACTATATTACGAGAAATCAGGACTTCAACTGTCTACAGGCAGTTAGATAAATCTGTGGTGAAGGTTGAAATTTGTGCCGGACTGGTACTCGAACCTAGATGCTCCACTTCTCTATTGCTTGTAGCATTCGCTAAGTCCCGCACGTGGTTGAAGGATATGGTGCACTTGCACTGAAAGTATCTAGAGCCATCCTGGCTCATATTTATATAAATACGTGGTGTATGTAACTTTTACTGTGTAAGGTAACAGGGGATAATATGGAACTCTTTCAAGTATGTAAGGTAACAGGGGATAATATGGCACTCTTCCAAGTAATTTAAAATTTAAAGCACAGCAGCAGAGATAATATGCTGGGCAAAATAGACCGGAAAATACTTGTTTTGTGTTTTGATGGACGTTGTAGTTCCGTTGGATAGTGCATTGGTTTTCTTTTAATTGCAACGAATTATATAAGTGTGGTGATAATTTGTAAAATTATATAATGTATTTAGATTTAAGTATTTAAATATTATAAAATATTGTAAACGAATTGTAGCCATGTTTAGCGATTATTTTGACTACTGTGGTGTCATGTGACCCGACTCAGGACTGTGGATATGAGCGGGAAAATCGTGGTCTTTTGTCGTTGGCCGTTGTGGTGGCGAGTTGGGAGCGGCAAAGTGCCGCGAGTGCAAGCATGGACGCCAGGGTATGCGAAGGAACAAAGTGAAAGTGTGTGGGTGTGAGACAAACAGTGTACGAATTGCACCGATTATTATTTGTGAACTTAAAAATGCATGACCACAACGTTAAAGTGTTTCTTTTGAATAATTAAGTTTCAATCTGAACGTGTATAGTTCAATTCACTGCTCTTCAACAGCCAGCCAATATCAGACTCAATAATAGGGGCGCAAATGCAACCGTTTACTACCAACCTCCTTTACAGATGAGCCACGTGAAAAATAGGTAGTAAACGAGCCCGAGTTCAGTTGCAATTGGGGGCTCGTCCGGGATAGGACTTTCTTCCATATTCCATAGTATTTCGGAATCGAATGTCCGTCTGATGTTAGGCTTTTGAACAGTCAGTGTGGGGGCTCTGAGCTAAATCGGTGCATTAGCAGTACCGGAGTGTTTGTGCTGGACAAGATACGCGCTGCCCCGTGGTTACGCCGATATAAGGCCACCACGATTGTGAAGCAGTCAGTTGCACAGTCTGATGAGTCGACCACGTGTTGCCGCGGGTAAAACCGCCGTGCTTGCCGTGTCCACGTGTTGCCGCGGGTAAAACCGCCGTGCTTGCCGTGTCCACGTGTTGCCGCGGGTAAAACCGCCGTGCTTGCCGTGTCCACGTGTTGCCGCGGGTAAAACCGCCGTGCTTGCCGTGTCCACGTGTTGCCGCGGGTAAAACAGTCGTCCGTGCCGCGATACGTGCTGCCGCGAGAAGAAACCGTCGCCCATGCCACGTCCATGTGTTGCTACGGGTAAAGCAGTCTAAGCTGTATCCACGTGCTGCCGACGATCAACGCCGTCGTCCGTGCCACCGACCGACACGACTACATGCTGCCAGAGGCCTACGCAACGTGTTCTCGCTCCTGGTTGAGTTTGCTGTGTGTCTACGCCGCAGATTACGATTCATTGCATAGCTGTGCTGCGGAGCTCACTGCAGACGTCGCGTCACACGAGGATATAGAAGATAAGTACAGCCAGCAGCTACATTGCAAAATTGTGTCCTTTTCATTAGCCATGGCCGATGAGACGCGTGAATCTCAAAGTGAAAGCGAATCAGTGGATGTTAGGAGTGCCTGTAGTAGCCCTAGCATGCCAAAAGAAATAGGCTGGATACCAGGAAGTGACCTCAGCACATTTTTTGTAAAACTTACTAGTAAATCAGGAGAAATAGACTCGAAAATAGGGAATATAAAAACTGCAATAGTTGGAGAAATGGATTCGAAAATAGGGGATATGGAATTAAGGCTTAGTGATAAAATAAAGACAGTGAGTGAAAAATTTGATCAGCTAGATCTCAAATTCACTCAAATTACAGATAAAGTTGAAAACACAGTTAAAATTGTTGAGGGAATTATCGAGAGAGTTGATGAGGTTGAAAGAGGCCTAGTAGCCAAGGTGGACACTGTGCAAAGTAATCTTGTGGGGCAGATTCAGGTACAGGAACAGAAATGCACATTATTTCAAAGACAAACAGAGGCAGATATTGAATCCATTAAGATAGGAGTGCTGGATTGTCATAAGGGAATTACTGACAATAAGAAGGAATTAGAAGGGGAAATAAATGTGTTGAGGGAAACAGTTAATACTGTGGCAGCAGGGAATGGAAATTTATTGTTGGGATATCCTCTGGGGCATGAATTTCAGTCAAAACCTTTTAATGGGGAGAATAAATACCATGCATTTGACTTTCTAGCTGCATGTAAGGATAACTTTGTGACAGGGATGAGTGAGCAGGCAAAAATTAAATATGTTAAGTGGCAGTTGGAAGGGGGAGCTCAAACTTGGGTAAACCAAAATGATGATAAATTTTGTGATTTTAAAACCTTCGAAAACCTGTTCTTGAACAAATACTGGGGCCAAGGAAAACAATTAAGATTGCAAAACGATTTTTTGAATGGATCCAGTTACAAGAGTGGAAAGGAAAGTATGAGAGAGTTCTGAATAAATTAAATCATCTGGATAGGCCACTGGGCGTATTAACAGAAATATCTACACTAAAGAGAAGATTACCAGAGCATTTGCAATGGGATTTGATTCACAGTGAAACAGATTCAGTGGAAGAATTTCTTAATTTTGTGGATAATATGGACAGGGCATTATGTTACAGACCTAAATACATGGAACATAGGGAGAGTGGAAGGTATCATGAAAGGGGAAACAGTATTAATTATGAATACAGTAATAACCATAACAGATGGAGAGAAGATAGAAGTGATCAGAATAATCAGGATAGAGATTGGAGAAGCAAGCCACAAAGGTATAACAGAAATTTTGGAGGGAGAAGAGACAATTTTGATCAGATGAGGAGTGATAGAGAAGGTATGAGAGTAGGAATGCCGGATGCAAATGGACAGGGTAGGCAATCAAAAAACTAATTGATGCCTCACTTAAGGTCCGCAGAGGGGCTGGTAATTATGTGAACAGGGCCAGACAAGGACATGATGGGAGGAGTAATAAAGTCAGCAAGGAAAATAGGGAAATTGGGATATGTCATATGGATGCTGTCTTAGGAAATGAAAATCTATGGGGGGGGGGGGGGGGGGGTTAACACTTATAAAAATACAGATAAAAGGTATAAGAGGAAAAAAGGGAACAAGGCTAATATCAGCAATGAACAGTGTGAGTTTTACATTGATGACATGTTTAAAAGGGAAGAGAAATTACAAGCAGAGGAGGACAATATTGGTTTGTGTGCAGCAAAATTCATTGAAAGATCAGAGACAGAGGCAGTTTCATCAAAAGGGGGAACAGAAGTGGATATGGAATTAAGGGGCAATGTTCACAGTAATAATGGGTGTGATGAATGGGTAGAGATGTCTATTGGAAATAGTATGGAGAGTTGTGGAGAAGGTGAGGAGAGGGCTATTCAGTCTGATGTAAAGGCTAATATGAGAGGTGTATTTGACAACGTGGAAAATGCTGGTAAATTACCTACTGATAAGGTTACTGTGCTTGTGGGTGCAGGTGGTATCTGTGGTAGTGATAATGACTTCAGTGTGGATATGGAAAGGCGTAATGATATGGAGAATGTTGCTGTAGGTTGCCCAGAAGATAAAATTGAAACCTATGTTTTCTTAACTGATGATGCAAGCCTCAAAGATGTTAATTGTGGATGGTTAGGAAAGGAGGAGGCTGATTATGATTTGAGTGATTGGGTGTCCTATACAAAATTGCATAAAGCTTTGGTGCCTGAAGAATGGGGTAAAATAAAATTTAAAATTGCCAGAAAATTGGAAGAATTAAGTGAAGAAGAGAATGTTGAGTTTGCTATTAAGGATCTGTTTGAAGGGGATACTGATGTATGTTTTGGAGAAAGACTTGAAGATATTTGCATTATGCAAGAGGAAAGCAGGAGTGAAGTAGAAAGAGATTTATTACAGGAACCAGGGTTGAACAGAGTAGAAATAGAGGTGATACAGCCAATAATTGATATCAGTGTGGGAGGAGTTGCAGATATAGCATTATTAGACTCTGGCTCAAGTTTATATGCAATCTCTGAATCTTTCTGGCAGCAAATTAAAGGTTTAGGATTAATAGAATTACCAGTTACAGGAGTCAAAATTAAGACAGCAACTGGGACATGTAGCAAGCCCATCAGCAGGGAAGTATTACTGGAATTTAATAGTAATGAGTATTGTTTTGATATTAGTTGCTTTGTGGTGAAGGGTTTGGCATTGAATGTAATTTTGGGTATGGACTTCTTGTACAAGTATGACTGTAGCATTTTTGTAAAGGTCAGAGTGGTAGAATTTGATGCTGGTGGAAATAGACGAAGAATAAAATTTAAAGGGGAATTAACAGGAGGTGAGACAATTACTCATTTACAAAGGATAGAAGAGGTAGGTGATGAGATGTGCACTGAACAGCAGATACATGACAAAGTAAATGAAATGGGACATTTAAATGAGGAACAAAAGGTGCAGCTTACAGGTTTATTGTGTAAGCATAAGCATGTGTTCTCTGACAGACCTGGAAAAGTCGTAGATTTCAGTTATGTTTTGAGGGTATTGCCACATGAAGTGATAAGGGCCAAACCTTATCCTATAGCAATAGCTAATAGAGAGGCTGTAAGGGCAAGGATACAGATGATGTTGAAGTGGGGCATACTGGAAATGGGGAGGAGTGAGTGTTGTAATCCAATAGTAGTGGTGAAAAAGAGGGATGGTTCTCTAAGAATAGTATTGGATGCAAGAAAGCTAAATAAAATAATAGTCAAAGAAAATGATCAGACAGAGAACATGGGTGAGCTGTTGCAAAAATTTTATAATGTTAAAATTCTGTCAAGTGTTGATTTGACTTCAGGGTTCTGGTAGGTGCAATTGGCTGAAGAGAGCAGAAAGTACACTGCTTTCTTATTTGAGTGCAGGACTTATATGTTTACAGTTGTGCCATTTGGTTTATCAATATCTGTAGCAGTTTTTGTAAGGGCTTTAAGTCATGTGTTGGGTGATGAACTAATGAGAAAATTGACAATGTACGTAGATGACATTTTGATTACGAGTAGCAATTGGCAAGAGCACTGTCAGCTGTTGGAGGATGTATTCAAGGCTATATCTAAAGGGGGGATGACCCTTAAGTTAAGTAAGTGTGAATTTTTTCAAGCAACATTACTATTTCTCGGTCATCAGTTAACTCCTGATGGCATTCTGCCCAATAAAGAGAAAATCAAGGCTATTGTTGACTGCAAGGTGCCAACGAACAGAAAACAATTGAAATCATTTATAGGACTATGTTCATTCTATAGGAAGTACATAAGTGATTATAGCCTGAATTCACCTAACTTATGTAGACTATTAAAGAAAAGTGTAACCTGATGCTGGACATTTGAGTGTGACCGGGAATTTAAAGCCATCAAAAATAGCTTAAAAAACAGCAAAATATTGTTCTATCCAGATTTGTCTTTGCCTTTCTGTATTGGGGCAGACAGCTCAGATTATGGGATAGGGGCAGTGCTATTTCAGGAGATGGTAGTAGATGGGAAGACTGAGCACAGGGCAATCGCTTTTGCAAGCAGAATGCTGTCCAAACATGAATTAATGTATGGTATCTCAGAGAAGGAACTTTTAGCCATAGTTTTTGGATTTCAGAAGTTCAGGATATATGTGGAAGGTAGGAAAGTGATTGTTTACACAGACCATAAGGCTCTGAGCTATTTGCAAGAATGTAAGCTGTTAAATAATAGACTCATGAGATGGGCCATGTTTTTGCAGCAGTTTAACTATGAGATAAGATACATTAAGGGCACAGACAACAATGTGGCTGATGCCATATCAAGATTACTTTTCATTGGAGAAGAACATGAAGTGAATGGAGACAAGAAAGAACTACAGATATTGTATATGAAAGGAGTGGGTGGAGAGAAGGAAATCACATCCATCTGTAAGGACATGAGGAGATTTCAGAATGGGGACCAAACCTTGAAGTTTATCAAAACAAACTTTGGAAGTAAAGAACATGAAAAAATAGCTAAATATTATAGAATTTATAAGGATATTTTATTTAGATGAAGAAATTTGGACAAAGAGGAGTGGAAGGTATGTTTTCCAGATGAGCATGTGGAAAAATTAATAAATTACATCCACCTTAGCCATGGGCATTATGGGGCTAAAAAATGTTTGGAAATACTGCAGGACTATGTTAGTTTTAACAACATGGCCAGGAGAGTAAAGAGACAGTTGGCTTCTTGTGACAAATGTCAAAAAGTGAAGTATAATACTATTGCAGTACAAGGAGAGATGCAAAAGAAATGGTGAATTGCTGGCTTTTGATTTATTTGGGAGGCTTCCAACAGGTCGAGGGGGTGTAAAGTATGTTCTTTTAGCTGTTGATGTATTCTCAAAGTTTGTAAGGCTGTATCCACTGAAAAAGGCCACTAGCCAGAATATAATTAACAAGCTAGAGAAAGATTACTTTGTGAGTGTTATAAAACCAGAGAATGTTCTGTCTGATAATGGAGCACAATTTGTATATAGTGTGCGGGGGAAGTTTATGCAATGATCTGGGATGAAGCATATAAGGATTTCAGTGTATCACCCTGCGGGAAACCCTGCTGAGAGGTATATGAGGGAGCTGGGTAGGCTATGTAGGACATATTGCAGTAAAAAGCATAGTACTTGGGCAGAATATATAACTGTGTTTGAGGATCTTATGAACACAGTGAAGAGTTGTGCAACAGGATTATCACCCTATGAGCTCATGAAAGATATCAAGCCAGACAATCTAATAGCAGAACACATAGATTTTCCTCCATCTCAAGACTTGACAAGTCAAGAGAAGATGCAGATGGCCAGACAGCAAATGTTAAAGAAAGGACATGAGAGACAGAGGAGGCATGGAGAAAGGTATAAGACAACAAAGTTCAAGGAGGGAGATAAGGTGCTGGTGAGGAACAAGAAAAAATCCAGTGACATTGATGGCAAAATCAAAAAGTTATTTGAATTATACCATGGACCCTTTGAGATAACGGGTTGTCCACACCCTAATGCATATAGGTTGGTATATCCAGTGTCCAAAAAGCCATTTGGACTGAGAAATGTAACGGAGTTGAAAAAATATGTGGTAAAAGGATAAAGGTTAAGGAAGTGAGATTCCCATGTACACTATTGTCGAGTTAAAAAAAAAATTATTGGGGGCTATGTATACGTGTATTTATATTTAGAGTATTATTTGTGTTACTGTATATGTTGCGATGCCATTGTTGGTGGTCAACAAACTTCATTATACTGTATGTATTTGCAATAAGGGAATCTGTTATCCAATGGATTTGCACAACTGGTGTGGGTGTGATACAAACCTTGTTGAAAGTCATACGGGAACTGAAACCTACTGTACATGTAGTCTATTTCTGTATAAATGTGTGGAGAATATAGGAGGGAGGAAATCTGCAAATAGTTTTAAAAAAATAGTTGAGAGTTTATTAAAATTTCTAATGTATCTGTGGCACCTGGAGTTGATACTGGTGCATGGGGGTGGGATTGTTGCTGGGACAGTCATGTAGGGCAGTCACTAAATATGCAAATTGTAGAGGCATGTGGGAAATAGTTAACTTGCTTATTATAAGATGTTCATGAGGGAAGTGAGGGAAATAACACTAATGGCTAAGTGGATGCTTGTAAAAGTTTATGACCTTGGTGAGTGTGTTTGCCATCTAGATAGCCATGAAAATGTCATAAAAGAATGGGTTTCCAGATATTGCCAAATATTATGTTAAAATTTATATAGGAATTCATAAAAAAAGAATCAGCATCTGGGAATAAATTCTCTTGGTGCGGGGGGGGGGGGGGGGGTAGAAGTGTCGGAGGTCCTGATCTGGGAACATTTGAAGGGTGAAATAGAATATATTTAACTATGCCATGTTTGTGTTTGATTTGTGTGCATGTTTGTCATTTGTACAAACCTCAATAAGAACTGATCAGTGAAAACAGGATGTTCCAGGGAGGATTTGGATAGCCTGATTCCTGGGAAATGTGGGTCTGCATGTCTAGGCAAGATTTATGAGAATTTGATTAAATTTTGATAGGATGGCTTGGCTAATGAGAGGAAGCACAGTGCTGCTGGCTGACAAGTTTGGGAAGACTGTATTCCAGTGCATAAACCTGTGAACACAAGGATCTGGTTACAACAACTTCGTGCAACTTACAGAAACAACTGTGTAAAAAGTGGAAGTGTTAATGTGCAGTGAGTGTGCAACCTACATATAGACTAACATGGGCATTTATTTTGCCTGCCCAATCAGACTCAATAGGATAATATCTAATTGTATATTTGAGTTGGATATATTGTTGGATTATGTATATATGCTTTCTAATGACAGTACTTACACTGATTAACTCACCACTATAACACTGTTCTACATGTTTTGGTGCCATTATAGTTATAATTAAAATGTTTAATATATAAAGTAATATGGGTTCACTCCATTTGGTGCTACTTCATGTTGCCGTTACTAAGGTAATGTCTCCATGAAGTGGGGGTATGTACGGTAACAGGGGATAATATGGAACTCTTTCAAGTATGTAAGGTAACAGGGGATAATATGGCACTCTTTCAAGTAATTTAAAATTTAAAGCACAGCAGCAGAGATAATATGCTGGGCAAAATAGACCGGAAAATACTTGTTTTGTGTTTTGGTGGACGTTGTAGTTCCGTTGGATAGTGTTTTGGTTTTCTTTTAATTGCAACGAATTATATAAGTGTGGTGATAATTTGTAAAATTATATAATGTATTTAGATTTAAGTATTTAAATATTATAAAATATTGTAAACGAATTGTGGCCATGTTTAGCGATTATTTTGACTACTGTGGTGTCATGTGACCCGACTCAGGACTGTGGATATGAGCGGGAAAATCGTGGTCTTTTGTCGTTGGCCGTTGTGGTGGCGAGTTGGGAGCGGCAAAGTGCCGCGAGTGCGAGCATGGACGCCAGGGTATGCGAAGGAACAAAGTGAAAGTGTGTGGGTATGAGACAAACAGTGTACGAATTGCACCGATTATTATTTGTGAACTTAAAAATGCATGGCCACAACGTTAAAGTGTATCTTTTGAATAAATAAGTTTCAATCTGAACGTGTATAGTTCAATTCACTGCTCTTCAGCCAATATCAGACTCAATAATAGGGGCGCAAATGCAACCGTTTACTACCAACCCCCTTTACAGATGAGCCACGTGAAAAATAGGTAGTAAACGAGCCCGAGTTCAGCTGCAACTGTGGTTGCACCTTATCCCCCAAATGTAGGACCTAGTGAATGCTGCTGGCAGACGTGCTAATGGAGCGGGGCGCAGCTTTTCTTCAGTTATGAAATACAGTCGCAGTTAAAGCGGAAACTACACAATCAGATCAAAGCTTGGGCTATGGAAACCTGCACAGTTAAGTAATTTAGCAATCTGAAGGAAAACAAAAACGTTTACTTTGGTTCCTTAAAAGGTAAAGTAAAATAAAGCGGAGTGCAATATCACACAAATCCTGTTAGTGGCAAGGAAATTTTCAATGTGACCACAAAATGAAGTATGTACTAAAAATAAAATTACACAAATAGTTGATCAATATGTGTTGACCTTTTGTCGTATATGCCGCCTTCTCCTGTGGGGTATTGTAAAAGTGATCCCAATTCTTAGGAAATAATAAACAGCTTACTTACTTTTATCCACCTGTCATTCGACTGCCCCTTATAGACTGAAAAACCAGAGAAACTGATACACCTTCCTAATATCGTGACATGGACTCGACTAACGTCTGGAGTAGTGCTGGAGGGTATGGACACCATGAATCCTACAGGGCTGTCCATAAATCCGTAAGAATACGAGGGGATAGGGAACTCTTCTGAACAGCACGTTGCAAGGCTCAATAATCTTCGTTTCTGGGGAGTTTGGTGGTCAGCGAAGTGTTTAAACTCAGAAGAGTGTTCCTGGAGGCACTCTGTAGCAATTCTGGGCGCGTGGGGAGTCGCGTTTTCCTGCTGGAATGGCAGAAGCCCGTCACAATGCACAATGGACATGAATAGATGCACGTGATCAGACAGGTTGCTTACATACATGTCTCCTGTCTGAGTCGTATCGAGATGTATCAGGTGTCCTATATTACTCCAACTGGACACGGCTCACACCATTACAGAGCCTCCACCAGCTTGAAGAGTCACCTGCTCGTTGTCCATGGATCCATGAGATTGTCTCCGTACACGTACACGTCCATCAGCCCGATAGAATCTGAAGCGAGAATCGTGCGACCAGGCAATATGTTTCCAGTCACCAAGAGTCTAATACCGGTGTTGACGGGCCAGGCGAGGCGTAAAGCTTTGTGAAATTACAGTTAAATCAATACAATCTAATGAATACCCTTAGCTGCATACAGGCGTTGATATACGTCAACGGGGACAGTTGAAAATGTGTGCCCCGACCGTGACTCGAACCCGGGATCTCCTGCTTACATGGCAGACGCTTTATCCATCTGAGCCACCGAGGACATAGAGGTTAGTGCGACTGCAGGGTCTTATCTCTGGCACGCCTCCCGTCAAACCCACATTCCCAACTTACTGTCCCGCACAATATTCGTAGTGCCCCTGCCCATTAAACTCATTACTGGCGGCTTTACCGACTCCCGTAAGAGTTCGGGCACTGTTTGTGCATCTACATCTACTACATGACTACTCTGCAATTCACATTTAAGTGCTTGGCAGAGGGTTCGTCGAACCACAATCATACTATCTCTCTACCATTCCACTCCCGAACAGCGCGCGGGAAAAACGAACACCTAAATCTTTCTGTTCGAGCTCTGATTTCTCTTATTTTATTTTGATGATGATTCCTACCTATGTAGGTTGGGCTCAACAAAATATTTTCGCATTCGGAAGAGAAAGTTGGTGACTGAAAATTCGTAAATAGATCTCGCCGCGATAAAAACCTCTTTGCTGTAATGACTTCCTCACGGAAGATGGTCAAATGGCCGGTGAGCCTGAACTATATATATGAAGATGGTATCTGTTCTTTCGAACACGTTCGAAAGAACAAATACCATCTTCATATGTAAAGCTATGAGTCGTGCAGTCATCAAGGGTACAAGAGAGGGCCTTCGGCTCCGAAAGCCCATATCGACGATGTTTCGTTGAATGATTCGCACGCTGACACTTGTTGATAGCTTAGTACTGAAATCTGCAGCAATTTGCGGCAGGGTTGCACCTCTGTCATGTTGAACGATTCCCTTCAGTCATCGTTGGTCCCGTTCTTGCAGGATATTTTTCCGGCCGCAGCGATGTCGGAGATTTGATGTTTTGCCGGATTTCCTGATATTCACGGTACGCTCGTGAAATAGTCGTACGGGAAAATTCCCACTTCATCGCTACCTCGGAGATGCTGTGTCCCATCGCTCATGCGCCGACATAACACCACTCTCAGACTCACATAAATCTTGATAACCTGCCATTGTAGCAGCAGTAACCGATCTAACAACTGCGCCAGACACTTGATGTCTTATGCAGCCGTTGCCGACCGCAGCGCCGTATTCTCCCTGTTTGCATATCTCTATATTTGAATACGCATGCCTATACCAGTTTCTTTGGCGCTTCAGTGTATAAAAGATTTTCGAAGACTGCTCAAAATTCATTTCAATATTTAATTTCTATTTAGATAATGTTTAAGAATTACATCGACATACACACACTTTCGGCACATTACTTAGTCTGTGACGAGAGTACAAGAGAACAGGATGCAGTGATTAAGCGTATTCTCTAATTGGTGATTAATTATAAATTACAGTAGTCTTCGCAAAAGTTACAGAATGAAAGGTAAGGAACACAATTCGCTATTATCCTTTAAATTCAACATATAATACACAAGTATAGCATTTTCTGTTGCAGGAATATATCAGTAACGTTGCTCTGTGCCCTGTTTTAGTTAGGCAGATCACATATATTTTATCATGGGTTAGGTGGAATGGACAAGAACACATCCATTTTCTTCGCATTAAACGACCTTCATGTTTATCGTGCGACGCATGGACTACGGCACTTAAATTTTCTGGTTATCAATGTTCTTCTAAAGGAGCACATTTGCTATTGTATGCACTTCGTCATTTAATTTTCGTCTGAGACCCTCCTCAGTCTCACGAAACACAGTTTCGTTAGAGGCCATTTGATCTCGACAGTCGGTCATTTCGTGCTGTTAGTGTTATTGTATAACACGTGGAACGTCGCGAAGGAAGGAAGGCGGTACAGCATTGACGTAATAGCAGCGCCTTGATTTCTAATGTATACAATCCTCGACCCATACGCGTTCCGTTTCTGATCTTCAGCACTTACGCGTTCTGCTGTCATTGGGAATCGTGATGCGAACACGTGCTACAACGTTCAAATGATTCAGATGGCTCTGAGCACTATGGGACTTAACATCTGAGGTCATCAGTCCCCTAGAACTTAGAACTACTTAAACATAACTAACATTGCAGAAATGTTGAGCCATACTGCCTTTATGGTCCATAGTTGAGAAAGTATTGCCGGTGCAGGATTTTGAGCCCGAACTGACCTCTCGATTACGTCCCATAAATGTTTGATGGAATTCATTTAGGGCGTTCTAGATGGCGAAATCATTCAAAAAAAAAAATGATTCAAATGGCTCTGAGCACTATGGTACTTAACATCTTAGGTCATCAGTCCCCTAGAACTTAGATCCGTTTCTGATCTTCAGCACTTACGCGTTCTGCTGTCATTGGGAATCGTGATGCGAACACGTGCTACAACGTTCAAATGATTCAGATGGCTCTGAGCACTATGGGACTTAACATCTGAGGTCATCAGTCCCCTAGAACTTAGAACTACTTAAACATAACTAACATTGCAGAAATGTTGAGCCATACTGCCTTTATGGTCCATAGTTGAGAAAGTATTGCCGGTGCAGGATTTTGAGCCCGAACTGACCTCTCGATTACGTCCCATAAATGTTTGATGGAATTCATTTAGGGCGTTCTAGATGGCGAAATCATTCAAAAAAAAAATGATTCAAATGGCTCTGAGCACTATGGTACTTAACATCTTAGGTCATCAGTCCCCTAGAACTTAGAACTACTTAAACCTAACTAACCTAAGGACGTCACAAACATCCATGCCCGAGGCAGGATTCGAACCTGCGACCGTAGCAGTCCCGCGGTTCCGGACTGCAGCGTCTAGAACCGCACGGTCACCACGGCCGGCACGAAATCATTCGCCCGAGTTGTCCAGAACGAATGTTCTTCAAACCAATCGCCAGCAATTGCGGTGTGGTGATATAGCAAGTTGTCATCCGTAAAAATTCCATTGTTGTTTGGGCACATAATGTCTATAAAAGGCTGCAAATGGTTTTCTAGTAGCAGAGCACAACCGAGGATCCAATCCATGTAAACAGAACCCGCGCTATCATTGAATCACCACCAGCTTGCACAGCGTCTTGTTGACAGCATGGGTCCATGGCTACGTGGGGTCTGCGACACATTCGAACGCTACCATCAGCTCTTATCAGCTGAAATTGGGACTCATCTGACCAGGCTACGGGATTTGGTCGTCGAGGGTCCAACCAATATGGTCACAAAGCCAGGAGAGGCGCGGTGGGCGATGTCGTACTGTTAGCAAAGGCACTCTCGTCGGTCGTCTGTTGCTATAAACCATTAACGCCAAATTGCACCGCGCTGTCCTAACGGGTACGTTCGTCGTACGTCCAATATGGATTTCCGCTGCTACTTCATTCAGTGTTGCTTGTCTGTTGGCACTGACAACTCTATCCAAAAGCCACTGCTCTCGGTCGATAAGTGAAGGCCGTCAATCATAGTGACAGGTAATGCTTCAAATTTGGTACTCTCGGAACACTCTTGACACTGTGGATTGCGGAATACTGAATTACCAAACGATTTCCGAAACGGAATGTCTCATGCGTGTAGCTCCAACTACCATTCCTCGTTCATTCCCGTCATGCGACCATAATGACTTCGGAAGCTTTTTCACATGAATCACCAGAGTGCAAATGACAACTCCGCCAATGCACTGCCCTTTTGTGCCATGTGTGCGCGACACTACCGCCACCTGTATACATGCATTCGCTACCCCATGACTTTCGTCATCTCGCTGTACGGTCTCCCGACTTGAGTGTCACACGTGTTAACGATATGGAAGTTGCAATATATGATACATGGAAATCTGTGCACTGTACTGACGTTTATATTCATCCAGAACTTGTCTGCAGAGTCGGTTCGTGGAAATGCTTCATAATTTCTTGCAGCATAGACACGCCGAGTACTTGCGAATGACAGCGATACTTTAAACACATCTCGTGACCACAGAGAGGCACAGTCTCCTGTCGCTTTTTATGTTTATTCGGATTACCAGTATTGCGAGTGTCTGTTACTCATCATTATTTTAAAAGTTCTCACCTTCATCTCAGACGTCATTTCTTCAGTTATGAAATACAGCCGCAGTTAAGGTAGATACTACGCAAAAAGATCAAACTCTGGGCTAGGAAACCTGCACAGTTACGTAATTTACCAATCTGAAGGGAAACAAAAGCTTTTCTTTGGTTCCTCAAAGGAAAGTAAAATAAAGCGGAGTGCAATATCACACAAGTCCTGTTGGTGGCAACGAAGTCTTCAATTTGACCACAAAATGGTGTATGCACTAAAAAGAAAATTACACAAATAGTTGATCAATATGTGTTCCGTTGAGTAATTATCAGATTTTATGCAAATCCAGATATTGAGAAATAGAAAGAGTCAAAACATGTTAACGCAATGTTGTTCTCTACATTTCGCGTCCTTTTTGTAAGGTATTCTGAAGCAGCAATATCTTCTTGGACACACTAGAGTAAAAGGAAACGCAAAATGAGCCAATTGACAAAATCCGTGCAGTTCGCTCGTTTATTGACTCATACTTACGTATAGAAGACGACTCCCTTAATTTATTTTGTCTTCGAGTGAAATTACATCCGTCACATAAATTCATTTCGAAGACTTACCCACAAAATGTAGGCGTAGAATTTGAACGTATTTCTTGTTGATTTCGTGCGGGTGTCATGATATGTTGTGTGGTATTAAACAGTAAATTAAACGTAATCGGTGTTTCTCAGTAACGTGATGTGTTATGGAGTATTATATCCTCAACTGTGAACGTAACTGTGCTTTTCAGCAGCTTTGGCCACAGTTTCCTCGTTCACAACTAGCATTCCGAATCGCAGCACCAAGAAGGGGTTGTGCGTCATCAAGGAAAGTTGGGAGACTTGTCTGTACATCTTAAAGATGATGTGTTTCAAAATTTCGCTCCACTCGCATAAGTGTGGTGCTGGTTGCGCCAGTACAAGGAGACAAAACATGTTTACTGTAAACAAACAATGCCCGCCTCTCGTGGTCGTGCGGTAGCGTTCTCGCTTCCCACGCCCGGGTTCCCGGGTTCGATTCCCGGCGGGGTCAGGGATTTTCTCTGCTTTGTGATGGCTGGGTGTTGTGTGATGTCCTTAGGTTAGTTAGGTTTAAGTAGTTCTAAGTTCTAGGGGACTGATGACCATAGATGTTAAGTCCCATAGTGCTCAGAGCCATTTGAACCATTTGTGAACCAAACAAACAAGCGTTTGTTTACCTTTGTGACTGGACGTGGTGAGTTGCTGTTAGTCAAGAATACCTTTAAGGACACAAAGACGCCTTTATCAACATCTAATTGAGTTTGACGAGAGCGTGCAATAGGGCTGCGAGAAGCTGCGTCTACCTTCTGCGATACTCCAGAAGAACTTGGGAGGGATGTAGCCACTGAACACAAACGCTGGCAGCGGTGGTCACGTGAATGTACGCATGCTAGAAGACCGGGCTTACGAAGACCACTTGGCGCTACCGAGAGGGAAGACGATCGCGTTCACCATATGGCTCTGGAGCGCCTTACTGCATCTCCAGCAGCAATTTGAGCAGCAGTTGGCACCACAGTGACACAACAAACCGTTTGAAATCGGTTAATTCAAGGACAGGCCCCAGTCAGACGCCCTGTAGAGTGCATTTCACAGATCCCTCCAATTGCAACTTCAGTGCTATCAAGCGAGAGTTCATTTGAGGGCAGGGTAAAGGTCAGTTGTGTTTTCTGATGAAAGCTGGTGCTGCCTCGGTACCAGTGACGGCCGTATGTTGGTTAGGAGTCCAGTTGAGGCCCTGCAACAAACTTTCATGTGAGACACACTGGAGTTATGATTTCATACAACATCATGAACATTCTCGTGATTATCCCACGCACACTAACTGCAAATTCATACGTGAATTTGGCGATTAGACCTTTTGTGCTGGCATTCATGAACAATGTTCCAGGAGGTGTTTTACAACAGGATAATGCTCGCTGCATACCGTTGTTGTAATCCAACATGCTCTACAAAGAGTCGACGTGTAGCCTTGGCCTGCTCGATACCAGATTTGTCTCCATTCGAGCAGATATGGGACGTTATCAGTCGACAACTCCAGTATCATCAACAAACAGCATTAACCGTCCCCACACTGACCGAGTAAGTGCCGCGTGCATGGATCTCTATCCCACAGACTGAAACCTCTACAATACTATGGATGTACGTTTGTGTGTTTGCATCCAACGTTCTCGTGGTTACACCAGTTATTAATGTACCTTCTTAATAGGATATCTTGCGCTTACATTAACCTGTATTCTAGCAATGTTACATAGACAAATGTATTCCCAAATTTTCGTAATACTACGTTTCTTTTTTCTGGTGTTGCGATTTCTTTATCCGTCAGTGTATTCACATCAAACAGGTACATTTTTGAGAAATTTTGGCCTCTTTTAAAGATTTGCGTAATTTACGAGTGTTTTGATTAACCTATTTCGTACTACACTACTGGCTATTAAAATTGCTACACCAAGAAGAAATGCAGATGATAAACGGGTATTCATTGGACGAATATATTATACTATAACTGACATGTGATTACATTTTCACGCAGTTTGGGTGCCTCTGGCTGTAATAACGGCCTTGATACGCCTGGGCATTGAGTCAAACAGAGCTTGGATGGCGTGTACAGGTACAGCTGTCCATGCAGTTTCAACACGATACCACAGTTCATCAAGAGTAGTGACTGGGGTAGTGTGACGAACCAGTTGCTCGGCCACCATTGAGCAGACGTTTTCAGTTGGTGAGAGATCTAGAGAATGTGCTGGCCAGGGCAGCAATCGAACATTTTCTGTATCCAGAAAGGCCCGTACAGGACCTGCAACATGCGGTCGTGCATTATCCTGCTGAAATGTAGGATTTCGCAGGGATCGAATGAAGGGTAGAGCCACAGGTCGTAACACATCTGAAATGTAACGTCGACTGTTCAGAGTGCCGTCAATGGGAACAAGAGGTGACCGAGACGTGTAACCAATGGCACCCCATATCATCACGCCGGGTGATACGCCGGTACGGCGATGACGAATACACGCTTCCAATGTGCGTTCACCGCGATGTCGCCACACAGGGATGCGACCGTCATGATGATGTAAACAGAACCTGGATTCATCCGAAAAAATGACGTTTTGCCATTCGTGCACCCAGGTTCGTCGTTGAGTACACCATCGCAGACGCTCCTCTCTGTGATGCAGCGTCAAGGGTAACCGCAGCCATGGTCTGCGAGCTCTTGGTCCACGCTGCTGCAAACGTCGTCGAACTGTTCGTGCAAACGGCTGCTGTCTTGCAAACGTCCCCATCTGTTGACTCAGGCATCGAGACGTGGCTGCACGATCCGTTACAGCCAAGCGGATAAGATGCCTGTCATCTCGACTGCTAGAGATACGAGTCCGTTGGGATCCAACATGGCGTTCCGTATTACCCTCCCGAACGCACCGATTCCATATTCTGCTAACAGTCTTTGGATCTCGACCAACTCGAGCAGCAGTGTCGCGATACGATAAACCGCAATCGCGAAAAGCTACAATCCGACCTTTATCAAAGTCTGAAACGTGATGGTACGCATTTCTCCTCCTTACACGAGGCATCACAACAACGTTTCACCAGGCAACGTCTGTCGACTGCTGGTTGTGTATGAGAAATAGGTTGGAAACTTTCCTCATGTCAGCACGTTGTAGGTGTCTCCACCGGCGCCAACCTTGTGTGAATGCTCTGAAAAGCTAATCATTTGCATATCATCTTCTTCCTGTTGGTCAAATTTCGCGTCTGTAGCACGTCATCTTCTTGGGGTAGCAATTTTAATGGCGAATAGTTTAAGTTGGTGTTTGTGATTTACAGTTGCTATAAGTAAGTAACATATAGAATTACATTAGTTCTCTCCTTTAATAGGAGTTATATTGTCTGCACCTATCGTAAATTAATGCTACTGTCGTATTTTGTTTGTGACCATATCCTGGAAAACGTATTACAGACACAGCAAAACATCCACCATTTTTCTGTTATTGTCAGATACATATCCTTTTCGGCTGTAGATCACTTTCAGCTGCAAAATACTACAGGTAATACTTGTAGTATATGAGAATCATAAATTAAAAGAGAATCAGCAAGCTTAGTATAAAGTTATTTATTTACTCTCCTGTAGACTACAGCACCAGGCACGTTATTTGTTTACTTTTCTGTGAAATATTGCACCAGACGTAATGCAGCCCTACTGTGTTTACTCTTCTCGGGCGCTGCATTAGTTGGTTGCTAATACTAGGCAGCTCGAAATCGCTCTGATTTCTTTCACTCGATTGGAAGCTGCTGCAGACTGGTGAGTTGGGAGAGCTACCAAGAGTTGTGTAACAGAGATACCGAAGGTATCTTAAGTACTGTCCTCTCCTGAGGATACTGTCTCTTCTACAGTAAATACAAGACTCATCACTACTTTTGGAAGCCGCCTCAATTGTGTGGTTAGGGGTGCTGCACATGAGAGAAAGAGACTCGGGAGAAATCGGGATGTTGCAGCCGTTCTGCTAATCAACAGGTTCGAGGTGCTGTTTTCCACTGAAACCGAATACGAGCCTGTAAGACTTGCAGCATCTGCTCGGAAACCTGTTGTATCCTCTGTCAAGGGGGTTGTATACAAAGAGGGAGGCGTCTATCAGTTCAAATGGCTCTGACCACTATGGGACTTAACATCTATGGTCATCAGTCCCCTAGAACTTAGAACTAATTAAACCTAACTAACCGAAGGACATTACACAACACCCAGTCATCACGAGGCAGAGAAAATCCCTGACCCCGCCGGGAATCGTACCCGGGTACCCGGGCGCGGGAAGCGAGAACGCTACCGCACGACCACAAGCTGCGGACGTCTATCAATTGCCGGCAGTTCTAATGTACGGCAAAGAGATATACCTTAGAAAAATGTCAGCAAAAGATGGGAAGAAATACCGGGTACACTCAGTGTGTAAGCCTGGAGGCCTCATTCAGCGTGTTAAAGAATCTGTCACGGCAGCCACTGGGGGAACAGGGTGCGACCAACTACAGATTGTGGTGCATATTCGAACAATGCGTGTCATGTGGGCTCTGAGGTCCTACTTGGATCATTCCGACGAGTAACACAGAAGGTTAGGTGTACCACCATTTTTCAAGGAGTTTCAACGAAGCTCACGATCTGCAGCATGTAAGGTGTCAGGCAAATCCAACACCTTCCATGAAAACCCTGACATGATAAGCAAATCAGTAGTATGTTACATAGCTCCGAATAAATCGTGACATTAAATTAACCAAAGTAATACGAGTAACGAGTGAGCAAATGGAATACCACAGACTAACACAAGAATACCTAAATGCATGTCATACCTTCCCACCGTGAGACAGACGCAGTTCCGAGGGGAGAAACGAGAACAGAAGTCGAGAGCAGAACCGTGTTAAGTGAGAAGGCCCTATGATAAGGGACGGACGGACACCCACGTCGCCAGCTAACTGCTAGGTCCACACCACCCGCAAGTTTTTTAGCGTGAGACTTTTTCGCGTCTCTGTTACGTCAAGACCACCCCCCCAGCCCATGTTAAAGGCTAGAGCCCTCCAGAAGAACAGTATAGATTTTACGATAACACAAAAAGGGCTACACCACCCCCAAGTTTTAGCGTGAGACCTTTTTCGCGTGTCTGTTACGTTAGGACCACCCCCCAGCCCATGTTAAAAGATAGAGCCCTCCAGAAGAACAGTATAGATCTTACGATAACGCTAAAAGGACCACACCAGCTGCAAGTTTTAGCGTGAGACTTTTTCGCGTCTCTGTTACGTTGCAAACTTTAAAAACATTGCCCCACCACGAAAAGTATAACGTTTCTCATTGGATAGACAGAATTTTTGTAGGCGGAACTTAAGGTTAACATTGAGACCCTGATTGGTCGGATGAAAACACAGCCAGATAGTTTTTTTTAAACCAACTTCGGTAAATTGTTGTAAGGAGAAGTTAGGAGAGAGTTGCTTCCGAGAGGGCGAGCTGGACGGAGCTGTGCTGGTCGCCGCCCCCTGACGAACACCGACAAGGTAATGAACGCACGCAATGCCGCATTTTTGAGCGCATAAGGCTTCACTCAGAACTGCAGAAGTCTCATCTGTTACACCCCCTTTACGTAATACTAGTGTCGATCGTCAACTAAAGCTCGTGGTGGTCACATTTGCCACTTGAAGTAAGAATCTGAAACTCGATGATTTTTCTGTTATATAGTTATTGAGAAGCCACATCAGCCACTGTAATTTACGACAAGTTAGATAAGTAATTAAAGATAATTGAGGATCACCGTAGACCATTTTGATAGTTTTCTCTCTTGTGAAACTTAATTTAAACCTAGATTATAGATGTGATGTGGCATAGGTCATCCTTCGATCCATTGTAGAACTTAGAAACGTATTCAGGGAATATTCGTTCACATTTTTGTTGAACGCAATTGGTTTTTACCATCCTGTATTAAAAAATTTCCTTTTACCAATAGTGCAATTTATAAACGATGTTTTGTGAGTAGAATAAAATTTCCAATGGTAAACTTAACTGCTTTTTCGACGTTATTTTACCAGCTAACTAAAAATAGGAAAGCCTTGAACCCCTTCCACTAAATTTAGTTAGTATTAAGATTCTTTTACAGGGAGTGCAGTGGAGCTGAACCTGAAATCATTAAGTATTTGGTTATATCATCGCTAGTCTCACTGAACTCATCTGAATTCTACATGTCATGCGTGGCCTGGCGTCTCCTTACCAGCAACAGGTCCCAGGTTCAAACTAGTCAATTCCCTAAAAAACACGTTCAGAGTGTCGTTGCGCGAAAGTGGTAGGGAGACACGACATAGAACAAACAGAAACCATGCAGAATGTATAGAAAATGGCGACCCTGCCAGGATGGTAAAATACCATGATTGAAGGTCGACCACATGCCTAACTAGGTCAGAAAAATATCTTGTTGAGAAATTATCCTAAAAAAAAAATTTTTTTCCTAAAGTTATACATAGTCGAAAACAGTAGCTGCAGCTATAGATAGTAAAAGTAATCAAGACAAAGTGAGTCTGGCAGAAACAATAGCATAATTAAGTTATGAATTTTAATATTGTTAGAATTAAGTTTTCTCCTCAATGCAAGCGCACAGGTGGCGGATACATCGTTGACAATTTGGTTCTGACCCAACAAGTAAGTGAATGGATTGTCAGTCATGTCAGTGTCAAGTCCTGTGTGCAGAAAGTTTATTAAACGCGTGAGATCGTATGAGCGCATGTTGACGCGAAGTAGGGCGCGTGAATTGCTTTTAAAACAGAAAATAAGGGATTCGGAAAGATTAGCAATGGCAGATCGAGACCTTGACCGAATAAAGTTGGAGACCCAGCATGAAAATGGACAGAGAATAGAGGAAAGTACAACAGACGATGCACTATCGCGAGAAAAAAGACATATAACGCACCATAACGAGGATAATGTACGTCAAGGGATAGAAAACGTAAGTCAGCATACGACAGAGGAGCAGGAAAGTAGAGAGACAGTCGATGAGGGTTCTAACTTGCGTCTTGAATACGCAGAACCCATAGTACAAGTAATCAGAGCTCCCTCAACACAGAGTACAAGGAATGCGAGCAGAAACGTGTCACCGCACAGTTCAATGCAATCGGTTGCAAACCAACAATTGGGCGAAAACACAGAGCGTAGGACGTCGGAAGAAAACGCAATAGGACCCACCAATCTGGCTGAATTATTACAATTAATTACGGAAACCATGACAAGGCAAAATAAAGACATAACGAACCAAATTCAAATTCAGAATGCAGAAACCACGAGACAAATGCGTGAGATTAAAGAACAAAACAAAAAAATTCAGTTGCACCTAAGTCATATTGAAGACGAGGCAAAAGAATCTCGAGAAGTGATAGGAAACATAATAACAGGTCACAATCAATTGAGAACAGACGTTGACAAGGTACAAGCGGACGTACAAACATTGCGTAATGACACTCAGGACGAGATCAAAACATTACGTAACAACACCGAGGGAGAAGTCAGGAAACTAGAGAAACAGATAAACGAAATTACTAGACAAGCAGCAGGTACAGCGCGCGAAATTGTTGAAAACAGTGTGTTACACAAACGTATCACAAAAGCAGCGCTGAAAAGATATGATAACCGCATAGTCAAAATAGAAGCGCAAACGAAGCAACAATTTCAGAAATTGCGAACAGAGTTGTTGCAAACCATTGAAGAGCGTAGTGATCAGGATCGAACAAGCACAGAGTCTGCAACCCCATCCGTATCTGTAACAGCACCAGAAAAACAAGCAATTAACGAAGATATCATGCATTAGTGATTCCAGTCACAGGCGGAAAGTAACATACGTGACAATGGAATGCCAGGTCGCGAAGAGTACAGGTCAATGCATTCAGCTACACGTTCACAACAAATGGAAGAAAATTATTGCGTACCACTCCAACGATACTACGCAAGGGTAGGCGAAAGTTACAGTGGACAATATCCAATGGATCTACCACAACCGGAAAGAACGACGGGAGAAATGATCAGAAACAAAAGTGGCGAAGAATCGCGAATTTCATATGGAACTATGACGAAGTACGGCAACGATCATTTCCTCACAGTCAGAAAATTTCAACACTTTCTAGAAGGAAACTCATTACATCCACGAACTTTTATTGATCAATTCCGAGTAGGAATACCAGAACACTGGACGCTAGCACACAAATTAGACTTCATATGTGCACACATGTCAAGAAGAGTCGCAGAAACCATGCAGAATGTTGCAGCGACATGCCGATCGTACGAAGATTTCAGAGAGAAGCCCCTCTCACGATATTGGTCCAGCGAAGTCCAGAACAGAGTGAAGTACGAACTATTACAGAACCCATATTATGAAAATTCAGGAGAGAAGAGTCCCGTGAAATTTTTCGAAGTAATAACAAACAAAAATCAATGCTTAGATGTACCATACAGTAACGGAGAGGTGATTAAATTATGCACGATGAAGCTACCATTGAAATACCAGCAATCATTAGTAGGTCGCGGAGGCAATGACGTCCAAGCATTTAAAGGTATTCTAAGGGAACTAGAGTTCATATTTTCGGAAGATGACGCAATAGAAAGACGAAGCGCACGTGAAAACGAAAGCAAAAAGCAGTGGAATCCACAAGACACAGTACGAAGTAACTATAATTACGAACCATGCGATATC
This sequence comes from Schistocerca serialis cubense, assembly GCF_023864345.2. Lineage (NCBI taxonomy): Eukaryota > Metazoa > Arthropoda > Insecta > Orthoptera > Acrididae > Schistocerca > Schistocerca serialis. The sequence continues at coordinate 390,234,195 of NC_064645.1, forward strand.
TTCGTACCAAGAAACGACAATAGATTTCAACAAAGAACCGGTTATGGATTTAGAGGAGAATATGGCAATAACTATAATTCACCCAGAAACGGCAACAACTATTACAGAGGGAATAACGACAACAACCGGAATAGGTAATGGAGAACCAATAGACCGACAAATTATCAACAAAGAAACCACTATCAACAAGCTGAACAAGAAAAGAGAATAAAGATAGAAGAGGTGGAGGTAAGACCACCAAACCCCGATATACGTTCGAATTGACAGCTAATCGCCCATGCCAAAGAGAATGACCCAGAACAATCGCAGCACCTTGAACAGAGAAGTAAAAATCTTATCACGAGAAGAGAAGAAGGAAGAAACAAATCCGCAGGGACCAGATGAAAACGAAGACAAGAAAATAACAATATCGTGTTGGGACGAAATTAATTGGGAGAATACTGACGAGGAAGATGAATTACCAGAGGTATGCACAACGAATGTAGGGGGAAAGGACGAAGTAATGAGTATTGCAGAGCTATTTGAGATGGAAACCAGGGAAAGCGAATTCAATGAGGATAATGCGCAGTCGACAGAAGTTGAAAATAAGTTACAAGTGGGCACACAACCCAACGTATATAATGAAGGAAGTTATGAAGCGATAATTAGAGCATTTAGATGCGATTATGTGGAAGTAGCGACGAAGAAGGAGAAGATAGACGAGGATGAGGAAAAAGTAGAGGATGTTGAAGAAAGCGTAAATGAAGGAAGAAATAGAGAAGAGGAAATAAAAGAGAGAGAAGTAGCAGTCGAAGCTTATCCTACAGAATGTTCGAATTCACAAGGGAAATTCCTAAAAAGACTCATGTATGATTCAGTGGAGGATTCATTGATGCAAGAAGAAGAAGAACAGAACCAACCCTTTCAAATTCAACCAATTGTGAAGGCCATGGTAAAGCATATCCCAGTCAATATTGTAATTGATAGCGGAAGTGAAGTGACTGCGATCTCAGAAAATTTATTCATGCAGTGTAGTGCCAATGAGGAATTGCCAGTTCTGAAAACACGTAAGATTAAAGTAAGAGGTCCTATTAGAAACAATGCTGCGGAAGTTGCGAGACAAACAAGGTTAACTCTTTCGTGCCAAGGTCAAAAGATCGAAGCCAACTTCGTGATTATACCTAAACTAACTGTAGATTTGATTATAGGTGCAGATTTTTTAAATGAGAGACGAGCGATAATAGATATGGGGAAAGGTAGCGTAACATTCAGGAATGTCACACTTCTCTTTGAGCAAAAGCTAAAATTAGAAGAAATACCAGTTATAAACAAACAAATTAGAATGACGCGAGATAAAGAGGATGAAGAATTAGAATGGTATGCACCAAAGGGTGAATCGCCTCAACTCTTGTTAGAAGTCCATAAAGAAATCGTCGAAAAATTGCAAGAAGTTCAAGGTATTTTGGAGCACAGTAAAAGAGAATTAGAGGGTATTTTACGAGATAAAGCAGAGGTATTTTTACCTAAGACTGGCAGTATTAAGCACTTTCAGTACAAGTTTGAAGTGAAACAGCACACCCTATACAATCCCATTAAGCTACAGGAATAAAGTATTCCAGGAGATATCTAAAATGTTAGGTGACGGTATTATTGAACCAGCTACCTCCACATATAACAGCCCGCTCCATATTGTACAAAAACGAGATGGGAGCATCAGTTTAGTGCTTGATTCCAGACAGATCAACACTATCATAATCACTGAGACAGATCGCCCAGAAAAATTAGAGGAATTGATACAAAACTTCCACGGTGCTAAGATATTTTCATCAATTGATTTACGGAGTAGTTTCTGGCAAATAGAATTGGCCCCAGAATGTAGAAAATTTACAGCATTTATCGTATTCGGTAGATGTAACCAGTTTAAACGATTGCCATTTGGTTTAAACATATCATCAGCAGCGTTTATTAGGGGATTTAATACTATACTCAGTCCTGAAATTTTACAAAAAATTACTTGTTATGTTGATGATGTGATTATAGCAGAACCCTCTTGGGAACATCACATCGACACATTAAACCAGTTTTTACAAATCATGAAAGAGCATGGGGTCACAGTAAATATAACAGAATCCAAATTTGGAAGGGGAGAGGTCAAATTTGTAGGACACATAATTTCAGAGAAAGGGATAATGCCCGACCCAGAAAAACTAACGGCAATCAAAGAATTCTGTACTCCATATAATAAAAAAACTCTCAGAGGATTTCTAGGTCTCACCGGATTCTATAAAAAATTTATTTGGATCGACTCTCTCGCAACACCACACCTGTGTGCATTGACTGGAAAAAACACGCCATGGGTATGGGATCAACAAGCCAATGAAGAATTTTTAAAAGTGAAAAACGCGCTAACAACAGCGCCGATTTTAGCACATCCTGATCTAACACAAAATTTTTGTATGGCCACTGATAGCGCGAAAACAGGTTTAGGAGTTGTTTTATTCCAAGAATACGAACAGGCAGGGCTAAGATCATACAGAACAATTGCATTTGCCACTCGGGTACTCACAAAAAGCGAGAAAAACTATTCAGTCACGGAGCTGGAAGAATTGGCCATTGTACGGGGCTTCCAACGTTTTCGATACTTCCTATTCGGAAGAAAAACAAAAGTATACACTGACGACAAAGCATTAGAATTTCTGTTATCCGCCAAACTAACTCATGGGAGGTTAGCCAGATGGATGTTAATACTACAAGAATTTGACTTCACTATTACACACATACCAGGACCAGCAAATGTATTAGCAGATGCTTTATCACGATGTCCACAGGCTGCATCCAATAACATAGGTTTGGAAGCAGCAGAAGACCAGTTTACAATGTACTATATGAAATAAGTACCTTTCGAAAACTATATTACGACAGCATTGAAAAACATAGGCAAAGAACAGGACAGGGATCCCGAAATACTAGGAATCAAACACAAGTGGAGAAGTAAGGATTTTCCAGACATTCGACAGCACTATCTCGTAAAAAACAATGTTTTATTTTTTAGACGAAATGTTGCAACGAATGAATTGTTAATTTATATCCCAGATGAACTAATTAATAAGTACATATGGTATACACATTTAAGTAATGCCCACTTTGGACCAAAGAAATGCTTTCTAAAAATAAAACAAACAAGCCATTTTCCTAATATGGAAAGACGAATTAGAACAGTATTAGTCAAATGCAAAAAATGTTTGAGGGCTAAACACATCACTTTCCAAACCAAACCACCTATGATTCCAATAATCCTTAAAAGATTAAAACAAATAGCTGCAACAGATTTGATGGGGCCCCTCACACGCACAAAAAAATTGATATATTTTCGTGTTTGTCGTTTTGGAACTTACTTCTAAATATGTTACCTTGACAACATTAAAACGGGCAACAGGTCTTACTATAAGTAAAGCATTTAGACAAGATTTTCTCAGACAAGTAGGTCGAGTGGAACGAATAATTTCGGATAATGGCCCACAATACAAATTAGTGCAATGGCAGAGCACGTTAAAACAACACAAAATAAAACCCATCTACATATCTAAGTACAAACCTAGCGTAAATCCAGCAGAACGATCTATGAAGGACATAGGCATTTTATGCCGATTATATGCAGGCAAAAGACACAACACTTGGGATATATACCTTAAAGATTTTCAAGAAGTAATAAATGAAATGCCACATAGCACTACACTACTACCTCCAGTTTCTGTACTTAAGAATATTGAACCCCCAAACATAACAAGAGAAAATGTTAGATTTCCTATTGTACCACGTGGACAGCACAAATAAGCCATAGCAACAGCACTCTCCAACATCAGAAACGCAGCCATTAAAAGAAAAGAAAGAGGAGATAGAACAGCAATTAAAAGAACATTCTCAGTAGGCTAGAAAGTATTTGTAAAAACACACCATCTCTCCAGCAAACAGAAACACAAAATACATGAGTTTTACGCTGCATACAAAGGACCTGTCATAATTAGCCAAATTGCGCGTGATAATGCTGTAGAACTAATGAACCCAAAAACAGGCAAAACCTTAGGACATCACCATGTTAGCGATATCAAAAAGTTTGAAGATTAATTTTATTATTGGTAAAGAATCAGCACAATATTTCAAGATTATGTTGCAGAAAAGATCGTCAGGAGAAAGAAGAATGAAGAGAGAGGAAGGTGGGAAAAAGACAGCTGTTTCAATAATAACACCAATAGTAGCATAGATTAAGGTGAAGGGATAAAGTGTAGATAGTCTAACAGCATGAAATACTAAAATGCTATACACCATGACACTACACAAAAATAAAAATACGAATTTGAGGTTTCTTGTATATTGTAACATGGAAAGGGCGCCGAAATTTGTAAAGCTTTTAAGAAGGCATAAAACAAAATAGGTACTAGACATATGTTAGATGATTATAAGTAAAACTTTTTGTAAGAACCATTGTAAAAACTTCAGCAAAGACCAGATGCAACTACCCAAAAGTTGCAACGCGAGAAGTATCAAGAAAGAAGAGGACGTAATTAGCAAGACACGATTCCCACAAGGCAGAAGCGTCGAGAGAAGGGAAAGGACAGCGAGACCAACAGAAGCCGCTTGTAACTGAAGTGGGCAATAAATTTCACCGCTAGGCGGAACCCTGCTGGAACGAACACGGAGCCCCACAGTGATGGAGCCCTGCAGAGACGGGACGCCGAACGCTGGAAAGCTCACCAAGCGTCCCCACTCAGCGGAGCGAGCAAAAAATGGCCAGATGAGAAGACCGCTTGGGCAAGCCACCACTGGCAAAAAATATGTGTAAAAGTCACACTACCGTTATTAAACAGCACACTGATGCACGAAACTGAAGAAAACGTCCACAAAGTAGAAATGACATGTCCAAACCATTTATCAAACTGTTACTAAGAGGAGAACTTCAAAGCGACTAGTTATCAATAAATATTTCCATATCCTGCCGAGAGAAGAACCAAGAATGAAGTAAGAAGCAGAGAAAAAGCAGGAAGGACAGAAGTTGAAGATTCACATGATTGAGACCAAGAAAGAAGATGGGTGAAGAATAGACAACATACCTTCCCAAATCCCTATACTATTGTAAACTAGTCGTCTGCAAAGTATTACAACGAAGAATGACTGCTTTCAGCGACACATAACGATGACTTTTACGCATACAAAGCCAGTAAAACACGAGATTCTGCACTCAGAGCTCCATTCCATTATGGGACCTACACAACAGCAACACACACTTGCAAAACCAACAAGGAACGACGAACGAAGCTGTACATCAAATACTTGCCCACATCCATCTCACTCAAGTCCATCACCTTCATGCAAAAACATTCGCCAACCTCATGCTTAAACATTCATAAGATTTTGTGAATGTGTGAAATCAAATTATGTGATGTAGGAATTGTGCAAATGAAACGTGTGAAAAACTAAATAAGTTAAGCACACCAGACGGCTAATAAACTACAAAATAACAGTCATTGACTATGGACTTAAGTAAAAAATAGACTATCGATAAAAATAAGTCACTAGTTCTGAAATGGACAGTATATAAAGAACAAAAGTAAGGCATAATAAACACTAAAACTATATGCCACTTATTTTCTCCTCATAAAAATAAAAGAATAACTACATTTTACTTATTTTCTCCGTAAAAAAACAAAGAATAAAAAATTATCTTGTTGGATGTTTTCCCTTTTTTTCATTTGTACCATTTGTTAGGATAATATCTCAATACTTGTGTATGTATATTTCTTTGTCAAAGCAATTCTTGGAAATAATTTTTATTTGTTAGTGTAACAATGTTGAAATGAGTGTCTAGAAACAAAAACATTTTACTTGTACATGATATTTAGAAAATGTGTTAGGAATAGATTTTACTTAATTACTACATTTATAAATATAAATATAAATATAAATATATATATATATATATATATATATATATATATATATACATATATATATATATATATATATATATAAGAAAATCGATGTGAAAGACTCCTCACTTTCGATAACAAACTTCTTCAAAAACAAACTTCACACTCAAATAAAGAAAGAAAATAATTAAAAATTAATAATAGCATAAAAATATTCCTCTCTTGTCATTTTTGATAATAATGTGGAAGAAAATAATAATATAAATTAGTAATACAAACTAGCATAGAACAGAATAACGTGGCTGAACGTAGGCAATGAAATTTGGATAAAGAAATAATTTTTGACTGACTTAGACAATGATTCAATCATTGGCTAAATTCAGTGCAAAAATTAAGTTCGAAGGGTGGTGATATGTAAGGTGTCAGGCAAATCCAACACCTTCCATGAAAACCCTGACATGATAAGCAAATCCAGTAGTATGTCACATAGCTCCAAATAAATCGTGACATTAAATTAACCAATGTAATACGAGTAACGAATGAGCAAATGGAATACCACAGACTAACATAAGAATGCCTAAATGCATGTCATACCTTCCCACCATGAGACAGACGCAGTTCCGGGGGAGAAACGAGAACAGAAGCCGAGAGCAGAACCGTGTTAAGTGAGAAGGTCCTATGATAAGGGACGGACGGACACCCACGTCGCCAGCTAACTGCTAGGACCACACCACCCGCAAGTTTTTTAGCGTGAGACTTTTTCGCGTCTCTGTTACGTCAAGACCACCACCCAGCCCATGTTAAAGGCTAGAGCCCTCCAGAAGAACAGTATAGATCTTACGATAACACAAAAAGGGCTACACCACCCGCAAGTATTAGCGTGAGACCTTTTTCGCGTCTCTGTTATGTTAGGACCACCCCCAGCCCATGTTAAAAGATAGAGCCCTCCAGAAGAACAGTATAGATCTTACGATAACGCTAAAAGGACCACACCAGCTGCAAGTTTTAGCGTGAGACTTTTTCGCGTCTCTGTTACGTTGCAAACTTTAAAAACATTGCCCCACCACGAAAAGTAAAACGTTTCTCATTGGATAGACAGAATTTTTGTAGGCGGAGCTTAAGGTTAACATTGAGACCCTGATTGGTCAGATGAAAACACAGCCAGATAGTTTTTCTTAAACCAACATTGGTAAATTGTAGTAGGTGCATTCAAGTTCTAAGGCCTCCGATTTTTTTTCTAATTAACTACTCACCCAAAATCGATGAAACTGGCGTTACTTCTCGACGTAATCGCCCTGCAGACGTACACATTTTTCACAACACCGACGCCATGATTCCATGGCAGCGGCGAAGGCTTCTTTAGGAGTCTGTTTTGACCACTGGAAAATCGCTGAGGCAATAGCAGCACGGCTAGTGAATGTATGGCCACGGAGAGTGTCTTTCATTGTTGGAAAAAGCCAAAAGTCACTAGGAGCCAGGTCAGGTGAGTATGGAGCATGAGGAATCACTTCAAAGTTGTTATCACGAAGAAACTGTTGCGTAACATTAGCTCGATGTGCGGGTGCGTTGTCTTGGTGAAACAGCACACGCGTAACCCTTTCCAGACGTTTTTGTTGCAGTGCAGGAAGGAATTTGTTCTTCAAAATATTTTCGTAGGATGCACCTGTTACCGTAGTGCTCTTTGGAACGTAATGGGTAAGAATTATGCCCTCGCTGTCCCAGAACATGGACACCATCATTTTTTCAGCACTGGCGGTTACCCAAAATTTTTTTGGTGGCGGTGAATCTGTGTGCTTCCATTGAGCTGACTGGCGCTTTGTTTCTGGATTGAAAAATGGCAGCCACGTCTCATCCATTGCCACAACCGAAGAAAAGAAAGTCCCATTCATGCTGTCGTTGCGTGTCAACATTGCTTGGCAACATGCCACATGGGCAGCCATGTGGTCATCTGTCAGCAATCGTGGCACCCACCTGAATGACACTTGTCGCATTTTCAGGTCGTTATGCAGGATTGTGTGCACAGAACCCACAGAAATGCCAACTCTGGAGGCGATCTGTTCAACAGTCATTCGGCGATCCCCCAAGACAATTCTCTCCACTTTCTCGATCATGTCGTCAGACCACCTTGTGCGAGCCCGAGGTTGTTTCGGTTTGTTGTCACATGATGTTCTGCATTCATTAAACTGCGCCACCCACGAACGCACTTTCGACACATCCGTAACTCCATCACCACATGACTCCTTCAACTGTGGATGAATTTCGATTTGTTTCACACCACGCAAATTCAGAAAACGAAAGATTGCATGCTGTTCAAGTAAGGAAAACGTTGCCATTTTAAGTATTTAAAACAGTTCTCATTCTCGCCGCTGGCGGTAAAATTCCATCTGCCATACGGTGCTGCCATCTCTGGGACGTATTGACAATGAACACGGCCTTATTTTAAGACAATGCGCATGTTTCTATCTCTTTCCAGTCCGGAGAAAAAAAATCGGCGGCCTTAGAACTTGAATGCACCTCGTAGTAAGGAGAAGTTAGGAGAGAGTTGCTTCCAAGAGGGCGAGCTGGACGGAGCTGCGCCGGCCGCCGCCCCCTGGCGAACACCGACAAGGTAATGAATGCACGCGATGCTGCATTTTTGAGCGCATAAGGCTTCACTCAGAACTGCAGAAGTCTCATCTGTTACATCCCCTTTACGTAATTCTAATGTCGATCGTCAATTAAAGCTCATGGTGTTCACATCTGAAACTCGATGATTTTTCTGTTATATAGTTATTGAGAAGCCACATCAGCCACTGTAATTTATGACAAGTTAGATAAGTAATTAAAGATAATTGAGGGTCACTGTAGACCATTTTAATAGTTTTCTCTATTGTGAAATTTAATTTAAATCTAGATTATAGATGTGATATGGCATAGTTCATCCTTCGATCCATTGTAGAACTTGGAAACCCATTCAGGCAATATTCGTTCACATTTTTGTTGAACGCAATTGGTTTTTACCATCCTGTATTAAAACATTTCCTTTTATCAATAGTGCAAGTTATAAAAGATGTTTTGTGAGTAGAATAAAATTTCCAATGGTAAACTTAACTGCTTTTTCGACGTTATTTTATCAGCTAACTAAAAATAGGAAAGCCTTGAACCCCTTCCGCCAAATTTAGTTAGTATTAAGATTCTTTTACATTGAGTGCAGTGGAGTTGACGCCAAAATCATTAAGTATTTGGTTATATCATCGCTAGCCTCACTGAACTCTTCTGAATTCTACATGTCATGTGTGGTCTGGCGTCTCCTTACCAGCAACAGATCCAAGGTTCAAACTAGTCAATTCCCTAAAAAACACGCTCAGAGCGTCGTTGCGCGAAAGTGGTAGGGAGACACGATATAGAACAAACAGAAACCACGCAGAATGTTTAGAAGCATTGTCCTCAGAACAGACCGTGGCCACCTGATTCTGAGTCGTGTGGAAGGCTTGAACCAGAGACTCCGAAGGTTCTATGACAAGCTAAGGTATGTCTTCTTAGACTTGCGCAGCAGAGTTGAGAATCGTAGGGTCCCCCTAAAAGGGTTAGGTGTGTGCTACACATCAGGGGCGGCTGACTTGTCTGGGTTGCACACAAGAGTTCCTCAGATTAACCGACTCTCCATCCAGTCCAGATAACGACAGATGTATGAGACCCAAAATATCCAAAAGAATTCTCCCCACAGGAGAGTGCATTAAAACCATGATAGTTAACAGCAGAAGCATTCGCAACAATGTGTCAGAGCTTGAGCGCTCTAGAAAAGCAGTAAAACTCACATAATACTAGTTACACAAAACTGGTTGATACGTGAAAGTCTTAGCAATGAGGTCTTTGGAGAAAATGTAAGAGTATATCGAAATAACACCTTATGGGAAACAAAGGTGGTGTATTTTTTATAATAGACAAGAAACTCAAATCCACTGAGAGTGTATTTAAAGCTGTGTGCTAGACCTTTTGGGCAAGCCTCAGTATCCTTGGGGAGAGGAGGGGTGGCATGAGATGGTAACTGGATCCTTCTATTGCCCACCAGACTCATCTTCTGATGCAAATGAAAACGTTAAAGAAAACTGTAAGGTGGCTATAATTTCGCACCTTACAAGCACTCATCTACGTACTTTGCCATGAACTACAACCACAATTAGGTATCATTTCATAGGTTGTACATCGTATATATGCATATTTAAAGGAGACTGACATCACCACATACGCCTTGTAAATAATTTTTAACGCTTATTGCATGAAAGGTGACGGAGTGTCTTTATTAACAGATAGAGGTTGGATCGCCAGTGGAGATGAAACGACAGCAGATCACAAGCTCTGGGTGGAAGGCTCGTACAGGTGTTGGTCCAGCTTAAAAATTGGAAATAGCTGGACGGACGTAGGGCACCTGAGCTCTGCAGCACAATAGGGTGATGGCCGGCCACTATTGTTGCAGGACCGGAAAGATAACAGGGGACTCTGCAAATATTGAACGCAGGTGAGAGAAACGGAGAAGCGGAATCTCGGAAACCACACAGGCTGGGTTATTTCCAAGGATTTTTACTCAGAAGCATACCATTGTACGAGTATAGGTTTTTCCTCTCAAACTTTCCGCGCTGGACGACAAAAGACTGAAATATGGTTGGTCGGCGTTCGGAAGAATCTGTAGAGAGGGAGAATATTCGGTGGTTTCGGGAATATGATTCGTTTTCTGAATTACGAGGGTGGGGACCCGAGCCTTGCTGGGAAGCCAGCGGTGGAGAGACGAGGCCTTCCGTTGTGAGCGTCCGTGTGTGACAGTCGCTCGGTATTAGCTTTGTTGCTACAGACGGACTTGCTGTCTTTGCTCTCAGGAGAGTTTATAGTTAGAACAGTTAGGCACTGTACTGTTGCGAACCTATACGATTCTGGACTTCATCTCTGGGTTGGAAGTCGTTGTTGAGTATGCAGCGTTCAGTAATTGAGAGCACTTCTTCTGCCTACTTTGAGACGTTATCTGAACTCCGTCCTTGTGGCTGGGAGTTTGCGTTTCTCATCTGTAGAACGCAGAGAGGAGAAGACAGTTGTTAGAGTATATTAGTCAGAGGACCGCCTTCTACCGTCCTAGTGTTTGAAAGAGTTTATTTGTGGCTGGAGTTCTTCCATCGTCGTAGACGAGTATAAGAACTATCACTTCGACGCACCGGACGCAGTACATGTGGTGATATCGCAAATTGCTTCGGCTTATTAGGCCTCTAAAGCTACACAGCTGTGATCACGTTAGTTTATTTCCATTGAGGTTCCACACCACCGTAGATCATCTCTGAAAGTAGTGTCTTCTGGTCTTTGGTACGTAGATGATGTCAGTCATTTCGCGATATTGATATTAGATCACGCAGCCATAATAAGGGGCAGAGTGGGCAATTGATCTGCAACTTTAGTTAAGAAATATAGACAATTGTACTTAAAGGGCTTATTTTAATCTATAATAAATACATATTGAGAAACAACGTTTATCATTTAGTAGTATTGGTTGCCTTCATCATTCATTTATGTTTACATTGTAATTTATATATATACGAAAGAGAATTAAGAGATCCTAAGGTCTGCTTCAGGGGGTAGTCAGACAGGGCCAAATCATCATTTCAGCGTTTATTATTTTCCGTTGCGCACATTCATTTTACACCCGGCTGGAGTAGCGTCTTGGAAAACATCAGTTCGCTTGTACATAAATTCTCTAATCATACTATAATGATTGGATGAGACATATCAAGACATACTGCGAACCATTACTAAATGCCTTCTCTGAATATTCCCTAACAGGTACTTTGCAACCCCACCCACGATGGAAGCATATTTAATGGGAACATATCTACATGGCTTCATTGACGTTGTCCACGTCAAAATAGGTATCAGTGACCATCACGCAGATATAGCAAGACTTAATACCAAAGTACAAAGGGCAACAAAAATAGACAGAAATTTTAT